>NC_090021.1:233207660-233525874 GCF_037176765.1 Anolis sagrei
AGTTGCATAACAGAAAAACAAAACAAATGAATTTGCATCATACCTTAACATCTGCAATAAGCGCATCCTCATCCTCTATGCCTGTGGGCACACATTTCTTGTGCAGAGGCAAAGATTCCAGTTTATCCACAAGACAGCGTAGACCCTCAAGCTCAAACTGTGTCAGATGCACCTTCTTGCCCTTTTGAGGGCCATGAGAGTCCCAAGCTTGGCCGTTGTGAGAACCACGGCTGGAGTCAGACTCCATGGAGAGAGTCCTCTTGAGACAGGGCAAACTCCGACAGCCTTTATTTACTTCTTCATAGTCTAGATTAGCACCATTGGCGACAGGGCTGGTGAGGACTGATCGTCTGGTGACTGGGCGGCGTAGCTCCTTCCCTTCTGTTCCATCATCTTCATCCATATTTCCTGACTCTGAGCTACACAACTCCATATCTGTATTAAAAGACCAGAACAATGATATCGAGCTAAATATTTCTGATAGCTTTATATACTGTATTTGATTCCGCTTTACAGAAACCCTTCCAAAGCAGCTGACCGTAAAAAAATGCCTACTATCAAGCTTCCAGGATTAATAATAACTTTATAATAACTTTATTTTTATACCCCGCCACTCCCAAAGAAACTCAGTGCAGCTTATATGTGGGGATAAGCCCAGAACAAACAACAGAGTTTACCAGCTAAAAACACAGTTAAAAATATAATAACATATCATAATCTTATTAGACAATTAAAAACAGCAGGGTATTAAAAGACAGAACTCAAAATGGAATGTGGAGTAAAAAGAAAGGAGAGGTCCAGCAACATTTCTTAGTCAAGAATAAGGTGGTGAACTATAAAGCAAGACATTAAAATGCAGTCTGAGCCAAGGTGATCATGCTTTGCAAGTGCTGGCTCTTATTGCACTGGCCAAAAGATGCAATTGAGGCAACCTTTCCCCTTGCTTTTACATTCCCAAGGTGGAAAGCAGTTGCATCAGACTGTTCTTTCTGGCAGGAAAGGAGGAGTAAGTTTCCTGCATCTTCTCCTTCATTGGCTGATGAATGGACCAGACTCTTGCTATTATTAATGGGAAGCTGGGAATACAGGATCCCTATGGCTCCAAGTTTCATGGCTGATGACAAATGTGAGTGTGTTTTTCTTCTGTTCTCAGCCTCTGGGCAAACACTCATTAGTTAGATGAAATTAAGGTGGTTCAGCATTTATATTGTTCACTTAGCAGCCTGACCCCAGAGACAGCCGTGTACCTGCTCACATGCGCACACACAGATAGCAAAAGAGTGAGCATGCATATATATTAGCCACTACGTTCTACTGTGCTTCTCAGCCATGCTATCTATATTTTCAAATCACCCAGCTGGGGTATAGAGCAACCTCTTCAAAAATATTAAAATACATCTCAAAGCAGAGGCCTAAACATGAGGAGAGCATTAAAGAGAATTAAAGCTTTTGCTTAATTTACAACACATTCAGTGGGACTGGGAGAGATTTAGGATTTCAAAGTTAGAAGTTAGAACTAAATAGCAAATCTTACCCATGTTCAGGGATTCCTTCTGAAAGTCTTTGGTCAGGTGGGAACGGCCTGTGATGCAGTAGACATAGCGTTCCAATACATACCAGCACATTTCATAATAAAAAGGATAGCGAAATTTATTGGGGACCTGTCAATGGGCAAAGAGGACTAAGTTAAGGTGATATTAACTCACATCACCCCATTCCTTTGTTAAGAACCTACTTATGGGAAAATAGACTGGAAATACACACAAAGATGTTGCGTGGAAGTTTAGTAAGTGAATATTAAGTTTCCAACATTTGGAATTAATTTAAATGTGTATATAAACCGAGCCTCACATTGAGAGAGTTAGCATAGCTTTTCCAGATTGTCTCATCTCATCAACCTTTTAGAATTCCCAGTTTGTTAAATAGAAGTCAAATAGTAGTAACAGACATTACCACTTGAATCTAAACATTCTTTCACAGAACTTTAAATCCAGCGAGTGGCTCGGCCAAAGCAGCTGAAGGAGAGGGAGCAAAATTTTCATGAAATGCCCCTTTGAACGCAAAAGAGTTTACTAAGTTATCTGAACACATTTGCAGAGAATAAAGCGGGGGAACTGACAAAGCCTTCCCTACTATTTCTGCCAGCAGAACTATCTTGAAAGAAAAACTTCATACTGAAAACATTGCCACTAATGGAAAAAATGTATCTTTTGAAATAAATAAATAAATAAATAAATAAATATTGTGTATGTGAGAATACTGGACCAGGTTTAGCCATAACTCAAATATGCGAAATTCTGGAAGGACCAGGGGCCATTTTTGCTCTTTTCTCCACCTCTATTTTCTTCATACTGAACTGGGAAAAAATGTCTATAGAAACTGCATTTGAAAGAGAACTGCACTTTCAGAGACTTCTGTGCATTAGAGGGTTTTTTTGGACTCATTTTTTTTTCAGGGAGCAGGAGTTCAGTTCACCCCTGGTATAATTAGACAACCAGGGACTCTAAATCAACAACAAGGACTAGGTACTGTTGAATAACATCACCTCATGTTTTCTCTTGCTTTTGAGACTTCTAGGCTATCTGAATGATGGAAACTGACTATAGTCAGCTCCTGGGTAACCTAACAAGATAGGTTATGCATTTGTATATAAGTTGGAAGAGGTACATTTTAAGTGTAACTCTGGCAATGTTTTTAGTTTTAGTTTTGGGTAACACGGAGAAGGATCAACATCCTTGAAACATTAATTTTGCTGTCTGTGCCCCAGATCGAAGATTACACTTCACTTTCTGTCTTGGACTTTGATTTTGAAAAAATTAGGTGGTGGTAGAAACAAAAATTGGTGATAAAGCTTCTAGTGGAGACATCTTTTTCTTCATGATAACTCTTATAAGAGTGAATCTCCCTTCCTCTTACTTCCTACTGTCTCATCCCTGTCTGTAACTAGAGTCAGATGTTTGTAACTTGGAGACTGTCTGTACTGGATTATACTGGACTCTTGATTGAATTTAGAAAGATAAATTTGTATAATCTCTTATCTTTATGACATGATGGAATACTGCTAGAGGTTGCATAACCTCTTAGTATTCAGTGAACTTTAAATTTAGCTGCTGAAAAACACGGGTATTTTCGTAAAGAGATGGAGATTAATGTGATTGTCAATATGGACATTCTGGTTATCCATGATAGAACCTGAAATATGAGGGCTTTCTTTAGTGCAATTGTTACTGAGTGCTCTAGTTTAATACTGATTTGAACAAGGGTGATCATGATACTGTATCAATTGTTGCACAAAATACCACCTAGTGTCAATGCACGCACCTACCTTCTAAGACAGTGGTTCTCAACCTGTGGGTCCCCAGGTGTTTTGGCCTACCACTCCCAGAAGTCCCAGCCAGTTTACCAGCCTTTAGGATTTCCGAGAGTTGAAGGCCATAACATCTGGGGACCCACAGATTGAGAACCACAGTTCTAAGAGAAATAGAGCATATCCCAACACCATTCAAAACTTGAATTACATTCACTAAGCAATAAAGATGAACAGAAATTCTATGGGAAGTTTTAATTCTGTGTGAATACTACTCTTAAAACGCATAAGATGCTCAGGTTTGAAAAGCCCTTTTAAATTATTCTTACCCTTGTACGATCTTCAATACTGTAAATCTGCAGCTGCATGGGGATGTTGAAGCTGTGCAGAAAGTTACCCCCAAAAACAAGGGTGTCCATAGGAGTGTACACAGCATGAATCCAACCTGAGGGGAAAGCCTTTGGATTAGATATTCTGGTATTCCAGAGGTGGGAGTTTTATACCACTGTTGCAGTTTCTGTGTTTTTCAACCTCAACTGCAATACTTTCAGAATTCAAAGTTGTCTATAAAGGTGGAAAAGGAGGGCTGCTTTCAGTCCCAGCTATTGGTATTGGTTTCATTTGCCCTTGTTTAAGTATACTTATGTAAAGTATATATTTTATTTATAAAGGAGTAATGCTTCCACTTGAAACAGAGAGTATTTCCTTAGCTTGAATGCGCTTCATTCATCCCAATCCTGCTTTCCTAAACCTTTCCACATGCAGACAACATGATGGAAACAACTGTTCAGACTACAAGGTTAACAGAGGAGCCACAAGATGTAATTGTTTTCACAAGAGAAACTTGAATTCTGTTTGTATCTACCTGAGGGTATGACAAAGGTATAACCTTGCTTGAGTTCAATACGCTGGCAGTTTGCCACCCTGTCACCAAGAAAGATGTCTCCTTGCTTTCCTGAAAGCAACCAGTTTTCATACAATTCCAGGTTCTGGGGAGTAGGTGGAATTAGCCAGAAGACCTGCAAGTAGGAACAACAAATTAAAGAGGCCACCACATTGTAATACCAGAGATCCATCTCATACTCCTTCCTCTCGTCTTCTTGTATGCTGTTGAATGCACCCTCTTCCCAAGAAGTGAAATCTCTAAATGAACACTAAGTTATCAACTCTTTTCTGAAGCATTCTGTTAGTACCTTTATCCCTACTTAACTACTCCTTAATCTCTAACACTATCCATCTTATGTACATAGTGGACCATCTTTCCTCAAACTTGTGCCATCAAAATGTTTTCCATCAGCCTCAGACAGCATGAAAAATTGTTATGCTAGCAAGGGCTGATCAGAGCAGTAGTTCAACTCACCTGCAAAGCTGTATAACCATCCACAACTGAGTATAGGAACACAGCCTGTATGTTCTCCATGTATATTAATGTAAATGTCAATGCTTGGCAAAATTATTTACTGTAAAAAGTGACCTCAGTGGTTTGTATTATGTGGCTATTGGTCTTTGTATTATATATAGGAAGCTTGTTTTGAGTGGACAGTATTAATACATGATCCATATGATCTAAAATTACAAAGAGCACAGAGCCAACACTGCTCTGGAAAAATGAGAGTCACTGCAGCAATAAAATATGCCAAGAAAGGGAAGAGCAAAAGACTAGAAAAAACCCAAGCCATCATTATGAAGACAGTGAGTGGGTGAAATCTTTATGGCCTACATTTGTAGCAATGATCAGACTATGAAAAATGATTATTTTCAATATTAAGGGAAACAATAGATTCAGATCCTATTTATAAATCTTCAGAAAATACTGATTTTAGTGTTTAAGAGTTCTGTCACGTTACTTGTTTTTCACACTTAATTCAACCTTTATATTGTTGGAATGATTTATTACAGGTTTAATAAAAACGAAACTTTTGGTAGAGGCATTGAGTGCCCACAGTAACTAAATTAGTATGGATGCAAATTACATTTAAGAATCACAGTGACAACAAAATTAAGGCAATAGTAATAGTTCAAAAAGACAAGTATCAAGAAGATAAGGATCTCAATATTGTATTGGCTATAATTACTAGGGCTGTGCATGATGCCATTTTTCAAAATGGGATCTGGGAAATCAGAATGTTTCAGAAACTGAATCCCCAGAAACGGAACAGGCAGAGGGCCTTGGTTTGACTCAGATTAAACAGACCATGTGGCAGCTGATAACGGTGGCTTATGGAAGTACCGTGGCAGCAGCAGCTGCACACATGGGGATTTCCCCCCTTAGCTTTGCCTGAGCCAATCAGAGCAAGAAAACAGATCACACCTCTTTTTGCCAATCTGGTCTCTATATACCAGTTAGGAATTTTTATGTGCATAAACACTAATAACACAAAATATGGCATACATATTAAGAGTAAACGAAATTTAACAGTCTTTGCTGCAGACCTCCTGCTATTGCTAAGTTTGAGCCCAAGCACTGAAACTCAATTAAGTATAATTTCTTGTGCCACATTTCTAATTTGAAAATAGGAATACTTCTATTGCCCTAATCTTGTGAACCACATATCCTAAGAGAAGTTTTTAAAAATGTACTTTTAGTACAAGAAAGACTGTAAGAGTTAAGCCAACATGGACTATGCACAACTGCATGTTCAAATGCACCCAGAGATTGTACACAAGTGGCATAACGCCTAATACTTAATTATGGATGATGTATGGGCACAAACATTGGCTTAAATGAGCACAGCAGGTTAGATGAAAGGACTATAAGCATTTGCGATACAGCAATATAACAGAAAGAGTACCTAACTGGATATACTGAAGGTTTACACCAGAATGCTATGTAACACTTGAGCACAAAACCTAAAGGCTTTAGAGCATAT
Source organism: Anolis sagrei (assembly GCF_037176765.1). Lineage (NCBI taxonomy): Eukaryota > Metazoa > Chordata > Lepidosauria > Squamata > Anolidae > Anolis > Anolis sagrei. Next base: position 233,213,838 of record NC_090021.1, read on the forward strand.
TCAGTAGACATGTTTAACTTCTCAGTATTATGTCAAAAATATTTTACCGAATGATCCATTAAGAGATTTATTTAAAATATGTGTAACTTGCGTATGCAAAGTAAGAACTTCAAAGCAACCAGTTTAGACATTAGAACTAAGTATAAACTAGTTTTTAATCATATTTTTATTTGTTCATATGTTGTACTAATTAAAAAATTATGTGCAATAACATAATGAGCACAGATTTTGCACTTGAAAGTCCAAATATCGCCTGATAAGCTACATGTAATACCCAAATAATTGAAAAAGTGATTAACAGGAACCCTTCAAGTCCACAACAAAATCATACTTTAGTCACCTATATAATCTCTGTTCTTTACTTTTTTTTAGTGAAAGTCAAGATAGTGCTGAAGAAAGCTAAACTGAACCCACAACTGACAGGCCTTATGTTTGAGATCTCTTGGTGGGCAATAATGTTATGTATAAACTTGTGTATAAGTCAACCTCAAGGGAGGTTTTGGGGCCAAAATGATAGATTTTGATATAACCTATGGATAAGCTGAGGGTCATTCTATGGAACTGTGAAAATGCCAGCACTACCTCAGAGGTCTAACTGCCTTTGGCTCTAGTCACTGCCACCGTTTTCCCACCTAGACATTTAAAAAGACATTTCACTCCTTTTTTCTAATAAGTGCTAAAGAATCAGTCCCCCTTTTTCAGAAAAGTGCCAACTGTCAAGTGCTTAGTTTATCCTGGGAGAAGTCAAAAGAAGCACCAATCCCCTCTATCTTTCCATGGCACCACTATTTCAAGACCTTTTTGAATGTCTTGGCAGGAAATGTCAGTGGCAGCTCTTTGGCAGTTCCATCAAATGAGAATGGAGAGAATAGAGAGGGTTGGTACTTCTTTTAGATTTCCCTAGGTTGGACTATGCTCTTGCCTTTCCCCACTCTACTCCGAGGAGGAGATGGTTCCTTTTTTGATAAGGGTTAAGGTGCAGTACTTACACTGGCCCACAGATAAGCTGACTTCTAGGGCTCATAGATAAGTTGACTCAAGTGTTTTGTGTTGATTTCTAAAGCTATACATGAGCCCTATTTTTGCTATTCAACTAACAATATTTTAACCCCTCCCCCAAATAGAACAGCTTGCTGGAACTGGCACAATACCTTCCCTCCTCTGTGGATATGATACCATACAGAAGTTCCACCGAAGTCTACATGGAAGTCGGTATAGCAGCCTTTGACACTCATCAGACAGTACCTGAAAGAAAATGCAACTCAAGCTCAAACAAATAACCATGAATAATAATAATAATAATAATACACTTTATTTATATTCCACTTTATCTCCCTGGAGGGACTCAGAGCGGATCACAGTTTTATATATATAAGACAAACATTCAATGCCTTTTTACACAGTAAACAATGGCATACAATACACAGACAGAGGTTAAGGCCTTCCCCTTCCATTTCCGGTGCCTGGAGGTGATGCTCAACTCTGACCATGGGGAGGTGCTCTTGTTCCATTTTCCATGCTGAGGAGCCTGTTGTCCATAGACTTCTCTGATTGTGTTGCTAGCATGTCTGCATGGGGTGCCCTTTTTGCTCCCCGCCGAGGTGGCACCTATTGATCTACTCGCATTAGATGCTTTTGAATTGCTAGGTAGGCAGAAGCTAGGGCTGATAGCTGGGAGCTCACCCCAACTTGTGGCTTCGAATAGCTAACCCTCCGATCAGCAGATTTTCTGCAGCTAGGAAATACCGATTCCTACAACAATCATTGTTGAATTAAAATGGCCCATAGGAAGCATAGACACTATTGTGTCAGAACAGTGGATAAGGGGAAGCACTGCAAGTGCACTATTGTAATTCCTATTAATGTAATATCTATATCTATCCTGGCTTTCTATAATATAATCTGCTACTGCCATTGCTTGGGACAAGATTTGAGAGTGACTTTAAGACTCCTCTGTTAAGTATTGAAAGCAAAATTTTAACAATATTCAGATGTTCTCAAATTAAAAATCTCAAAACGACTTACTTTTGCACCTTGGGATACTGCATATCTAGAATAGCATTCGTTGATTCTGTCTGGCTTTCCTTCAGATGTCTTGGCCACATGTTATCAACCCAATCAATCAAGTCCACCTGAAATCATACAGATATTAGGCCAAAAATTGGTATTTTAAACATAGGCAGCTTAGTTACTGGGCAGTCTAACCGCAATAGAATACAATTATAAGTTACTAGCTGTACCCGCCACGCGTTGCTGTGGCCAACCTTCCCCCTATCTCCCCTTCTTTCCCTCCTTCCTTCACTCCCTGTTTCCTTCCTTCCTTCCTGTCTTTCCTTCTCTCCTTCCTTCCTTCTCTATCGCTTTCCTTCCTTCCCCCTTTTTCTTTCTCTTCTGCTGTCTCTCTTTTCTTCCTTCTCTCTTTCCTCCTTTCTTTCCCTCCCTCTTTCTCTACATTTTATCCCCTTCCTTCGCTCCCTCTTTCCTTCCTTCTTCCTTTTTCTCTTCTGCAGTCTCTCTTTTCTTCCTTCTCTCTTTCCATCTTTCCTTCCCTCCCTCTTTCTCTACATCTTCCCCCTTCCTTCGCTCCTTCTTTCCTTCCTTCTTTACCTTTTTTCTTTCCTTCTCTCCTTCCTTCTTTCTCTAACTTTCCTTCCTCCCCCTTTTTCTTTCCCTCCCTCTTTCTCTCCTTTCTTCCTTTTCTACCTCATTCCTTCCTTTCTTTCCCTCCCTCTTTCTCTCCTTTCTTCCTTTTCTACCTCATTCCTTCCTTCCTTCTTTCTTTCCCTCCCTCTTTCTCTCCTGTCAGGGGTGATTTGAAGGCAATATTCCTGCTTCTTGGCAGAATGGGGTTGGACTGGATGGCCCATGAGGTCTCTTCCAACTCTTTGATTCTATGATTCTTCCTTGACAGATTAGAAGGGGGCGTGGCTTGGAGGTAACGTGAGGAGGGAGGGGTTTAGAAGGGGGCGTGGCTTGGAGGTAACGTGAGGAGGGGGGAGGGGAGGGGGGATGGGTTTAGAAGGGGGCGTGACTTGGAGGTAACGTGAGGAGGGTAAGAAGGAGGAGGGGAGGGGGGTTGGGGGCGCGCGCAGCGCGCGTGTGTGCCGCGCGGGGGGGGAGAGGGGGCGCACATGTGCGTGTGTGTGCCGTGCCGGAGGGGGAAGAGGGGGCGCGCGCGTGTGCCGCGCCGGGGGGTGTGAGGGGGCACACGCGCGCGCGTGTGTGCGTGTGCCGCGCCGGAGGAGAGAGAGGGGGCGCATGCGCGCGCGTGTGTGTGTGCCGTGCCGGGGGGGGGGGGGGTGAGGGGGCACGTGCGCGCGCGTGTGTGTGTGCCGCGCCGGAGGGGGGAGAGGGGGCGCGTGCGCGTGTGTGTGCGCCGCGCCGGGGGGGTTGGGGGCGCGCGCGCGTGTGTGTGCCGCGCCGGGGGGGGGGGAGAGCGGGCACGCGAGTGTGTGTGTGTGCCGCGCCGGGGGGTGAGGGGCCGTGCGCACGCGCGCGCGTGTGTGTGCCGCGCCGGGGGGGAGGGTGAGGGGCCGTGTGTGCGCGCGCCAGGGAGTTTGCGGCAGTGCGCATGCTCAGTTGTTTTGCCGTTTTTTGTGGTTGTTGTTGTGTGGTTTTGATTTCTGAGTGGATTAATTTGTACCTAGTGGGTTGTCCTTGGGGCATGGCAATTTTGGTAGAGTTGTGTGGAGGGGTTTTAGAGTTTTGTTTCCTTGTTGGACGCCAGTAGGAAATTTATATATATAGATAAAAGTAGTTTAGTAAAATAAACATCAAGACTACATGTTGAGATCATTAAATGTCTGAGAACAAATCGTAATTTTTGACAAGGCCTTATACCTCACAAAGTTTAACTTTAAACACATTGATATAAAGGCAGTTGTATAAAAATGTCTGATTCAAAAGAAGGTGTGGATTAACACACATCCTTGTGGATTACTTCTCTGCACCATCAGAGAATTATCCTCCATCACCATTCATGAATGAAGTCCCCAAGGGAAAAAAGTGCACCCTACTAACCGTATTTGGTCTTTGCACCAGGTTCTCAAGCCTCGTATGACTGAATTCCAGGCTGATGACATTATAAAGCTTTTCTCGCTCCTCCTCTGGAGTTTCGTAATAGCGTGCCCACTGTGCCATAGTCATCTCAATGTCTCTTTGCGTGTTAACATCCATGACATCCACCATCCTGCGACTCCCTGTTTGGACACAGAGTCTTTGAATTGCAGCAGGAAAGATAAGAAGGGAAGCAAGGGGGATAGGAACCAAATGGAGGCAAATGATGGGGAGCACACATTTTTTAGCTAAGACCATCTGACTTAGGGGCCTTGGCCTTTAAACAAAAAATATTTTACTGTTTCTCTACAAGGGCAGAGTTTTGCAGTTTAACTTAAAAGTTTAGTCAAAAGGAAATTCTTTGCAAAATGTAAATGTGTGTGTGGGTTGCTGTGAGTTTTCCAGGCTGTATGACCATGTTTCAGAAGCATTGTCTCCTGACTTTTCACCCATATCTGTGACAGGCCTCCTCAGAGGTTGACGGGTCGGTTGGAAACTAAGCAAGTGAGGTTTGTATATCTGTGGAATAGAGTCCTGGGTGGGAGAAAGAACTCCTGTCTGCTTGAGGCAAGTGTGAATGTTACAACTGACCACCTTGATTAGCATTTAATGGCCTTGTAACTTCAAAGCCTGGTTGCTTCCTGCCTGGGAGAATCCTTTGTTAGGTGTTAGCTGGCCCTGATTATTTCCTGTTAGGTTTTTGAGTGTTCCTCTTTATTTACTGTGTGTGTGTTTATTAGACAGATGATCACTGATTTGCTCAGAACAGGAGAATATAATTACCTACGTAGAGCCGCACATCGTTCACACTGAAATCCGGATCTGGCATACTGCAACAGAAAAATAACCAAATATTTTATTCCCACTTTCAGCAGTTTTATGCCGGGCACCTCAAACAGACCATAATGTCAGAATGCACTGGCCTTGTAAGGAGCTAATGAGGAGATGGGACACTCTGGATTATTAGCTTTTCTGTTAGGTAAGTGTCAGTGGAAGACATGCTATTTTTCCAATGTTTTAATTTGAGAGGCTTAGAATAATTTTTTAAATTGTTTTGCTAACCTTTTATTTGTATAAGTTTTTAAATTTTCATTATTTTTATAGTTATCTTCCCTGAGGATATTTTATACTGAAGTGTTAAATACCATCCCCTTAAATAATATTGAGAGAGCCAATGTGTTATAAATGGTTTGAGCTCTGAGACCAGGGTTCGAATCCCCACTCAGGCTTGGAAAGTCACTGGGAAACTCTGGGCAAATCACAGTCTCTCAGCCTCAGAAGAAGGCTTAAAATACTTAAGGTCATCCAGTACAACTCTCTTCACCAGGGCAAGAAAACGTAATCAAAGCCGTCCTGACAAAGAGCCATCCAGTCATAGAGATAGATAGATATGATTCACACACAGAGATATAGATTTGAAAGGGACCCCTAAAGAAGGACAATTATATGTTGCATGTTCTAGAGTAGGCAAACCAGACAATCTCCACATCAACACTGACAAAGAAACAGCAAGAAATACTGTTTACCCACAAGCATAAAGAAATTACATATATTAGAAACCAACACTTTCTCATTACTTTATTTTCCAGATCACCAGACTGGGCCACAGCAACGCGTGGCAGGGGACGGCTAGTGTATGTGTGTATATAAAATATTCTTTCCAAGCAGAGTTGTACTCTGTCTTGTGATCAAACTGCAGACAAAGAGCAGACAAACAATATAAGCCTAATCCTTAAGTTTCTATGAAAGGAGGGTGATATTCCTTTTGCAACCTTACCAGATATCACCTTATTGTAATCTGACTGCCTTGTCCCTTTGGGTAATTAAGGGAGAATTGCCACTATAAGAATTCAGAAGTGATCAGGAAACCTGAACAACATGAAAACACCAGCAGATAGAGGCATATATAATGCAATTAATTTCGAAGGTCCAAAATGCCATCAACCAGCTGGGAAATGAGTCTGACACACTTTGAAAATTCGGGCACACATTCTGAAATATCTGGTACTCATTTAGGTTGATTCACTATTCTATGTGACATCAAACTCTCATTACATCACTACTCACTTTATTCCAAGTCCATCACAATTCTTGAATATTAGTGGATCTCTTAAACCACCCCGCTGAATGTATTCCACAGTGAAATCTGTCAGGAAAGAAAGGGATAAAACACATTAGGGAGACTAGCAGCTGACAAAAGTTGACCAGGAAAGGAAGAGCTTGTGAAAAGGCTGGAGTGCAGTGACACTAAATCTAAAGCAGTAAATCTGCCATTTGAAGAAACAAGATTCCTAATTTTATAGCCTCTCGTTCTACTTGGGCAAAGCTTCAAGCAAAGATAAGAAGGAAGTTGCATGCCTTTATTATTTGTATAATTCAATGTCACAAATTAGGATGTGTGCCTGCTTTGACTTCTTCCAAAGTTCTGGTGTTCCAGAGAGTCGAACTGTCACTACTTCCCTGTTGTGTAGCTGTTAGTTATGGCAGGCATGGGGTAACTGTAGGCTGGGAAAAGACCCTGAATTTCAATTTTGTACCCCTCAATAATAATAATAATAATAATAATAATAATAATAATAATAATTTAATTCTGCCATTTTGTCAATAAGTCAATTGAATGGCTTATTGGCCTATGCATTTTGACTAACCCTGTAGTATAAGGTTTGTGTTTATAGGAGGTGGGGTATAATTACTACCCCTCCTCCATAGTCTGTGGAAAGGTTGGGGCAGGGTCACACAGTATGTATTCCAGAACTCTGGAAAATCCTGCAAATCTCTTGGAAAGACAAGTGGACAAATGTCAGCGTGCTGGAAGAAGCAAAGACCACTAGCATTGAAGCAATGGTCCTCCGCCATCAACTCCGCTGGACTGGCCACGTTGTCCGGATGCCTGACCACCATCTCCCAAAGCAGTTGCTCTACTCCAAACTCAAGAACGGAAAACGGAATGTTGGTGGACAGGAAAAGAGATTTAAAGATGGGCTTAAAGCCAACCTTAAAAACTCTGGCATAGACACTGAAAACTGGAAAGTCCTGGCCCTTGAATGCTCCAGCTGGATGTCAGCTGTGACTAGCAGTGCTGTACAATTTGAAGAGGCACGAATGGAGGGTGAAAGAGAGAAACATGCCAAGAGGAAGGCGCGTCAAGCCAACCCCAACCGGAACCACCTTCCACCTGGAAACCAACACCCTCACTGCAGGAGAAAATGCAGATCAAGAATAGGGATCCACAGCCACCTACAGATCCACCACACACTGCACACTGCCTCTGGAGGACTATCCTACTTGCACAACAAGGGATTGCCTAACTAACTAACTAATTCCAGAACTATAATACTCTTGCTAAGATACAATAAGCTGGTAAAAGTCTGATCAGGAGAATTTTCTCTTTTCTTTCCCTGCTTTCCCCTCCCATCTCCAAGCGCTCCATGTCTGCTGATACCATTCCTGTCAGCTGGGTAAGTCTCCTTAGTCCTGCATACCAAACAAATTCAGAGACTAAATTGGCAAACCTTCCCATCGTCTCAGTGGAGTGCTTATTTCACTTCCTAGCAAACAATCCTTGGAACTGGGGTTGAATTGAATGAGGGTCATGTAACATGACAGGGATCCTTAACATATAAACAAAAATGGTGTGGGAAAAAGAATTCCCCATTTTAAAATGCCCCAATAAAAGCCCAGAGGTAAATAAACTCTATCAAAATGCTGTGGCAAGTATGCTGTTTTCAGAAAAGTGAAAGAAACCACTTCCTTTCTGTTTAGTCACCCAATAGCAGGCTGAAGTGATCCCAAGTTCAATGGTACTCACGATAACCCACATGCTTACAAATGCTACTTTAGCTTTTTACTTTATAAGAAAAACAGTGGATATGTTCTTCCCAATTCTCTTTACTAATACAACAAAACTATATACCCACCATAATCCAGTCAAGAAAGCATTTTGTTTTAAAGCTATTTAGTTTTCTGGCCACAATTGGGGGGGGGGGGGGGGGGTAATTACAATGAAGAGTATTTTAGCAGATGTTATGCCAGAGGAGGCACTCACCTTTGCCTTCCATGAACACTACAAAATTGGCATTAAATTTGTTGTTGGAAAGTTTATCTTCAAGGTCGAATGTTCGTTTACCCTCAATTTCATCATCCGAAATGCCATCATCCTCATAGCGTCGTCTCATAGCGCCACGCTGTGGAAAGAAGAAGAAAAGGTAGAGTAGCTGTTAAAAACTCCAGTGGCAATAAGGAAACACAACTCCCTGTGCAGTGCATGTGTACACAATTTGCTTTGATTGCTCAAAACAATTATTTGTAAGAAATGAAAGAGGGGTTCACTCATAACTGCAGTATTTATATTATAAATGGTTGTAGAATGAACCCAGTTTAACATAGATATGTTACTTTTATCCTGATATTATATCCTACTGCCTTCATGTTGCAACAGTGGCAGCACAGCATAATAAAATCAATGCCCCACTTTAGTTGAAATCTAACGTAAGGCAGTAATTTGAATGGTTCAAAGAAGAACATCCTCTGAAGATGCCACAAATGCAGGTGAAAGGTTAGGAGAAAATGCTGCTAGAACACGGCCATACAGCCCAGAAACCACACAACACACCAGAAGAGCATATTCTCAAGGACAGCACCCTACTGTACGGGAAGAGTGTTATTCTAATGAAAACAAATTTCTCTTTTACCTTAACAGCAGAGCATTATTTTTAAAAGGAACATCAACAAAACTGTGCCTACTAGTAGGGGTGTGCGCAATGCCCAAAAACCGTACCAGTGCGTGCACTACCATCTTTAGATCCTCCAAATCTAGGAAGAGGTGCAGCTGGCATTTTAGCCAAGTAAGCACTCCTGACCGTTGCATCAACTTGGGCTGATGTTTGGAGAGATGGATCCAGGAGCAATTCTGAGCTGCGAACACAGTCTTTCGGGGGAGTGTAAATCCATCCAGAACTGGTTGACACGCTGACACACTTCTATCTCTAGGTTAGGACCAAAATGTCAAGCACCTCTGTTTTGTCTGGATTCCATTTCTATTTGTTTTTCCTCATTCAGCCCATTACCTTCTTCAGGCATTTATTCAAAGGAGACATACTATCTTTAGCTAGAGCTATTTTGGAAGACATTCCATTTGTCTTTTCTGTTTGATCCTTTGTACATGCAATAATTCAATTTTCTACTTAAAATTACAGCTGCAATAGGTAAATATTTAGGTTCTTACAAAACTCTTTCTTCTCAGCATGAAAACTTTGAAATTACGTGTTGAGCATTTGTCAACACTACTGTTTCCACCCTTGTGACTTTCTACTTTATACCTGTTGTTGCCAGGGCAGGTATGGGACAAACAATAACAAAGCTGAAAATTCCTCAGAATGATGTACACTACTCACAACACTGCTTTCCCCCCAAAAAGGTTCAGCCTTTATTTTCTAAGTGTATGCAGCAGGCAAAAGTGTTACCATATGAACAGTTTTAGCAACAAGACCACATCCTATTGCACAGAGCTTTCAACCGCAATTTTCTCACATCCTTTGTCAACATATTAATGCATGCTCCTGCCACTAGCAAAATGAATTTTACAATCTATTTTGTCCACCTGGCTACAGAATTAGTCACAGAGTCTAAAGCACACAGCCAGTTATTTATCCATATGATTGAATGAATAAATTTATTACGGTCTCAGACCAGAAGTTTAAAATGTTAAATCATTAAAAGCAGAAAGTCCACAATATACAACCAACGTAATCGACTTCTTATTTAAAACATATCCACAAGTCTAAAACATGGCATATAGAATTGTGGAGTCTGGAGCATTACAAATGACACTTGATAAAAATCTGTGAAAGTAGAGATTAAAATGTGTAGATTAGAACATTATTTACTAAAGTGATTTACAATTGGATACCGTAATTTTATAGCTGCAGCATGAAACTTTGCCACTATTTTAATTTCTATATCCACTAATTGGAAGTATGGGAAGAGAGGGTGCACATCCTCCAAATTGTGCAAATATGCCACTCCCAGATCTTTTATATGTTGATGGTGCAGTTCTACTGTCTCTTTCTTGTGTGGGATCAAGAATCTTGGAATCATATTGTAAAACTGAACAACTGACAATTAATTATTCCAAATCTAAAGTTATGGTGTTTACTAGAAAAAAAGTGAGGCATAAATGGCGGATTAGTAATCAGATTATTAAACAAGTAATGTTTTTCAAATGTTAGGGCATTTTCAGGCAAGAGGCACACGGGACAGATGCTCACATTAAAAACACCACAGTAAATGTCTAGAGGAATATTAAAGCAATCATTAGGTTTTTTATGGTAAAGGAGGACTATTCATTCCTGCAGCTACCCAGGTATTTGAAGCAAGAGTTGGTCCTCAGCTTCTATATGAGGCACACATATGCACTTATTAAAATGTTAACCCTTTTGAAACCCTTCAAACTAAAGTTCTGCACACACCATTGGGGGTCCCTGTTTATGTTTCAAATGCTACAGTCCAACTGGAGTTGGGTCAAATTTTGATTGAGGTCTGGGTATAGATTCTTAAGATCCACTATTGGTCGAAATTGATTTGTTCTCCAGTGAGCCTGGCCCCACACACTTTAATAGACTAATTCTGGACAAAGGGGAATCTATGCTGCAGAAGAAGTTTGAGGTTTTCACCTCAGGCTTTAATAACCTTTGGTTAAGACAAAGGCAAATCCACCATTAGGTAACGTATCTGGGATGTGGAGCTGAAAGGGCATCTGGGAGAAATGGGCAGATACCAAGAAATTAAGTTATCTATAGCCATTTGCTTTTGTCACACTGGTCGCATCTGGGTGGCATCGGAGTTCTGACTCACTATTTACAAGGAAGCACGATGGTTCCAGATTTCCAGCTGATCATATTTGCTGGAATTGTGAATGGGTTGGGCAGCTAATTATTTTATTCAAATACACATTTTCTCATTGGTATGTTGAGGCGTTGACATTTTTTGTTCTCTTCTAGCAACCATAAATTGTCATATCTCATTGGTGGAAGTATCAAATGCTACATTCTATTCCTTAAATGCAAGATGCATGGCTGCCACTGAAAATGGAATGAGGTTTAGCCGAATTGCATACTCCTAGTATATACCTTCCCCTAAACAATTTAAATTATACTGTGAACTATTTTTTTACTTGTCAGTGCAACACAAGAATATAATTCATGTCTTTATTATGTGAATTATTCTGGAAATGTTTGGGAATGGACTATGGCTCTAAAGACCCTTCCTTTTTCATTATTGTCACTGTAACTTTGGGAATGTGGTGCATTTCCAAAATATTTTGTCATCAAAGTAGTGGCCGCAGCTAGGCAATTTGCTGTTTCGGTGGTACTTGGGAAATGTAAATTATCTTAGTGCCTCTAAGTATAGTTGCTGTAGTGGTACCTTGTGTTATTTGTGCTTGAGCATTCTCACATTGTACAAAAAGTGTTTCAAAGCACATTTGCCCCTCCTTATTCAAATCCATCCTCAGATCATTTGGCCTTAATTTTCTTTCTCATCCCCAACAGCAGACCAACATAGCCATTCATTAGGAAAATTATGGGATGCACCTACACTGTAGAATGTAACTTGACATCACTTTTGACTACCATGGCTCAATGCTATTGAATCCTTGGACCTGTGGATTCTGTCAAGGAGTGCCAGGTCTTCATCAAACTCCAGATCTTGAGATTCCATAGTATTGAGCCATGTCAGTTGAAATGGTGTCAAACTGCATAAATTATACAATGAAAAGCCAGCTCCAGTTGATGTTTTTTTATGCTGTTATCCCTGTGTTTCGATTTTCTCTTGCCTGTTCTTAACTCTTTCCCTCACTGCTGATTAAGATAGTAATGTTTTGTGATTGATACCTTTCCTTTTGATCATTGTTGTGCAAAGGCTTAAATCTGAAGCAGAGCTTTACCTTCCAGTAGAAAAATAGCCCTACACATGCAGAAAAGGTGACATTGGAATAATTTATAAAGGGGAACCTGAATGTCTTAGAATTATCCAGTCAAAGAACAAACCATATGCCAATTCAGAATCTGTGGCAAGACCCAAAATTGCCTTTTTCCTGTGGTTCTTATCCAACCTGACAAGAGTTGGAATGGTTTTTCTAAGATGCACAAAACTGATAAAAGACTAATTTAAGTAGATCTGTAGTTCTAATTATTGTCAAGGCTGACTCCTCAAGTATTAACTGAGAAGGATGTGAATACTTATGTAACAATTGCTAATTTTTTTTGTTTAGTACCTATGTAAAATTATTTTATACCTTCATAATGTTGAACACCTTGTGTATATGTCCCTGTGACATTGGCCAGAAAAATTTCCATAATGGAACATTTCCCATTTCTAGAAATGCAGAACTTTATAAAATCAATTAATGCATATTGTTGCTTTCAAACTGGGCAGGTTCTAAGTCAACTTTTGTTTGCATTTGCTCTAAGATATAGTGCTTTTATAATGACCAACTAAGCAAGGTATTATCTAATCTAAAGAAAGACACATACATTTATATTACAGTTCAATAAAAACTTTTAAAGGCAAGGTATTCATATAGGGGGATAGTGGAAGGAAAGTAACATACAGAGTTGTTAGAAGTGAAGGGCTTCCCAGAAAACCAGAAGAGTTTACAAATATTTTTGTTGTAGCAGCAGCCTAGTAATTCTCCACTGCCCCACTCCATGCCTCACTTCCAAACAATATCTCCAGAAAAATGCAATATTCAGTGAGGCATTGTGAAGAGAACAGTCACTGGGCTTGCTTAAAAAACAATACTGCCCACACTCTGCAAATACACATATTCACAGCACATAATCATTCTCCAGAAATGAAGTGGTTCCACTGCCATACCTTTAGCTTCTCTCTTTCCTCACCCTTGCTGAAAACAATTTCCATTCCAGCAGGTTCCACTGTACCACAACTATGATGGGGCAGACTCCCCACTACCTGAAAAGCCATCCTGCTCCATTACAAAAGTGCTCTGAAAGAGAGCTGGTAAGTTACAGGAAGGCAAAGTTATCAACATTGAGCCTGCCAAATGGGTGATGCATGTTACTTTTCACCCAGCTTGAATGGCTTTGTAGACTTTGATGAGGTAGACTTTTTGACTAGAGCCATTAGTGAGGAGGAAGAAGACAAAGATGAGGTGTAAAAATGAGATTTTAGAGACTGTTGATAAAGAAACAAGAAGGAAAAGGAGCTGAGCAAAAGGAGTCTGACTTGGACTAATGAAGATAAAGGAACTTTGACAAGAATTAAAAGGGTTACAACTTAAAAGACAAGCTTTAGATTACATAACCTTTGTATGGTTTGGGCAGCACTGGGAGTTAACCTATGTCTCTTTGGCTCCTTCCTTGTAGACCAAGAAAGGCAAACATATCATTAATGTTTCAAGACAAGTTCATAAAATATGCCATGGCTAATGTGTATCACAGGAAGCCTCTATAGATCACTTGCAGTTATGCCTAGAAATGTGAGCATATATAACCATAACATTTATCCTCATTGTTTCTTCAAAAAGCATGTTAACAACTAATGGAATTGCCCATTCCCTACAGGCTGTCACTGCTTTTTGTGGAAGAAGATGCTGAAGCTATCCAAAGGGCTAGTTCTTGACAGGTTAAGAGTGTCTACATTTGGCACTTCATGGCCATGGGTTCTGAATCCAAAGATTCAACCAACAACAACTTGAAAATATTTGGGGTTTTTTTTTGGGGGGGGGGGGCGGTGTCTAAAAACTATCATTCATTCATTAAATATGCTAGACCAACGGTCCTCAAACTAAGGCCCGGGGGCCAGATATGGCCCTTCAAGGTCATTTACCCGGCCCTCGCTCAGGGTCAACCTAAGTCTGAAACGACTTGAAAGCACACAACAACAACAATCCTATCTCATCAGACAAAAGCAGGCCCACGCTTCCCATTGAAATACTAATAAGTTTATATTTGTTAAAATTGTTCTTCATTTTAATGATTGTATTGTTCTTAAGTGTTTTGGGTTTTTTTGCACTATAAATAAGATATATTTGGTGTGCATGGGAATTCATTCATGTTTCTTTCACATTATAATCCAGCCCTCCAACAGTTTGAGGGACTGTGACCTGGCCCTCTATTTAAAAAGTTTGAGGACTCCTGTGCTAGACTGAGTAAATTGAATGCATCTATACATTGTTACACCATAACAATATTTAATAACCTTGAATCCCACAATCCTCATCACTGATAACCATGATGAGTAAAGAAGATAGGGGCCTAGAGTTCATTATCATCTGGGCGTCCTGAGTTTTGGAAATGCTACATTAATATGCCACATAGCGAATGCCATGCCCATTCATCACAAAATTTAACCAACCATTCCTATTCTGAAGGGTACCAGTAACTGCTCATTTTCTCAATACGCACCATATTTTCATGGAATTGCTCTAGTTTTATACTATTTGAAATGTTTCCTACAAAAAAAAAAGCCTGCAGGACTGGAGTCTAGATTTGTGGAATGGACAAAATGACAACAGCAGAATTGAGACAGAACAACCTGAATTACTTTAGAAAAACCTATAGAATGCAGTAAAGTCATTTCAGGACCCTTTATATAGCCTACATATAAATAATATTTTTGGATGCTGTTTAGGTTTGTAAGGTTTTCCTGCTGTATGCTTGACTTATGGAAATTCTATCATGGTTTTTTTTTTTTTTTTTGTGGGAACAGAGACTGTAACTTCTCCAAGTTCACCCAGTGAGTTTCCATGGCAGAGCTGGAAATCAAACTCTGCTCTCCACAGTTGTGGCCCAACACTCAAGCCATTAAACTACACATGGTCTACCATCACCAGTAGCCTAGCTTACAAAACCCACTGCTTTCTTATTTTGTTTATACAATGCTAAAGCTAGCCATTTTGGTTTACCAAGATTATTTATTTCCAAGATATTTCTCTGCTTGAGAACCAGTTAAAATATTATCAAAAATGTTGATTGATTTTTTTTCTTTACCAAATATCTGTAAATGGGTAATCATTGCAAAACAAAACCCCGATTCTCCAGAGACACAAGGCATCTCAAATGAACTTGAAACTGCAAGCCAGCTAGAGTTAAGACTATAAATAAAGCCTCAACTTTGCAATCGGATTACCCAGCTATGCCCATCACAGCAATTTAACTCTGCTTTAAGCAGGAAAGAGTGCTTGGTTTCGTACCTGTAGAATACAACCTTTTAATTTTAACAGAACTGAATAGTGAGCCAAGTCCTTCCTCATAATTCTCAGACAATGCCATCAACAACTGCCACCAAACCATGAGCATTCTTTCTACAGATGCTTATATTGATTTCTGTCACAATAAATTGAACTTTTTGTCAGACTGGGAAAATGCATCTGAACCGCATGTGTTCCAGGCTAGCATGAAGGCTTGAGTGCATTTAAGATTGGTACCTTACGGCCTCTTGACCCGTTTCCTATTTAAATCAATTATATTCATTTAACCTACTTTCACATGACTCATATTTCCTACTCATTTTAACTTCTTTCTTCTCCAAATGTCACAAGATCAGATGATCTTAAACCCAAATGAGACACAAATACCCTTTCTCCCACAGGATACTGTGTCCCACCTATGGGGTCTGAACTGTAGTACGAGATGCCTCTAAATATGCTGTATTTGTGAAAAGATAAAAAATCCTATTAGTGGAGGCTGAGAGATCTGATGATGTAGGTACTGTCTTAACCAAGGCTTGCTGTAGTTCTACTGACTTACAGCAACCTTAAGATGATACCAGCATGGGAGTTTCTTGACAAGATTTGTTCAGAGGACTTGCCTCTGTATCCATCTGAAGTGTGACTTCCCAAAGGCAACCCAGTGGGTTTCTGTGGCTGAGTGAGATTTTGAATTCTAGTCTCCAGAGTTGTAATCCAACATCAAGTTGATACACCATACTTGCTGAAAAGAGATACATGTATCTAGTTCTATGGTTGTCAGAAATATTATACCTATTGTACTGGTTTCTTCTGAACAAATCTTGTCAAGAAACCCCCATAGTTAAGATAGTACCTACAAAATCAGATCTCTCAGCCCCCACTAATAGAATTTCTCACCTTTTCAAAAATATAGCATGTGTCCTCCCCAAACACCATACTGCTCATCACCCAAGGAATGCTTTCATTTCGCCCACAACCGTAAGCCTTTATTAAAATAAAAATGATATTTTCAAATAACCTGGGCACCGCTGGGTGTCCAAGCTAGGTATTAATAATTCACAGTATCCTAGCTATTTAACCCGCATATTACACATAGAAGACTGTCATATTCTACAGTTTGCCAAACCTCTTATTCCTCTTTCAATTTAACTTTAAGCACTTCAAAAACAACTCCAAATAATATCTCTGAAAGCTAAAGTTAAACACATAAACTGAAATATGAGTTCTAGCACTGCCATTATATGTTTAGTATTGCAAATTCCTATGTAATAATGCATGCTAGTGACTAATTTGAAACTAAAAATCACCACACTGTTTAGGTTCTTCCTTCATGAGAAATACAACCATGACTACACTGGCAAATAGATCTGGTTTTACACTATCGTCTAAGTAATGGACACTGATCTAACCACTGATCTAACTACAGTAGTCAAATCTAGTATTGGTTGTTTCTGTGAACTATTACTACTTCTTCAAATAATTCTATAGATGTTACTTTATCAAACTGCAAAATGACAAAGCTGGTCTTTATACAAATTGATTATTAATTATTTCCAACTGAAAATCTCAGTGTGAACATGTAAACCCCTTTTAATTAAAATATCTGTTCGAATAGAATTTAACTCCCTCCTTTTTAACTCTAGATAAAATAATGGCTTTTAGCACTTAAAAAAGAAGTAGTAGTTCTGGACATGGGCTGTTGAATTTCCAGGAAAAGGATAAGCCTTGGGGCACCTCCTAACTTGTCTTAGTTCAACTTACAATGGTGTAGCCAAGAATGATTTTCTGATAAGATTTAAGAAAACTATGGGATGTAGTGAAAATGCACAAAATGTATAGAATTTCAAGATAAGCTGCATAATAGTAATCTAGCTCCAAGATCACAGAATCACTAGATAGAACCAACGAGACAGTAATAAATCCAAAATTGCAAATCTAGAAGCTCAGAGAAGACAATCCATTTTTCTTCTACCTTCCACAGCCCACCACAGCCAACTACCACAATCTCAATCTCCTCTCTGTATCTGACTTTGGACGTCTGTATTCATTTCCAAACTCTGATAAGCACTGTGACAATTGTGTTTAACTAGAGGTGGTAAGTTTTGGCCTTTTATGTGTCATCAAACTGAAACTTCCATAAGTTAGCTAGCAAAGCATGGGGGAAAAGATTATGGAAACTATCGTCCAACAATGTCTGGAGTCACAAGTTGCTCAGCCTACATTAAAGCTGACTAGTCTCCACAGCATTTTTTAAAAACAAAAACTTTGGTTGGCTTGAAAGTCTCCAAATGTATGAACAGAAGAGTATGTATACTAACCAATCTTTCACTATAGCGAATTCGTTCTTCTTCAGGCTCCATCTCAGACTCTTCTGATGAGAGTGAGAAGGAGATGTCGGAACTAGTGTCTTCCTCGTCTTCCTCCTTAATATACAAAAACAAGATTATAATTGCTCCTTCTATGAAAGGCACAAAACATTGAAAGTTCACAGAAACTATGAATTAATAATGATATATTTTAAATGACTCTGATAAAGTCACTGGTTTGAAGTTAAAACAGAGTTTACTAGCCCAGCAGCAGTTTGATCATTTTATAGTGGAAGCACATTTGAAAGACAAGCAGTTTGTCTAGTATCCATTGAGACTGTGATATAGGACGCTCTATGTAGTGTATGTTTTTAATTGAGTCAAAAGGTTACTTATGTTCGATTTCATCAGCAGAAACCTGTAGGAATTTTCCTGGCAATCGTAAATAAGCATGATCAATCATGTCAATTGAACAGAATGCATTACATACATTTTAAGTTTAACATACCAGTGCCATATAACAAGGTACATCAGCAAATGTTTTCAACTTTAACCTGGCTTCAAGTGGACAAATCAAACTGTGCAATTTATTATCTTTTTGTATACTTTGGGGAACATTCTATGAAAAACCTGTTAAAGAACTTGGAAAAATACATTTATTAGATTCACTGAGAGTGAACATAGAGTGAAAAAACCCCTAACTACAGCAGAACTTTAGCACCTCAACATCATTATAATTTTAACAGGCCAGATTAGGCACCCTATGGGATTGAAACTATTATGTCTAATGTTTTATATGTCTTATTTCATCCATACCTCTACTCTGCGATACAAGAGCAAAGTGTACAGGACAGAATACAGTGAATAATATTTCAACCGCTTGCCACTATAAATTTACATATAAATGCCTAGATAGAGATAACAGTAAAATAGCAAAAAGAGAACCTGAGGTGGTTCTAACACAGCATAAGTCATTATGGTAACAATCCGTATTCCTCGGGAGGTGGCAAGGATGTGAAAGCTGAATTACCAGATAACATATATTACATAGTACTGCTGAAAAGATACATCACTAGTTGCAAATAGCACAAATGCTGTAAAAACTGGCCACACACCATTCCTTGAGACGTTATTTCTTTATAATTCAGTTTGCACTGGACTATGTAATTTGTTACAAAGCCTAGTTTTCAAAGCAATACAAAATGGCCTGACAGCTGTTTTCCCTCATACTTTTAAACACAAAACAGCAAGAGGGTGGGGGGGGGGGGGTCTACTTGCCACCTCTCCATTCAGAATACCCCAAACCAGTGGTATTCAACTTGTGGGTCCCCAGGTGTTTTGGTCTACAACTCACAGAAATCCCAGACAGTTTACCAGCTGCTAGGATTTCTGGGAGTAGAAGGCCAAAACATCTGGGGACCAACAGGTTGAGAACCACTGTCCCAAGCCATTCAAACAAAGGGTCTCAGCATAGTAAGGGCAGCCCAATTCCACCCATTTAAATTAAGATACAACCCAGATGGTATAAAAACGTTCTCTACATTTAAAAGCCTAGAACAACAGTTTCCAATCTTTGGTCCTCCTAGTGTTTTGGACCTAAGCTCCCAGAATTTCTGACAGTTTGTTAAGATGGCTGAGGCTTCTGGGAGTTGAAGTCTCAAACACCTTGGAATGGAGAGCAGGATATAAATGAATAAATAACTAACATCATCACATCAATATCTGGAGAACCAAAGACTACTGCCCTGAAAAAATTCACACATATAGTTAAAAGGAATTCAAATATTTCAATGAAGGGGGAAAAAGAATGAGATGTGATTCGCAAAACCGGCTGTTAGGAATTGTGGGAGTTGAAGTCCAAAACACCTGGAGGGCCAAAGTTTGCCAATGGCTGTTTAACGGCTATGGCTCAATGCTATGGAATCCTGGGTATTGTAACTTGGTTATGTACCAGAACTCTGTGGTAGAGATGGCTGAAGGCCTTTTTAAACTACAACTCCAGGATTCCCACAGCATTGAGTCATGGCAGTTACAGTGAAGTCATTTCTATAGTGTACATGAACTACAATATGGAATATGAAAAACTGGAAAAATTCCCTGTCAAAACCAGGATAGACTCTTTTTCTCTGGCATATTGGATAGTATAAATGCACTCAGGCCTTGTAAGATCACATTATCCCGTTTAACACCTTAGGCCATACAATCTATGCATACATCTGTGAATCTTTGTGTTGTTTTGTTATATTAATTTGTTTGTTTGATTTTTAAGTTCTATGTTAGTAATACTTTTGAATTGTTTATGCTTTATTTCAATTATAGTTGTTATGTTTAAGTTGCTCTTTATGCGGGGTTATCTTGAGCTTTTTATTTGCATTTCCTGTTACTGAGGCATTGAATGTTTGCTTTTTTGTTTGTTGGAATCCGCCCTGATTTCCCCAGGGGTGACAGGATAGAAGATAAATAAGGTATTATTATTATTATTATTTTACTAGCTGTACCTGCCATGCGTTGCTGTGGCCAACTATCCCTCCCTCTTTCTCTCCTTTCCCTCCTTCCTTCGTTCCCTCTTTCCTTCCTTTCCTTCTCTACCTTTCTTTCCTTCCCTCTTTTTCTTTTCCTTCCTTCTCTACTTCTTTCCTTCCTTCCTTCACTCTTTCCCCCTTTCTTTCTTTCTTTCTTTCTTTCTTCCCTTCCTTCCCATTTTTTTCTTTATCGTAATTTAGCTTTTCGGGGTCTTTAAGTCCTTTCCGCTACTTTTTTTGGGGGGGGGGGGGGGTTATGAGTGATGGTCACTCGTTGGTCTGTTATGGGTATAGTGTCCAAATTTCATGTCAATTCATCCAGTGGTTTTTGAGTTATGTTAATCCCACAAAGAAACATTACATTTTTAAATAGAGAGATTTGAAACACAACAAGATCAGTACACATTGGATCACAGGTCAGATACTTCCCAAGTGTCTAGGACTGTGTGATGTATTGGTGAATAATGTGTGCAGATCCGAGTAGAGTGGCCTTTTGCAGATAATGAATGGTAATGTTTATTTATATATTTATTTAATAAATTATTATTACTACTATTATATTATAGTTTCCTCACCATGCAAATGAATAGATTGTCGAAGGCTTTCGTGGCTGGAATCACTGGGTTGTTGTAGGTTTTTTCGGGCTATATGGCTCTAGGCAATGTCAAAAGTTTGTTGTAGGCCAGGGGTCCTCAAACTAAGGCCTGGGGGCTGGATGTGGCCCTCCAAGGTCATTTACCCGGCCCTCACTCAGGGTCAACCTAAGTCTGAAATGACTTGAAAGCACACAACAACAGTTTTATCTCATCAGCCAAAAGCAGGCCCACACTTCCCACTGAAATACGAATAAGTTTATATTTGTTAAAATTGTTCTTCATTTTAATTATTGTATTGTTTTTATGTGTTTTTTGCACTAAAAAAAGATATGTGCAGTGTGCATAAGAATTCATTAATTTTTTATTTTCAAATTATAATCCGGCCCTCTAACACTTTGACGGACTGTGACCTGCCCTGTGTTTAAAAGGTTTGAGGACCCCTGCTCTAGGCAATGTCAGGCTATTATGTGCTAATCAAGGTGGTCAGTTGAAACATTCACACCTAGCTCCAGCAAACAAGAGCCCTTTGTCTCACCCTGGTCATTCCACAGATATATAAACCCTTTTTCCTAGTCCCAACAGACCTCACGACCTCTGAGGACGCTTGCCATAGATGCAGGTGAAGCGTCAGGAGAGAAAGCCCCTAGACCATGGCCATATAGCCCGAAAAAACCTACAACAACCCAAATGAATAGAGTTTGCATGTACACCAGGCATGCCGGCTGTTAGAAATTGTGTGAGGTTAAGTCCAAAACACCAAGAGGGCCAAAGTTTGCCCATGCCTACTATAAACAAAGACGGCTCTTACCAGGTCTCTGGCTTCCGTCTGCCCCTTTACAGGGCAGCAAACAAGGGAGAAATAAATCAAGTAAACCCCGAACGGGTTTGTCTTCGGCCTCGAAGGCTGGAGGAGCGCAGACTCAAGGAAGGGCGCCGATCACCTCAGCAGCGACGGGAAGCCTCGATCTCGTCATGGGAGGGAAGAAAAGGGGTGTCGCCTGCGGGTCCCGGAGAGCCCGGAGTGGCCGAGTCCCCCTCCGCGCGGCCTGGCTGAGCAAGGGAGAGGAGCGGGGTCAGAGGGCGCCCTACCGACCCGACCGACCCCCCCCCCCCCTTCCCGAGCGCTGACAGGGCGAAGCAACCCCCTGCCCTTTCGGCCCGGCTCGGAGTAAACAGGCTCTTCCGCTCCGCCCCCTCCTGGCCCAGAAAACCAGCCAGCCAGCCGCCCGCCCCTCCCGGGCTCCGGATCCTACCCCGAATCAGGCCTCACAAAGCCCGCCTCTCCGTAACCGGTGGGAGCTGGGACCGCCGCGCAGTGTTCCGGCTCCGGCTCACCAACCACCCGAGGGAGAGGAGGACGGGAAGAAGGCGAGGAGGCCGCTCTTCCTCCGCTTCGGCAGGGCCCAGCACCGCGCTCGCAGACTAAACTTCTTCTCTCGCGATGGCTGCTGGCCTGCCATCGCGAGACTTGCGCGGTATTTTTTTCGGGGGGCCGCGAGACTTCAGGTGTCGCGGGAACAACGACAGACCGGCTCTCGCGAGAAGACGTCATCTCGCGTGATTTGGCGTGGCTTTATATACGCCACTGCACGTCTCGCGTCTGGCATTGCGCAAGAAGTTGGGGATTGAAAGGCAGCATGTTCTGAAAAAATAGGCGTTTTTGGTCGAGGGCATTTATCTTTAGGAAGGAAAGTGTGGAAAGCTGCATAAAGAGAGAGGGAAAAAGGAGAGAACCGTTTATTTAATAAGGGTGGGTTGTGCATTGCAACCGCCCAGTGTTATTTAATAGGTAGATAGATGTGTATAGAGAGAGGCAATAGGACAGATTTATAGGTTATCAGTGCAACTGAAGGTGAAGGTTCTTCATTAGATAAACTGAAGGTTTATATTACAATATTCGCAGTGGCAGATTGGGCTAAATGGTTGAGCTGCTGAACTTGCTGACCGAAAGATTGGTGGTTTGAATATGGGGAAGTGGGATGAGCTCCTGCTGTTAGCCCCAGCTTCTGCCAACCTAGCAGTTAGAAAACATGCAAGTGTGAATAGATTAATACTGCTTCTGTGGGAAAGTATGGCAGTCATGCTAGCCACATCACCTTGGAGGAGTCTACGGATAGCACTGGCTCTTTGGCTTAGAAATGAAGATGAGCGCCACCCCCCAGAGTTGGACACGACTAGATTTAATATCAGGGGAAACCATTACTTTTAGACAATTTTGTATGCAATAGTTAATAGTACAGATTTAAAGGTTATCAGAGTGTACCTTAAAATGAAGGTTCTTCATTCAGGCATAAGCTGAAGGTTTACATTATGATAAACATTTTTATGTATGACTGGATTATAAATACAGCCAAAGCTGACCAATTTTAATAGGCCAGTAGGCCTGCCCTTAGGTCCTTCCAAACTAGAAATGAGTTTAAATAATAATCTTTATTGATACCCTGCCTCCATCTCCCCGAGGGAGATTTGGGGCACCTAACATGAGACCAAGCCCAAAGATACAACACAGCAAAATAAAATACAATATGCAAACAGCAAAAATCACATCACAATAAAATACATAAAGAGAACAAAGGCAAACTCATGTAAGCATGCACACACACCTTAATTTTATTTTTTAAAAACTGCCTCAAATCAATTTTGCAAAGTAACATTTATGCAGATAAAATACAAAAGGGCAAATTGTGGGATCTATCTTAAAAGACTAACCAGTTTCATTATGCATAGTATTTTTAGACACAGCTGTGTCTTCTTAGAGGAAAGTCCATGATTGTAGCACAGATGATCATAATTATCCCCTAACACTGTATGTAGGTGCCTTTAAGTCACCTGTTGATTTGGGGCAACCCCACGAATTTCATGGGTTTTCT
This sequence comes from Anolis sagrei, assembly GCF_037176765.1. NCBI lineage: Eukaryota > Metazoa > Chordata > Lepidosauria > Squamata > Anolidae > Anolis > Anolis sagrei. Next base: position 233,237,397 of record NC_090021.1, read on the forward strand.
TGCTATTCAAAAGTTATTTTCTTCCTCTGAAATACAGACTATAGCAGGGTTTCTTAAACTTTTTAGCTTGTGTTCCTTTTTAGCCAATATTTTTTTACGTGACCCTAGGCATATAAAATAGGTTAAAAAACTCAAACATTTACTGATAAATCGGCATTTGCAGGACTTGCTAAACAGGCTGATTTCCCTTTTAATGAAGAACAGCTGAAGCATCTTCTACAGGTTCCACTCTAAATACTGCAAAACAGATTCATCTAAATGTCTAAAACTGCTGTTGGGTACACTTTTACTATCTATTGCCAGATTTTTGTGACTTCACAATTGAGCTAAGGTGCTTCCATGTGAGGTCAAGAGCCACAGTTTAAGAAACAATGACCTATAGCATGAAGTTTTTGCATGCAGTCTCTCATCTAGGTACTACTCTGTTTAGCTTCCAAGATCAGATAAGATCATACAATTTTGGGGTATTTAGGCAGCTGTTTCAACATTAGTCATGATCAAAACACAACTTGCCTAAAACATTAGACAAGATAGGCAAAAGCTGGAAAATATAAGAGGGGGCAGGAATACAAAACAAAATGATGGAATTGGAAACCATAAATGACATTTTTAAAGTGAGACAGAATACTACTTAAAGATTAAAATATTAAATGGCAGTTTGGATTGGAAACAAGGAATAAGCTGAGATTTTCTAAGAAGCTATACTTTCAGAAAGCGATAAATGAAATGTCTATTGCAGAAATTCAAGCAGAGAGTGATTCATTGTCATAAATATAGCTGCGAGGAGAGGTGTCAGAGTATGTGAAGATGACACTGCTCGTTATAGTAACTGATATGTCAATGCAGATTTTGGATCTAAATCATAATTTAGCAAAGATGTTGGAGGAGAAATTCAACTTCTTAAAATTCAAACTAACAAAACAAGTAAATCCTGTTAAACGTATGTTGGAAAGCAGTTTAAAAAATACAGGCTACCTGCTAAAAAAATCTTATTGTGATATTTGTTACTGCAAAGGGAATTGCTATTTTTTTTAGCAAAATGGGAAAGTCACAGAACAGAATTATGATGATAGTTGATTTAAGCACCCAAAGAAATGCAAATTAGATTGAGAGCAGTGCCTGAAAGCTGACCTATCTGAAACAGGCATTTGTAAGAGTTGTAACAGAACTTATAAGCCATTCTGGAACATCTTGATGATCGTGTTGGAGCAATATACAGGCAAAAGTCTATCGGGGGGGGGGGGGGGGAACTCCTCCTACAAACCCCATAATTCTTGGCTGAAGCTTCTTTCCTTCACACTTCTAAACAAGCTGACTTTCCCCCCTTTTCCCTTCCTTACAAAGCTCCTTGCATGTGTCCCCAACCCCTGGATCAACCCCCCGAGCAATTGCTGCCCCCGGGATCCACTGGTCAGCGGATACTGGGACCTTTGTGTGTATGTTAAATATCCTTGTGATTTATAATTTTATAATAACTCCTTGAATATGAAGCCACTTTGATAGTATTTCACTGACACACTGACTATATTATATAGCAAAATGATATAGTCATGACCCAGATTTCCTTTTGTGTCCTCTGGTTTATCACTCCCAACAATCAATTTAAACAACCAGCACCTCCAGGATCAATAGAACCAACTGGGCAAGGGATTGCCAGACCCTGAATTGGGCCAACCTTCTTTTGTGCTAGCGACATGGACAAAGGACTCACAATCACCTTCCCTGGAATTTGGAGAAGCTCTGCTGCTGTTCTTCCTGATTGCCATACCCCTTTCCCAAGGGGTGGAGCATCTAATCCCATCATCCTGGACAATATACTGAGATGGAACACAATGGACACTAGCGCTATGAGCACTAGACCCAGAGGATCATTATTCAGATAATAAAACCCATGGGACCCGAGTGCCCCTCTTTGTTTGTCTCAAGGTTAAGACATCAAATACACATGGGCCTTTCCAGCCACACTAATCATTTTCAGAGAAGGGAAAAAAACTTACTGCAAAGACTATAGAAGAAGGGGAAAGGCTCCTGAAAGACTTAAACCTGACCCAATCCTCACAGAGAAAATCTTCAAGAGAAACAGGAGTCCCAACAGATGAAGAAAATGTGTCTGAAACAGAGGAAGAACAACCAAGAGAAGATCATCCAACTAAAGAAGTAACCACAAGAAAAAAACCTGGGAAACCTTGATCAAAGATCTATAGAATTCCTAACAGAAGAAATTTCAAATAACTATACATAATAGACAGTTTTTATAGCTTGGTTTAAAGAAATGTTTATTGGTACTGGCAAATACATTCTGTAAGAATTTAAATTACCAGAGCAATCACAACCAGCAAAGACAGGAATTTTTTTGTCTAATTGCTAATATAATTTAAATTAAAAAGTAGGGAAACGGTTGCTAACTGTGAAGGAGCCTGTATATTACTGCTACTAATTGTAAAGGCTTGGCCACTAATTTGCAGTGATGCCACCAAATTATAAGGATGTATAAATATAACTGTTACCAATATGTAGAATTGGTAAAAGGAGCCACCTCTTTGAGAGGGCGTATTAAATTGATGACACAACCAATAGCTTGTAATGTTGCGTTGGTCTTTCTTCAATATGTAGCGTGACTTGACTTGGAAAGCAATGGTAACATAGGCTTGACTTTAAAAAGAAACTGTAACAAGTTTATTGAGGTACAGAAGCTTGATGGTTTCAAATGTTTCAAACTCTCAGAGGTACAGATCTTCAAAGGTTACATTCATAACAGTTCCTAAATAACTTTTAGGAGGACTAATTCTTCTAACCAACAGGTCTCAAACTTAGTTCCTTTAAAAAGGTGTTTCTTTAACAGATTATTTCAGGCACACACTTATCTTATCTTTATGATGGTTCTGTTACAATAAAGATGCTTATTAGGGCTTCCCCTCTTTTTCCACAACCGTTACTTTTAATATAAATAAAGTCACTCGACTTATCTAAACTATATTGGCTCAAAGCCAAAACCTTCCTGATTCTTAATACCAAAGAATCTGCCTTCCCCTGTAATTCTTTAACTACAGAATCCTCACTGGTTCTCCACACACAACAGAACCAGCCACTTCTACAGTTCACCGACCACAGACTAACTGCTTTAAAATGGCTGCTCTGCCAAGTGGCAGTTGGCTCCGCCCCTATCTCCATAGCAACTCAGCTCAAAGCGAGCTGAACTGGCTACCATCCCCCAATATTATGCAACATTATATACTTACCCTTACAAACACTTATCTATAACAATACATAACTGCAGATAAAAATTTACACTTCATCACACTAACTATACATGAAAAAGAAGAAGGTGGGGTGTTCTGGAATTAACAATAGGGATGTAGATTAGGTTAAGGGTCAGGGATTAAGCGATAGGGATTTTTTTTTTTTTAAAAAAGGTAGAAAGCGTGGAAAGGGTGGGTAATGTGAGAATTTTATCTGATGGATAGGAGGGGCAGATGCAGGGGCCTCTGTCCTTCATTACTCTCTGGATGGGTGCAAGGAATCTTTTCCTAGCAACCTCCTCAAGGAGGAGGGGGTCATGGGTTCCAGAGGAGGGGCTGTTTTGGGGTAGGGATCTGGATTCTGCAGGGGTATGGTTTAATATAATGGGAGAGCCTGTGAAAGAAAGTTGGGAAGGTAAACAACTGATCTATGATGGAAGAAATTAAATTACTGTCGCTCAGTATAAATGGCCTCTGGTTAAAAAAATATAAACTGTCTAGAATGTTAACTGAACAGCATGCTGATATATGCTTAATCCAGGAGACTCACAAGAAAAAATATAAGGAAAATGGTTAAACTTAAAGAATTGGGACTTACAATACGAATCAAGAGGATCAAATAAATCCAGAGGAGTAGCAATCATAATAAACAATACTAACAGTTTTGAATTAGAGAAAATGATATCAGATAAGGAGGGTAGATTTATAATGATAAGGGGAAAACTAAACAATAGTGATATCTCTATTGCAAGTGTATATGCTCCAAACAAAAAATAAATAAGTTTCATAAATAAAACTTTTGCCAAATTGAAAAACATGCAAAGGGCGATATAGTCATTGGGGGAGATTTAAACACTGAGTTATACATGAATAGAAGAAGCTTAAGGGTTAGTCCCCCAAGGTTAGAATGTAAAGTCAATTTAAAAAAAATGGAATCTAATCGAGGCCCATAACATAATAGGTGAAGAGGGTGTGGCACCAACTTTCTACTCACATAGACACTCCAAATTCACAACTATATATTACTTCATAGTTGGAATTAATAACTCTAGAGAAATTAAAGAGATAAAAGTTGGAAAAAATGGCCAGGAGATCATGCTCCGATTTTGCTTAAATTGGGTGAATCTGTGAGGAGATTCGCAAATAAATGGAGATTTAACCCAAAGGTAACTTTCAAAGAGAAAGACAAACAAGTCATTACAAAACAGATAAAAATTTTTTTTCTAATAAACAGACAACCAGAATTAAAGGAAGAGTTAATAAGGGATGCTTTTAAAGCTACTGTTAGGGGTACATGCATCACTAAAGAAATTGTGATTAATAAAGAAAAATCTACTCTTGAAAATACTAGAGGAGAGGTAGAAAACTTTCAGAATCACCCAGCAGCTGAAAATAAAGCAATATGGATAGAGAAAAAACTATTTTTTGGAGAACTTAGAAAAAATTGACACAACCAAAAAACACCTGTGGATCAAAAATCAACTCCATCAATAACTCAAAAAGTTTGGCCAGATTCCTAAAAAAAGACAGGCTAGAAACAGAATACTAAAATTAAAAGATTACAGGGGTCAATTAAAATCAACAGATAATGAAATTAGAGAAATTATGGCAAGTTTTTATGAGAAACTTTATGATGATAAAGATACACTAGAACAAGAAGTATATTTACAGGAAAACACAGACTATCACTCACAAATAGAATTAAATAATACAATATCAAATTCAGAAATTGCAAATGTAATAGACAGTCTAAAAGTGAACTCAGCCCCCGGACCAGACGGCCTTACCACAAATTTTTGCAAATTTTTTAGAGGGCAAATTACTCCGAATTTGGTCATACTCTTCAACAAAATCATGGAAGGAGGTAAAGTTCCAGACTCTTGGAAGTATTCTGAGATAATTACAATTTTAAAACCAAATAAAGACGAGACAGATTCTAATGCATATAGACCTATCTCCCTCAGTAATGCGGACTATAAGATCTTTACAAAAATCTTAGCAAACAGAATAACGGAAAAAATCCCAAAAATAATCCATGAAGATCAATATGAATTTATTAAAAATAGGAAAATAGCAGACCCTATCAGGATCATTCTAAACACTCTAAATCATACCACAGATAACAGATCCAAACTGCTTATATTAAAGCTTGACTTTCATAAAGCACTCGACTCAATAAACCATAAATACCTGAATAAAATATGTGAGGCAAGTGGAATGGGGGAAAATTATGCAAAGTAATAAAAGAGATATACAGCGGAAATAAGGCAGTCATAAATGTAAAGGGTTTGATTCGAGACAAGTTAATTTAAAGAGTGGAACTAAACAAGGATGCCCACTCTCCCCACTATTATTTGCATTGGCCATCGAACCTTTAGCAAATTTAATTAGACAGGACCAAACCATCAAAGGATACAAGGTGAGCAAAGAAGAAATAAAAATAAACCTTTATGCGGATTATGCTATAATAATTTTAAGCGATGTGAAAGAGTCGCTAAGTTCACTGGTCAAATTAATAAAGGAATTTGGGAAAATCTCAGGGTTTGCAATTAACTTAGGTAAAACAGAAATTCTCCATAAGAATCTAACATCAAAAGAACTAAAAATCGCCCAAAATATTATAGGAGTGAAACTGGGAAAGACGTCAATAAAATACTTAGGAGTAGAAATTCCAAAAAATTTTAAGCAACATTATCCAATCAAACTTCAACCACTTATGGAAATCTACAAGTAAATTACTTAAAACCTGGGGGAAGAATGTTCAGGACATCAATTTTAGACTTAAAATTTATAAAATGAAGATTCTACCCAAATTCCTACATTTATTTCAAAGTCTGCCAGTAAACATCTCGGCAAAACTCTTTAAGAAGTGGGACAATTCCATCAAAAAATGGGTAGTGGGAGGGAATAAAAATAGAATTTCTAATTTTATATTCTATGGCACCCAAGAAATGGGGGGATGGGGAGCCCCATCCCTGGAGTTGTATTATGAGACATGCCATATTGCTAAATTAATAGAATTGGAACTGGAAGGGGGGAAAAATGGGTGAAATTAGAGAAAGAATTAAACAATTGGAAAAAGGGCTCATTTATGGGAGAAAAATTGATAAAAAAGAGCTTAAAAAATTAAGAGATGGCCCCCTCCTCTCAACATTGCATGTTTGGAAGAAATGGCAAAATAAATTACAAATAAATAAAATAGATCCCTTTCCGCTAGAAACCCTGGAAAATAAAGATAAAACATTTAGGAATTTAATCAGGTCTCTGAAAAAAAATGGAGTAAAGAAGGTAGGAGACCTCTTGGAATCCAATGGAGATATTAAAAAATGGGATAAGATAAAGGACAAATGTGGCTCAAAGTATTGGATAGCTTGGTTAGGCTTGTCGCAAAGAGTACAAGAAATAAAAAAGAAAGAAACATCAGATGCCCCATTGGATACAATAATAGGCTCGAAAATAGAAAAAGAAAAAGGCATTATAGGGGAAATATATAAGGAACTAATAGCCTTATCCTATAATACAAAACATACTTTAGTAGAGGCCTAGAAACAGGATATAAACTTTAATTAAAACTAAGTAAACTCCTGGATCAATAAAACTCAAAAAATTAAACATCTAAGAATCAAAGAAATACAAAAGAAAATAATTTCAAAATGGTGTAGGACCCCCTCTCAGTTGGCTCACATTATGAAAAACAAATGTTGGCATAAATGTGGGGAGACTGGTACTTTTTCACACATGTGGTGAGACTGCTCTGAAATCCAAAAATATTATAATACTGTTAGAGAAATAATAGAGGAAATAATAGGGCAAAAACTACATTGGAATAAAGCTCGATTTCTGTCCCTCACCATAGTGGTAAAGGAGGGAAACAACAAATGGTCAGATATATTGAAATTTATGATAGCTGCTATACATGTCACAATCACCAGAGGTTGGAAAGATAAAACAAGTTGGGACCTGAAAACCTGGTGGTCATATCTCTCTGAATATTTAATTAATGATTTCATCTATGAAAAGAAAAATAAATATTTGAGTATTCAGTCAAGACAAGATTGGTTTAGGAAATGGTCTTGTTTAATCGACAAAACGGAAGGAAAAGATAGGTACAGAACTTTAAATCAGGCCTTCCAGACAATTAAATCAATGAACTGATTCAAGTAACCCAGATGGGGGTGGGAGGGAAGTGGGGAGAGGGTAGTAAGGGTGGGTGGGTGGGGTGAGGGGCTTATAGGGGTAATTAATCAAGATATACGGTAAAGGGAAGCACAATTGCAACCTGTATCCTAGCCATAAAACATTGTAACCAGTTTTCGATATTATCTTTTAAATGGCTAAGGTTCGTATTGTATTGTTTTGTTATCTGTATGGAGAAATTAATTTTTTTTTAAAAAAAAAACCTAGACAGTCTTTAGGAATTCTGGGCTTTAGAGTCTTCTAGACGGGGCTGCTGGTACTGGGCCTATAACCAATGTTGCTGCTATCAAATTGGGGTTCCAAACATTCAACCCCTTCAGCAGAAGTTGCGCCCCTTCGTCCAAGAAGAAAAACCCAACAGAAAATAAACTGTCTTCTAGCAAAGAAATATTTATATAAAGATATTCACAAATAAAACAGTTCTTCGAATATCCACACAAAAGCTTATAAACACAAAGTCTTTATCTTCACAGTCTTCACAGTCTTGTTCTCCAGACGTTGCAGCAATAATACACCTCCAATAATTCCAAACCTCTTTCCAGCTTCTTTCCAGTCTCTTTCCAACCTCCAGCCAATTTCTCCAACCTGCAACCTCACTCCAACCTCACTCCAACCTCAAGAAATACAATGTACTTAGTCTCTATTAGTAGTACCTCAGCTCCCACAGGTGGCTTGATTGTTGCTGGCCATACAATGATTGGACATGATTCTTACATTCACTTACCAATTTTTCACTTAAGAAATGACATAAACAATATAAAACTCTGACAATACCAAGGACAGAAAGAAAAGCAGTGACCTGCTGCACCGCTGGGGCCACCACCAAGTGGGAAGCAGGAGAAAAGGAAGGGGAAGCGCGGCTTGCGCTAAACCCATCACTTAGATTTGGACTAGTAGCGGCCTTTACCCTGCTGCCGAGGTTGACTTCCGACGCTGGCCTCCCTCCGCATTGGGGAGCATGGCCAAATTGTGCCCTGGTGTCCTGGGCTACGCGCGCCCCTGAGCCTTCTGGGAAGGCATAGGTGGGGCTTTCGCGGCTCCCACTTCCGGTTGGGAAGGAGCTGCAGCCAACACTGCCTCCTAGGAGTGGCATTTCTTCCTCCTCTTCTTGCCCTCCTCAGAGCCATGCGGCCGCACCGCAGGCTCTTTGGGTGACTTGGAACGCAGCCTCTTATGTGTCCCTGAGGGACCTGGCAAGGTAAGTCCTGCAGGCATTTGGCTTCCAGCAGCTGCGGAATCCTCTGGCACAGGTTGCTGTCACGGCATCTCGGGGAACAAGGCATGCTCGTAGAGCAGTGCCTTTAGCCGTGTTTGCTTGCTCTTCCTGGCTTACAGCATGAAAGCGCAGCAAGCTGAACTCTTTACTGAATGTGTCTTCCCTAAGCAGAGGAGACACTTGTCATGACGATCCGCTTCAGGGAAATTACCCCCACAGTCCACACATTTTTAAACGCTGTAGACATAGTCAAAACTTTCTTAAACAAAACAAAAATCCCAAAGTCCAAAAACCCCCAACTAACAAGCTTTGGCGGAAAGAAAAGGAACACGGCCTGTAGCCCCACCTGGGGTATATACCTTCAGGGGAAAGTGGGTGGGGCTACAGCCCAAGTCCAAACAGCTGTTTGGTTTTTTTAAAATGCTGCACAGGTGCATCAAACTATACATGTGTGCATTTCACAGAGACCACAAAGAGAGAAACATGAAATCCAAACATTGACTCCTCTGAGATGCAATACAACCAGACCTCCTTTATACCTAAGAAACTATGGCGTTTTCCCTGAGAGCTTTCTGCAGGGCCTCTTCTCATTAGCAGACGCTGGGAATGGCACCTCACTTCACTTTCTTGTCTTTGTTGACAAATCTCAGAAGAAACAGGGGAAGAACCAGGGGGATACACATCTGCAATTACCATATTCTGATCAGAAAATGACCCTGGTTCCCTTGAGAAGTCTGGCTCAGGACTCGAAGCCTCTAACTCTGGCTCCAACTGCAAATCTATTGCTGACATATAATTCCCAGAATCCCCAGCCACCTCAGGTACAGATCTAGGTTCCTGTGAAACCTCAGGTGCTGGCACAGGCTTCTCTGAGATCTCAGGTGCTGGCATAATCAAAGGCTGAACCACAACACATGTATTATATATAGCGGTTGCCTATCTGTTATTGGTGATATTTGTATTTCATTATCACACACAGGAGCCTCACCAAGTCCATTGGATTGGGAATTTAATCCATCTTGCCTTGTATTTCTATGAGTGGTAGTTTCAGGAATCTATCTCTGTTCTCTTAATTGTCATCTATTATGCCAATATATCCAACCTTCTAGAGTCTTTATTTGATATGACCGTGGTTGTTTGCATCTTTTATTATGGCCATTAGATTGTATCCATACTAAATCTTCCTCTTGTAATGGTTGAAGAAGTTTGGCTGTTCGATCATAAAAATATTTTTGTCTTTTCTGGGCTCTTTGTAGGTCTTGATGCAAATTAAGAGGAATCCTAGGACATAATAGATCAGTTATTATAGGAAGCTTACTTCTTAACATTCTGCCCATCAATATTTGGGCAGGTGAGTATGACAATCCTGTAACAGGTATATTCCGGTATTCCAACAGTGCTGCATACAGATCCCCACCTGCATTCTCTACTTGGTTTATAAGTTGTTTTATAGACTGAATTTCTTGTTCTGCCATTCCATTAGATTTTGCATATCCTGGACTACTATAACACTGTTTGGACCCCCATTCTTTGGTGAATGCCTTAAACTCTTGACTCGCAAATGACATATTGTCACTCACCACTGTTCTTGGTATTCCATGGTGATCAAACACAGATTTCAGCCTGACAATTACTGTTCTTGCAGTTTTATCAGGTAAACTTACTGTTTTGGGATATTTTAAAAAATAGTCAATTACCAACAGAAAAGAATGATTATCCTGTGCAAAGCTATCTTATCCCATGGCATTTCCCACAGCTAACTCAATATTTTTTGACATGCCAGGCCAACACATCAACTTTCTTACTCTTTCTTTGGTTCTCTGGTTCTTTGGATACCTTGATTATTCTGGAATAATAATTCTTTCTCCCATGAAAAGAACCTCATCCTGACACCACAACTGATCTTTGGCCAAAAGGATTTTACTATTGGGGCCACATCTCTCATATATTTTGGCCATGCTTGGTCTAGGTATATTTGAACCCTCCTAAGTTGGGGATCACATTTTGTTGCATCTTGTATTATACCCATTTCATCTGGATGCATGGCTAATGTGTTTACCTCGTATATTACTTTCTCATCTCCCATGGAATTCTTCTGACTTAAAGGAGAGTCAGCAGTGGCTCTTGACAAGGTATCAGCCAGATACATAAGTTTCCCTGGCATGCATACAGTATTAAGTTGATACCTTTGAAGCTGCAAAAGCATTAGTTGCAGACGAGCAGGAGCACTACCTATTGAGCAGTAGCACTACCTATTGATTTTTTTATAAATTGATTCCAAAGGCTTATGATCAGTTCGAACTAGAACAATTTTGCCAAACACAAGTTGATGAAACTTTTGTACTGCATAAACAACAGCAAGCAATTCTTGCTTCATTTGAGCATAGTTTTGTTCCATTAAACTAAGTGACCTTGAGGCATAAGAAGTTTATTCCATGCATAGCTTACTTCCAAAGCATTGTCTGAGAAAACAGCTTTTCAAAAAATGCCTCCAGTATAAATATACTGCAGCTGTATTCACAAGAGAATGTTTCTTAAAGGCACGTTACACCATAGTTAAGACCATTGACATTCAGTTAACCATGGATGGGCGATCCCTCCCCCTGCCGGAGAAGTAAAGATGACACACACAGAGCTGGGATAACAAATAGCCACAACTTGTTTATTGATTACAGGAACAGGGTTGGTTGCCATGCATGGGTCCTGGATCATGGATTGGGCAGCCCACTGCTGACTGATACCGCTTTCCACACAAGTTGGACTGCCTTGTATTGGTATACTGAGAGGCAAATCTGACTATCAAACAATGTAAGGTTGCAGGTTTGGGGGTTTACACTAGGATTTGCAATGTCTTGTGGGAGAGTATCTGCCACCTGATTGTCCTTTGCTGGAGGAAATGCCCGACTCTGCTTGCAATAGCCTCCTTCCACCTGTTTCACTGGTTTGCTGGAGACTACTGAGGTTTGCTTGCTGCATCTTATATTCTTCCCCCTTTATTGTGTCCATCAGTAGGTTCACTCTATTATTAAGGTGATTTAGATGTTGAAATATTTCTTATAGGAAGGTTGCTATCAAATTGCAGAGTTTTGAGGGGGGGCATTATGTTATCGAGTGATTGCTCTGTTTGTTCTACACTTTCAGAGGGGGGAGGAGGGGTAGTAACAATATCCTCCATTCTGTTTATTCCTTCCTTTAAAAGCTCTTGTTTGAATAGAGCATATCGGTTTGACGCTAGTATATTAAACTCAACACTCTGGGCAGCTTTTGCGTTCTTGGCCATAAAATAGTTATTTGTCTTGTTTGCTGGCTGGCAGGGAGCAACTATCTTCAATTTCTCACCTCCTCTTACTAGGAACCATTTCTTCCAGCAGCTGCTGGTAGTTGCAGCTAGATTTCTCTCTCTCCCATGCAATTATATTCCACAGCAAGGTTGAGTAAAAGTAGAGCTTAACTATAATGTTTAAAATCTTTGTAATTAGCTTAAAATTGTGGGAGAGCGTTCATGGCTGTCTAGTCTGCTTGGCTGCTGGAAGTCGCCTCGCCAATACTGCTTTCCACATCAGGAGGTGCTGCTGGCACAATACCTGGCCACCATTGCCTCCACACCCCTGTTAACTGCCGGATGCTCCCCTCTTCTGATAAGGAGGGGGGAAATAAGCAAGCCAGATCCAGAGCCCACGCCAAACGCTAACCTGTGAGTTGTGACAAAGAACAAGACCTCACTGAGAACTGCAAACAAAAAAAATGCAGGGTGGGTGGGATGGACAAAAGAAGCAGGCACGCTGCTCTGAGTGGCTTGGGGTAGCCTTAAATAGGGTGCCCTGGATCCAGCAGCAGTGGGTGTTGCGATTTATCAGTCTATGCGGAAGCTACCCAGCAGTCTTCCCAGCCCCAGCCCGCTAGTTGAATCACACAGAGTCAGAGTAAAAGGAAAAACAAAATTTACTCTTGAGTAGTCAGAGATAAATATGCAGTTTTACAAAATAACCAGCCTTGAAAATAAACTTAGTCCATTGCAACAAAATAACTCACACAAAAGTCCAATGCATTAAAATCATGCATTCTCTGTTTCTTCATTGGTGCAAGGAGTCCTGCAGTATATAAACCCCATCCAGTCTCTTCCTGATCATCTGATCACCATCTCTCCATCTGAATACACCATGAAGCACTCCTCATGATATACACCATATGCAGGGAGTGACTCAAGCTTAATTGCTTAATTGTCCAGGTGTTCCTCCTCAACACGCACCCATACAGGCAATGATCCTTGTAAAAACTTAGCATACATATGCACATCCTGTAATAGTGAGCTCCAGCCAACCAGTAAGTGAGGCGGAACCCACCACTGATAGGCTGGCCAGCTTAGTGGCAGGAAGCTTTCCTGCTTTACGGAGGGCTTCTGGGAGGAAGAAGCCCTCAAAGTAAACTATACCCACAAATACAACAGTATGTATAGGTCAATTAAAATTATATTTCTTAGATACTCGGCTCACTTCTTTGGTTCTTATTGTGAGTATGGAATGTTACTTTTGGGCTCATCCATAATATACTTGAGGGCTTGTCATCAGGTGGAATGATTTAAAGTATCCAGTTAAATTGTATGTAACATTTAAAGGAGTTACTTGATATAATGGTATAAATGATTACAGTCACCAGATGGTGCTAATGATACTCACAGTGTAGTAGAGATTTGTAGTATGATAAAGTACCATGGAACAGGCTTATATGAAGCAACTGTAAGAGTTGTGTTCATTAAGACCACGGGGGTGTTCAGTTTGTAACCTAAACATCCAATATGATTCTTTTCGTAGGAGTTTAATGTTGTGATCCATATGCTTAGGTTGTTTCACCACTTCCAATATGTGAAATTTGAATGATTCTGGGTTTTGATGTTGTTCAAAAAATGTTTATAACATATTGATTCTCTGGACTGATTTCTGATTCTGCTCTTATGTTCAATGATCCTTGATTTAACTGCACGTTGGGTCTGTCCTATCACAAATTATTGCATCTACCACAGACTTTGTACTACATGTAGCAAAATGGGTGCATTTGAACGCCAAAGTAGTATGAGGATCTATGAAAGATTTTGATGCTACCAGTTGGGGACAAACAGAGCAGTGGTGGCATGGGTAATTCCCTACTAAATTGGGCTTGGTAAGATGTATATTGTGTTCAATGTCCGAGTGAACAAGTATGTTCTTAATGTTTTTTGTTCGCCTGTATGCAATTAAAGGGGGTTTCTCACAACCTGGGATATCAGTAATTAAATTTCAATATTTCTTGACTGCTTTGATAGCAACATTGGACATGCTTTATGTCTGCTCTTGTCTTTGAGTAATGTTTTTGTCAGTGTTAGCATTAGTAGCCCACAGAATTCTATTAAGTAAATCAATTGTGGGTCCTCCACAGCAAGAATTATGGTCGCTCTTGTCTTTTGATCTTGCTTCTTTATTTCCTCACTTGAAGCTGCTGTAGGTGGTGTCTCTACAACAGACCAGAAATCTTCTCTAATGAGTAAGTTCTTTAGCTTGACATTCCAAGCTATATAATTTTCAGCTCAAATGGCAAACTTGACATATGCTGAACCATTGTTGTTTTACTTTCTTCTTTTTTTTTTAAAAAAAATCTTTATTAAATTTTTCCATATATATATATATACACACACAAAGGGGAGTGAAATTCAAAGGGTAAAGGGAAGAAAAAAAAAAGCCGTAAACAGAAACTACACCCACACATTACTCTCATTCTTATGCGTTACTTCCCAATAGTCTTCCGGGAGTCTTCATCTTTTAGTTTCTTGTTATTTCTGCCGACCCTGCTTCCTTAGATTATTATTTGGCTTAAATGCTAGACAGGTCTATCTGTAGTGGGACCTTCCTGGTTTTGATAAAGTCTTTGAACCCAGTCCAATTTGTCCTCTTATGTATTCCTTTTAGTCTTTGCAAAAGGCAGTCCATTTGAATAATATCGAAAATTTTTAAAATCCGGTCTTCCAAGTTTGGGATTTCTTTTTGCTTCCAAATTCTAGCAATGAGTATTCTTGCCGCAGTGCTAAGTAGGAAGAGCACTTTTTCTTGGTTTTTATCCAGCTTCGCATCAGTAATTCCTAATAGATAAGTCTCTGGCCCTTTGTGGAAAGTTGATCTTTAAAAATTTTTGAGATGCCTGATGTATCTCCTTCCAAAACTTTCTTATTTGTCTGCAGGACCACCACTGATGATAAAAAGTACCCTTTTCCTTCCCAAATTTCCAGCAATTGTTTGAGATGTTTTTATTAAATTTTGCTAATTTTTCCGGCATATAGTGCCATCGGAAAAACATCTTATACCAATTTTCATGGAGGTCACTAGCTTCCGTGTATTTTAGTTTGATATTCCAAATTTCTTCCCATTCTTTTATCAGAATGTTATGACCTATGTCTTGTGCCCATTTTATCTGGCAATTCTTTACCTGTTCCTCTTCAGTGTCCCATGCAAATAATTGTTGATAAAGAATTTTGATCATTTTTTTTGTTTTTTTTTCATTGTTATGTCCCACGGCCCCTGAGTTTGGCAAAAGCCGAGCTTTCTATTTGCTTTAAATTCCTGATACAGTTGGTGATAGTTCAGCCATGACAATTTTTCATTTATATGTTTTATCTCCTCTAGGGATTTCATTATTAGGCTGCCGTCCTCATTTTTTAAAAATAATTGTTGGTAAGTTAGCCAGTTCCCCTCTTCCAGCTCCCTTTTGTGTTTAGCTTCGATTGGGGATATCCAGAGAGGTGTACTACTAAATAGTCTAGGCCTATGCTTCTCCCATGTTCTCATTAGTGCGGCCCTTATATAATGATCACTAAAGCCCTTTTCAACCTTTCTTTTATTGTACATATATATCCATGCCATCCGGCTCTTAGATCGTGTCCCTCCAACGCCAATAATGAGGTATTTTCTAATGTGGCCCATTCTTTAATAGCTACTAGATTGCATGCCTCATAATATGCTTTGAAATTTGGTAACCCTAACCCCCCCTTTTTCTCTCATCCGTTAATATCCGTAGGCTTATTCTTGGTTTGCGATTTTTCCAGATAAATTTTGTTAAATCTGAATTCCACTTCCTGAATAGAAAGTCGTTTCTAATCACGGGTAGAGCTTGAAATAGAAATAAAAGTTGCGGGAGTATTACCATCTTAACTAAAGCTATCCATCCTAACAGAGATATATTCTGATATTTCCATCTATCCATATCCTTTTGTATTTTCTTCCATAGTGGTTCATAGTTATTTTTTATTAGATTTACGTTACTTTTTGTAATGATGATCCCCAAATATTTTATTTTACTTTCAATTTTAATTCCTGAAATTTCTTGTAGTAAGGATTTGGCGTTTTTATCCATATTCTTTACTAACAGTTTGGTTTTTTGTTTATTCAGTTTAAACCCCGCCAAATTTCCAAAATTTTCTATTTTCTGTAGCCAATGTTTAATATTGCTCACCGGGTCTTCTATAATGCAAACAACGTCATTGGCATAAACTCTTAATTTATATTGGTGTTTAATAATTTTCATTCCTTTTAGTTTTGAGTCTACGTTTATATTCCTGATCAAAATTTCCATTACCAAAATGAATAGTAGGGGGGATAAGGGACAGCCCTGACGTGTGCCTTGTTTGATTTCTATTGGGCGTCTTGTCTCTTGGCCATTTATTATGAGGGTCGCCTCCTGAGTTGTATAAATTGCCTCGACAGCGTTTTGAAAATAGTAGCCATCTATCTCCTTTATTAGTAACTTTAGAAAATCCCAATTGATTTTATCGAAGGCTTTTTCTGCGTCGATAAAAAGAAGAGCCAATTGCTTCTCATTGTGTCTTTCATAATATTCTATTGTGTCTATTAGGATCCTGGTGTTATCCTTTATCTGTCTGTTGGGGAGAAATCCCGCTTGTTCCTTGGAAATCTAATCTTTTAAGAATTTTTTTAATATTGCCGCCATAATTATAGCGAAAATTTTGTAGTCGTTATTTAACAACGATATGGGTCGATAATTTTTCACATCAGTTGGATCCAATCCTTCCTTTTGTATTAAAACAATATTTTGTATTAAAACAATATTTGTTTTTTCCCATGATTTAGGAATGATTTTATTCTCTAGGACATTGTTTAAGATATCTTTTAACAGGGGGCTCAGTTCGTTTCTAATTTTTTAAATAAAAGATGGCCGTATAGCCATCTGGGCCGGGTGCCTTGTTACTTTTTAATTTGTTAATTGCCTCATCGATTTCATGGGTAGTGATATTACCGTTCAAGATTTCTCTTTGAGAGGCCGTTAATTTGGGAATATTGGATTCACATAAGTATTTTGTGATGTTTTCTTTCGATATGTTCGTTTTATTATATAATTCTTTATAAAATTGTACAAATTGATCAGCAATGCTACATCCTTCAGTATATGTTTTCCCCTTTACTTGTATTTTGGTAATTAACTGCTTTTGTTTACAATTTTTAATTTTATTAGATAGCCATTTGCCAACCTTATTTGCGTTTTGGAAATGGTTTAACTTTGTGAATTTCATTTGCTTCTCTAAATTTTCCGTTTGCAATAATTCCAATTGTTTTTTAAGTGCCTTTGTGTTGAATATTAATTTTTTATCTTTTGGTTTTCTCTTCAATAATACTTCAATTTTATTTAATTTTTCCATTATCTCTTTGAAGTCTTTATTTCTCTTCTTCCTATTTATGGCATCCTGCTGTATCAGATATCCCCTCATTACTACCTTCATAGCCTCCCATTGATTGATTTTGGAAGTTTCTTCTCCTTTATTTAGATCTAGGTATTCTAAGAGCAAATTTTTATTTCTTTCTATGTCAATTTCTTTTTTCAATAGGTTTTCATTCAATCTCCATCTGAAAGATGTAGCTTCCCCTTTGATTGAGAATTCTAAAGCATAATGATCTGAAAAGATTCTTGGAGTTATATTAATCTGTTTTGTTCTTATAGTCAGGGAGCTAGTGGCCCATACCATGTCTATTCGCGACCATGATTCGTGTCGCCCGGAATAATACGTATAATCTTTGCTTAAACCCTTGTGGTGTCTCCACACATCTTTTAAATTTAGTTTTTCTAGCAGCATTAGGAATTTGTTAGGCAATAGACATGCTTTGTTTAAACCTTTAGATTTTCCCCTATTATTGTAAGATTTGTCTAGATTGCCGTCTACCACCCCATTAAAGTCACCTGCAAGTATTAGTTCATCATATTCATGTTTGTCTAGTTCTTTTTTTAGTTCCTTTATAAATTTTGTTTTCGGGCCGTTCGGACAGTAAACATTACAAAATAAGGTTTTTTGATTCTTTATTTCGATCAAAATGCCAATGTATCTTCCTTGTAAATCCTTAAAAAGCTGTTTGGGGTTTAGCCAATCTTTTACGTATATTACTACGCCTCTCTTTTTTTCCTTATATGAAGCATGAAATTCCTTGCCCAGTTTCTCCTGCACTAGGTACTTGGTATGTGTATCTGCAATATGTGTTTCTTGAAGGGCAATAAGGTCTAGTTTCTTTTGTTGTAGATAGTTGGAAGATTTTTTTCTTTTATTCGGGGAGTTCAGCCCGTTGATATTGTTTGAATAAATTTTGATACTTTTATTCATGATTGTTTTCCAGCATCTCCCATTGTATCACTTCTTGTGGTAATACCAATTGGTAATTTTCAGGGGAGAACTCTCTCAATCTTTTGAGTTCTCTTTCTATTTCTTCTTGTCCAGTCCTTGGCCACTTATGAGCACCTTTATCTTCTTCTTCTTCCTCGTCTTCTAGTCCTTTCTCTCTGTCTTGATCTATCTTACTTCCGTTGGGTTTGTCCCTTTTCGGGTTGCTGTGGAATTTCCTTTGTATTACTTCCTGCACTTTGTCTTTGATGTGATCATTGTAAAATGCTCTTGCATTTTCCTCTGAGTTTAGCCAGTAACGTTTGTCGTTTAGGGTAACCGTGATTCCATCTGTTTTTTCCCACCTGAATTTTATTTTCTTTTTGATTAACTCTTCTGTTAGGGAGGAAAATTTCCTGCGTCTCATCAAGGTTTGTTGGGTTACTTCCTTCATTATTATTATTTTTTGATCTTTATAGAATACTGTCTTTTTCGCATTTTCTTTAAGGATTTCGTCCCTTGTACTTTTACGACAGAAGCTTATCACCACATCTCGGGGAGTTTTATGTTTTTTAGCATATCGTGTGGGGACTCTGTACACCCTGTCTACATCCTGCCCTATGGTTTCTATGCTTACATCAAGTAGGTCTGCGAGGAGTTCAATCATGATTTGTTTAACATTTTCATCCTTCGACTCCTCTAAATTTCGAACTCTTTATTGATATTCCAGTTCTTTATTTTCTAGTCTCTCTGTTTGTTGTTGTATTTTTTGAGATAGAGTTTCCATTTTAGTTAGCCTATTGTCCATTTTCCCTTGGGTTCTTGTTATTTTCTTTCTTCACTGCGTCAACATCTTCCTTTAGTTTGCCTATTTCTTCTTTTGGGTCTTTTTTCATGTTTTGTATTTCCACTTGTATTTCCTTGTGCTGTTCATCTTGTTTGGCTGAGAGTTTTTTTAATTTCGGCAAGGATATTGCACAATACGGTTTCTTCTGTAGCGGAGTCTTTCTTCGTAAGAGCGTCAGTTGGTGGGTCTTGCTTGCAGAGGGAGTCCCTTCTTGCTTGGCCTTTAACAGGTTGTGGATTTTTTCCTTTGGTGCTTTGCATTGTTGTTTTTATCTTAATTTTATTTCTTTTGTATATATAGATGGTATTTCTTGTGAGACAGTCACTATTGTTTATTTTATTTTATTTTATTTTTATTTATTATTATTATTATTATTTTATTGTTTCTATATATGTATATATATTTATCTATTTAATTTGGGTAATATTATTCTTAATAGAAATAATCAGTCGGATGGTCCTTTCTTACCTTCTTCCCCCTTATGCTTTTTCTTTTCTTTTTTCCTTTCCTTTCCCTTAATTTCCTCTATTTCTTCCTTTTTCCTTCCTTCTCCCTCCTTCTGCCTCTCTCTCTTCTCCTCTCCTCTTTCTTCACTCTCCGTCACCTTCTCTGTATCCTTTCTGCCCTTCTTTTCTTCTAGGATGGCCCGAGGGGTCTAAATGGTTAATATCCCCCACTTCCTGCTTTCTATTTTCTCATTCAGCTTCTTTCTCGCGGGAGGGGATGGGATTCAAGTCTCGTCCTGCCGTTTCGCCTCTCGCGAGATTTGTGCAAGAGTCCATTTGCTCTCTTCTCGTTCCTTTCGGATCCCCCCAGATCTCGCGAGTTTCAAGTGCGGTGTCCTCGCAGCCGAAGCTCCGCCTCTCTTCCTC
Organism: Anolis sagrei; assembly: GCF_037176765.1. Lineage (NCBI taxonomy): Eukaryota > Metazoa > Chordata > Lepidosauria > Squamata > Anolidae > Anolis > Anolis sagrei. Next base: position 233,257,393 of record NC_090021.1, read on the forward strand.
CTTCTGTCTTCGCCATAGACTCAGCCCACACCAGGGGCCTTCCAGATCTTCGTGATAAAGACGGGAGTCGAAGAACAATGCCTCCCTTCCTGTGCTGGCTTCACGCCAGCGCGACTTCAAGGTCAGACTCTCTGTGCCACGGATAGGCCTTTCTTTGTTCCTTTGTTTGAGAGGGGGGCGGTGGGGGAAGGCGAGTATCCTTGATGTGCTTTATTCTTTGTTGAAATTCTATGCCAATTCGACCTCAGCCCGCTATACCTGTGGTCCTCGGCGCCTCACCAGCCGGCCCTTTTGGGGGTCGTCCGCTGGGCACCGAGATACCTTTTGCAGTCCCCTTCTTGGGAGGGAGCTATTTTTGTTCCGCTCTACCCAGCTGAAGCGGTTTGGTTTGGTTTCGCTAGACTTTGCTTATCCTAGCTCTATTTTTTGTGTCTTCTTTCGTTCCTTCGTTCTCTCCTTTCCCTTCTTGCCACCCCTTTGATCTTTGTCCCTCGCTGTGTCGGGCCCACCTCTCCTTACCCGTTTTCTTGGGTTACCTTGATTTATTATTGGTTGTGTAGGTTCTTTTGTTGTTCGTCAGTCAGGAATATCTTCTGTCTTGTAGCTATCTGTTTCAGTATATACCGTCGGCTGTGGTTCTCGGAAGAACTATTTGCTTTGCAAATTTCGAGTTCGATGTTGAGTCTCTTCGATGTGCTGGTGGTCAATGGAGAGTAGGAAGCGGTTGCTTCCTGCCTAGGCTTGCGTCCACCCAGATGTGCCCCGTTGCCGGGCGTCTTTGGATACCTCCTTGAGGGGGGTACCTCTTAGACACCATCGGCCGATGGCACCTTAGGGTCTCGCCCCCGCGACCTCAGACCATCAGCGGAGGAGGAGTATGTTCCCCTGACTAAGCAAAACCTGGCAATTCCGAGCTGCTTCTACCGGAGCAGTTCAGAACGTGTCATCCATTGTGCGGCTACCAACCGGAAGTCCCTTGTTTTACCTTCTACTTAAGCACAAAAATCACACAAAAACAAAATTTCAGAGTCATGGGCTTGAGAGTACTTTTGCTGCTATGCTGGGCATACTAGTGCATATTAGCGCATGCTGGGCCCATAATCAATGTCAGCATTAGTGTTAGTAGCCTGCAGAATGACTTAGCCCCTCTTAGCTTTAAGTGTGATAAAAAAAATAACTCATAAAAATACACATGCGTCTTTCGATTTAAGTGGAAATGAAAATGAAGTTCTATTCGCTGCATACAAAACAATACAGAAGAATTGCTTTCACCAAAATATAACAAAAACAATATCTTCAGTGAGTCCTCTTCATTCAATGCAGACATATAACAGCATAATATACAGTCTCTCTTACTTTGTTGTCCGTAGAGTGACCTTTTCTTGCGTAAACAAACTTCGTCTTCAGGACACTGCAGAACTGCTCCCGGCACCAACCAAAGGCTTTTCAGTTCAAAACGAGCCTTTAAGCAAAGCTTAGAACGCAATGCTCAAAATTTCGAACCCCTAGTAGCAACATGCCCCTTCTCTTTTTCTAAATGACATTATTTACAACTTTATTTTAACTCTACTAAACCTAAATTTCTGGTTACATTACAATGCTTTGCTGCTGTTAATGGCTTTGTAAAGATACCTGCCAAATTTTCTTCCGACCGACAATGAATCATTTTGATAAATCCTTTCTGAATCAAGTTTATTACATATTGATATTTCACTGCTATATATTTTGTTCTATTTTTCAAACTTTCACTTTGGGCCATAGCTATACAAGTTTGTGAGTCATCATATACAGCGATGGGTAGTTTACATTCCAAACCTAAATAATTTAATAATTGCTAATCCAAATCAATTTATTTGCAGCTTCAAACAATGCCGTAAATTCTGCCTCAGCTGTAGGTACTGCAATAGTAGCTTGTTTTCTGGATCTCCAGCAGATTGGAGCCTTCCTATGCTGTATCATGTATCTGCTTACATATTTTCTGCCACTTTCTTCAGTGAATGAACTGTCTGCATACAATATCAGTTTTTTCTTAGTTTCTTTTGGGAAACACAAACAATAATTAATAGTATCCTTTAAATATCTGATTAACCTTTTTAGTGCTTGCCTGTTGTATTGATACTTTTCTGCTGAGCAAACCTACTGCATATTGCAATATCTGGTCGTGTCCAATTTGCAATATGTAAAAGTCTTCCAATAAAAGAATGATATATCTTTACATTTTTCAGTCCTTCTGTGCCTTCTTGTCTTAGAAAATCTCCCGTTAAAGGAGTTTGCACGGCATTTGCATTTTGCAAACCTGCTTTAGCAACAATATCTAAAATCTTTCTTGTCTGATTTAGGAACTCTTCCCCTTCATGGCTAACTGTCAAGACCCAGAAGCCTTAATGACACCAAACACGATGTAAAAGGTCCAAACACAGGTTTATTTGTTACAAAGAAGGCTTGGAGACACTTACTTCAGTGACTCAAGTAAGAACTAAGAGTTTGTAGCAAACGTAAAGCGAAAAAAGCAACTTAAATATAATCCGGATTATTCTGGCATATAATCCGGTATAACAGAAACATGTAGCGATCCGCTTGAAATTCACAGTGTCCAAAGAGCATACAAAAACAAGTTGGTAATGAGCAAAAACAGTGTCCAAAGGCAGTCTGTAGTCTAAGCATGTTCTAAGTAAGTTGAGATAGTCCAAAACACGTAGCCGTTGTCAAACACGATCCGGAGTCAAAAACGGGAGAGTAGAAGTCATCACTTACGGAGTTTCAAGAAGTAAACACAGGAACACTGAAATCTGTAGTCCAAGGACCCAAACTCGAGAATTGTGGCAGTAACAAATAATCACACACGAAAAGACACCTTGCCTTCTGCAAAGACCCATTGCAACAAAACCCACTTATATCCTAAAGTTCCTCATCAGAAGATGAGGTGCTCCCTACCCTTTCATCATCGCTCTCAGCTGCCCCATTCCCTGCAGCTGAACCCAGACCCCCATCCCTCCACCTTTGCCAGCATCTGTCAAGACTTAGATCTTGCCAAGTGCTCCCCGGTTGCCACTCTTCTGTAAACCCCTCAAAGTAATCACTGGAGGTAGACTGGGTAGATATATCCCTAATCTCCTGTACACGGGTCCAATCAAGCTCATCCTCCTCCCCATGTCACTCCCAGTCCCATCACTCCCTTCAAAGCCCATGAAGTCTTCATCCTCTGTAGGAGCGCTAAGTATATCATGGATACGCTTCCTTTGAATTTCCTCATCAGATTCTTCTTCGCAAGTAGCCCGCTTGACTCCCCTGCTTTCCTCCCCATCCCCCATTTCACAGTCGGAGAAACCATTGAAGGTTTCAGAATCAGTCGGGGCCATGATTATCTCTCTAATCCGCTTTTGCTGCTGCTCCTCTTCCAACACCTGCGCAGCCCTCTTCTCCCTCCTACCAGTAGTAGCAATGTTACCATCACACTGTACTACAACAGCTAACTACTTCAATCCCTAAATAATGTTTTAAACATTCTAAATCTTTTAATCTAAAATGCTTTGCCAAATATGTATATATAGTTTGTATTTTTGAATCAGTCTGAGCGACGATACATAAATCATCAACATAAATCAAGACAATTATCTTATTTTCTCCTTCACTAAGTGTATAAACACACACATCAGCTACACTTTGTTTAAAATTTAATTTCACCAACACTTCATCTATGCACTCATTCCACCTGGCAGATTGTTTTAACCCTTATATCAAGGTGCCTTCCTCATATATATTTCTTCAGTAATGCTGGCATTGAGATATGCTGTTTCAAAATAAAAATGTTTCATTTTAAATCCTTGTTGTTCAGCTAAAACAATAATAATACGCATTTACTCAGCTTTGGCTGTAGGTGCAAAAGTGTTATTATTTACAAATTGCCTTCGGGCAAAACCTTGGGCTACGAGTCTGGCTTTGTATTTATAACTCCAATCAGGTAAGTCTTTCTTTCTAAAAACCCACCCGCACCCAATCACTGTCATGCGTTAGCATGAGTAGCATGCAGATTGACTCTAGCCCAGTTAACTGTGTGTGTGATGAAATGGCTCATAAAAGAAAAGCACACGAGACTTCGGCTTAAAGTAGAAAAGAAAATATTGTAGTATTGGCAGCATACAAAAAAAAGTAGCAGGATTACTGTTTCCACAAAAGTAACATGAAACAATATCTTCTGAGAGATATCACTACTCAGCTGAGGTAAGCAGGAATCCTTGTCCTCTTCTCATGGCTGTGTCTTCGCAGGACATCTGCAGCATAGTCCCTGGCTTACACAAGGCAGAATGACGCGCAGAGGCATAGATGCACAATAGCATAAAGGCACAATGGCAAAGAACTAAACACACAGTAGCTATCTTTATACACATGAAAATAACACTCTCAATTAACTCTTCAATTAACTGAAACAGCTGTAGCACAAACAGCCTTGAATCTTACAGCAACTTAAAGTTATAGCACAAACAACATTGATCCTTACAACAACTTAGATAAAGTACGTTGCAACCCCTTAGTAGCAACAATCACCGGTTTATCTTTTGGTACATCTACAACATCAAATACTTCTAAATTTAACAAAGAATTAAATTCTTCATCCATTGCCTTTTTCCATTTATATTGTTCTTCAGGATTACAGTTAGCTAAATCCTGGAAGATTTCAGGTTCTATTTCTGATTGGCAAGTCATTACACCCTGAACCACAAACCTATCAGGAGGTTTTCCCCCCTTCTTTGTGACCTTCTGGGAATTACTACCTGCTTTCAGTATCAGTTTCTTGCAAATTTAACTCAGTTTCTTCTTTTATTGCATCTTCATTTTGTTCCTTAATGTGATTGTCTGGCTCAGATTTTAAATTTATCCCTGTTGGTGCATGTTCCTTTGAATGGAAGAGCACCTCAAATAGAACATTTTCATTGATTAGAATTGCTACCCCTTGTGAGTTCCCTGTCCCCCGAGATTCAAAAATTCTATTCCATGTTTTATCCTTAATCAATTTATCCCTCCCACTCTTTTTATGAGTTTCCAATAACATTATCTCATTTATTTTACAGTCCCTTGCCAATTTCAACAATCTATAAATCTTGAGATCTGCCATTCCATTTATATTCAGTGCCAATATAGTTAAATCACCCATTCGTTTTGTTTAATTTCATTTCTATCTCTCCCCCTTGTCTCTTCAGCTTCCTTTCTTCTCCTCTCATCCTTTTTGCCCCCCTCCTTGGGTCCCCAACGTGCCCCCTTCCCCTCTGAGTCCAGTCCTTTCCCTTCTCTCATCAGAGAAGGATCCGAAAGAGTTCTATTCTCTTCCCTTCCCAGACTCCTCTTGATGGCTGCGTTGCCCTTCTCCAGTTCCCCTCCTGCAATTTTTTTTCAATCCAGTTTATCAAAGTTTTTTTAATGCTTCCATCTTGGATCTTGTTTCCATTTTTCTTGATTCCTCTTTCAGTTTTTGCTTTTTAAATTTTCTCAACTGTTTTTCCAAAGTTTGTATTTGATCTGAGTCCATTTGCTTCAGATTTCTTAAGTCTATAGTCTGTTGTAAATCTTGTCCCTGCTCTCTTTCCCTGATCATCGTGTCTCCAATAACAACTATACTTTGAGTCGAGCATGATTTTATTTGCCCGCCTCTGTCTGCAACTTCCAGCTCTATTGATGTTATCTGTCCAGCTGCCTGAAAAATGTCCATGGTCTTTTTACTCCCTTTTTTGAAGCTTTTATGGGCCTCTTAATAGTCTGGTGACTCCATTTCATCCAACACTCCCCCTTCTGTACAAAATCTCAGAAGTCTAAGCATGGTCTTTCCACTAGCCAAATTAGAAGCTTTAAATAATCTACCCTGTTAGACAAATTTACTATCAGCTCTTCCCGTCTCACACCCGGGACCTCTTGAAAAAACTTATTGGGTTTGTTTCCGATGCGACCATCTTGGTTCTTGGTTCTGGTATAAAATTCCTTCTTCTAGATGTCCCTCTACTGCCTGAGTTATACGTCATGGATTCTAATTCTTCCTCTGAAGTATGGTCCCTAAATCTAACTCGTTTTTTGAGGTGGAACTGATGCGAATATAGCAATTTATATACTCAGTTGTTACTATGATTATTGTGATCCCTCTAATTTTTTTTAATTTGAAGGACCTAAGTTGTTGAGATAATTTTTTGAGTTTATTGGTGAGGTTGTTTAAATCTCACTTTAAATTGTTCCCCAGAACCGAGCTTCTCTAATATGCATTGGGACTGGACTTTTATGTTGGTAATTTCTTCATTAGAACGTTCAGTGATTAACAACATCAAATCCTGTGAGCATTTATTGAGAAAAGCCACCCAATTCTGATTAAAAGACTCATCATGATTGAACTGTCATGCTTTATCTCACAATTCAGCAACAGATCAGTTGCACAACTTCAGCGCTTTCCAGTAGCTCCTTCCTGCACAGTATTTTCAGTTAACTGCTCCCACAGACTGCAGACACTCTGGAACTCTTTACAGACACTTGAGCAGTTTTACCATTGTTCCCCCCCCCCCCCAATCTAGATGATACTACAAACTTACCACAGCACACGGTTATATCTTGTCTTAGCAGACAGGTTCGTTTAACACAAACCCAGGATTGCATCATTAACACTCATTTGTACCAGGCCAGAACACATTCCCCAAATGACGTCCTATATACAGTTATTGCATGACTCAGCATTTCCAATAGAAGCCTATTAGCAGTGCATGACTCAGCTATATTACATTACAATACATTGTAAAACCTGACACCCCTCCTCATGCACTGGCTAAACCCAACATTTCTGAAAACCTTAGAAACTTTTCTTCACCTAAAACTTTCATCAACATATCTGCAAAATTTTCCTCACTTCTTACATAGTTTAGACACAGCTCACCTTCGCTAACTAACATGCCTAACACCAACATATCTAGACCTAGCTTTCAGACACTCCATCTTTGCTAATTCTATACACGTTTGTGAATCTACAAAAACTTGAACTTTATCTTCTAACCGAATACCAATTTCTTGACCCATAACATCTCCTTACATGCTTCTGTCAAACTGCCAAACTCAGCCTCAGAGGTTGACAAACAACTGCTTGTTTCCTAGACTTCCAACTCAATAGACAATCTCCTAACTTAATCACAAAACCACTCACAGATTTGTGATTTTCTACATCAGCAAAACTGCTGTCACTATAGACCGACAGAACACACTTGTCAAAAGGCTTCACCTCAAACACCTTATTGATCGATCCTTTCAAATACCTCAACACCCTCTTCAAATCATTCCAATCTGTGTAACTTGGACTTTGAACTCTTCTACTCAAAACCGACACAGCATAAGAAATACCAGGCCTAGTCAATCCAGCAATGTACTGCAGACTCCCTACAACAGACCTATATAACTCAGGAAGCTTAAACTTCTCACCTGTAACTTGTTTTAAAAACTCCACCGCCATTGGTGTGGTGGTACACTTAGCATTAGACAAACCAGTCTTCTCCAACAACTTGTGTATTTTATCACACTGACTTAACAACATTCCGTGCTCAGTCCTAACTACACTTAAGCCCAAATATTTGCTGACATTTCCTAAATCTTTGATCCGCAACTTTTTACACAGACTTTTATGAACTTCATCAACAACGTCGTGATTCTTTGCTAATACAAGTACATCGTCTACAAACACAACCAATAACATTTGTTCCTTACCAGAACCACGTGTATAGAAACACACATCTTGAGAACTTCTTACAAAACCTAAACCACACAACAAACCATGCAAATGGTGGTTCCAGTTTCTGGCTGACTGCTTCAATCCGTACAGAGCTTTATTCAATTTATATATACCAGTAGGAGAATCCTCCTCAAAACCAGGAACACTTGACATAAACTCTGTCTCATCCAAGTTCGCATTAAGATATGCAGTTTCAACATCAAAATGTCTTACCGTTAGTTCTGTTTCCTCTCTCCTCTTCCATTCCCTAAATATTATTTCTTTTCCTTTAATATTATTTATTAACTTCTCCATATTTACCCATTTTTTCCCGTATAATGTATTCCCAACACTCTTTGGATTTGAAATGCATCATGATAGACTTCCAAACTTGGGATTCCCTAGCCTCCCTCTTCCTCTTTTGCATTTATCCATTTGTCCCTTTTTCTGGGTCTTTCCCCACCAACTGCCCATATTCTTATTCTTCTGTCCCATCTCTTTAATGTCTTCCTCTCTACTGTGTTTGGTAAGGTTTGGAATAAATATAATAATTTCGGTATTATGAACATTTTCAATGCCCTTATTCTGTCCACTCTTGTTAATGTTTTCCCTTCCCAGTTCTTAAGTTGTTTCTCTATTACTTTCCACTTTTGTTTGTAATTCCCCTTAACTATACTCTTTGGATTTTTGTATATCCATACTCCTAAATGTTTTAGCTTCTTTGAACCTAATTTTAATCCTGATATTTTCCTAATCTCCAATTGTTCTTTTGGTGGGGTGTTAAGACATAGTATCTCTGACTTTTTGATGTTAACAAATAATCCTGATATATTCTTAAACTCTTCCAATTTTTTAATCATATCTTTTATCATGATTAATGGTTGATCTGTAATAATCATTGCATCATCAGCAAAGAGCTTCAGCTTTATTTCTTCCTTTTTTCCTCCCTCCATTTCTATTTTATATCCTGTCCACTTGGTGTTATTTCTAATACTTTCAGATAGTATTTCTATCGCTATTACAAATAAAGTAGGGGATAATGGACACCCTTATTTTGTGCCATTTAAAATGGATATCTCTCCTGTCCTTCTGTCGTTAACCCTTACTCTTGCCTTGCAGTCACTATACAGTTGCTGTAATGTTTTACAAAAGTGTTCCCCCATATTCAACTGTTGACATACACTTAATAGAAATTTATGATTGACTTTATCAAAGGCTTTGTAAACATCCATTTTAAGAATTCCAATTTTTTCCTTATTCAAATTTGCATGATTCATTGTGATTTCCACATTTTTTATTGGATCCCCAATTTTTCTTCCTTTCACAAATCTATATTGATCTTATTTTTGGCATTATTGTTTCCAATCTTTTTGCTAAAATTTTTGTAAATATTTTGTAATCCTGATTACATAGACTAATAGGCCTGTATGACCCTGGTTGTGTTAAATCTCTTCCCCTTTTTGGTATAATAATTTCTGATACCTACCAGGTTTGTGGGACTTTTTGCTTAGTGTATATTTCATTAAACTCTGTTAAATATGGTGCCAATTCTTCAATATATGCTTGTAATATTCCACTGGGAATCCATCTGGCCCTGGTGACTTAGCTCCCTTTAACCCTTTAATTACCCTTAATATTTCCTCTTGTGTTATTGGTTGATTTAATAACTCTGTCTTCCTCTGCAATTTTTCTCTAATGTTTAAGTTCCCTTGCACTACCCTCTTCTCCTTATATAAATCTTTATAATATTTTGCCATTATCTCTCTAATTTTACTTTGCTCTTGTTCTCTCCCTTTTTCATCTTTCAATTTCTTTACCCAGGTTTTTTTCATTTTCAGATAGTAAGCCATCCTCTTCATTTATATTCCAACTTTGGGAATAACTTTTAACATATAGATACTTATTCATCATATTCATTTCCTCAAAAGCTTCTAATTATTTTCTCTTCTCCTTTAATTCTATCCAGATCTTTGTATTCCTAGTTCTTTTTTTATAATAACCTTTATTGTGAATTTTCCTTTAACAATGAAAGAGGGAGAACAATCGGGGTAACAGGAAAGTAGGAAAATGATAGAGTGACATAGTGACATGAAGATATATGGGGTATGGGGAGGGGGAGTCGGGGAGGGGTACCAGTTACAAAGAGAAAAGAGATTTAAAAAAGAGAAAAAGAAAGAGGGAGAGGGAAAAAAGGAAGGTAAAGAGTGGTAATAAACCATAGATGACTTTCCGTTCAGTCCACAGAGGTAGTGTCTTTGGGTTTTATACATCTTCTCATGGTCTATCATTCATTCCTTGTTCTGTTTGGCACCTTATACTCAATATTATATATTGAGTTTGTTTTTCCATTTTAAGTATTCTTTTAATTGGTTTCAATTAGTTTGTTTTTCCTTATTCTGATCCTTTAGTAAGTAGGAAAGTCTGTCCAAGTCCATAAATTCTACTGCCTTCGTAATCCAATCCTTATTTGAAGGGATTTGTTTAATCTTCCATTTTTGTGCAATTAATATTCTTGCCGCTGCTGATAGATAATTTTTTTCCCTCATTACTTTTTAGATCAAGGTTTGTTATATTCAAGAGATAGTACTCTGGTTTCATGTCGAATTTTGTTTTTATTATGTTTTATATATATTTGTGGACCAGTGACCAAAACTTTTGAATCTCCTAACAGCTCCAAAAGAAATGGAGCTGTAAGGAGTTTCTCTCTTACATTTCCAGCATAAATTGTTGTGTTTTCTGTTGAATTTAGAAAGTTGGACTGGTGTTAAATGCCATCGATAAAATATTTTATACCAGTTCTCTATTATGGTGGTGGCTCTTGTGAGTTTTATTTTATCCTTCCAAACCTGTTCCCATTCTTTAAGTAGTATGGAGTGTCCTATATCTCTCGCCCATTTAGTCATGTTTTCCTTTACTAAATCTTTTTCATTGCTCCACTCAAGAAGGCTCTGATATAATATTTTAATCACTTTTTTCTTTTCTCATTATTATGTCCCAACAAGTCTCGTGGTCGTTGAAACCTACTTTTAGATCTTCCTTAAAATATTCTTTGGCCTGTAGGTAGTGAAACCAGCCTATTTCTCTATTTCTTTAAGTTCTTCCATAGTTCTTAAATGCTATTCATTATTATCTTTTATTAAGAATTGCTTGTAACTGAGCCATCTTTCTCTGGGAATTTCTCTCTTGTGAAATGCCTCCGTCGGAGATATCCACATGGGTGTTCTGTTATAGATGTGTCCCTTATATTTATTCCAAACTTTTAGTAAGGAGGATCTAATATAGTGATTGTTAAAGTTTTTTTTCCTATTTTAGCTTTACTGTACCATAAGTAGGCATGCCAGCCTCTTCTGATATCATGTCCTTCCAGTGTCAATATTTTTTTGGCTCGAGGGTAGCCCACGCTTTGGTCCATGACAGAGCACACGCATCGAAATACAATTGCAGGTCAGGCATTGCTAGTCCTCTCCTGTTTCTTATATCTGTTAAAGTTTTGAATTTAATCCTTGTTTTTTCCCATCCCAAATGAAATTTAAAATATCTTTATTCCATTTTTTAAAGCGCACACTTGTTTTAATAATAGGGATTGTTTGGAACAGAAATATCAGTTTGGGTAGTACGTTCATTTTAATAACGGAAATTTCCCCCAGTAAAGATAAATTAAGGTATTTCCAATTTTTAAATTTCTTTTGAATGTTTCCCCATACATTTTCGTAGTTGTCTTTGAATAGGCTTGCATTGGAAGTAGAAGTTATTATACCCAAGTACTTAACTTTTTTTTATCTATTTTCATTACAGTTTCTTTAGTGATCTTATCCTTTCTTTCTGCTTTGACGTCTTTAGTTAATATTTTAGTCTTACTTCTGTTTATCTTAAAACCTGCAAACTTCCCGAATTTCTCAATTTGTGTTAACCATTTCTGAGTCAGTTCTACAGGGTTTTCCATAATGCATACTACGTCATCAGCAAATGCCAAAACTTTTATTCTTCAGATCTGATTTTTGTGCCCTTGAGATCTTTATCCATTCTTAAGTCCTCTAGAAGAATTTCTAATACAAGTATGAATAGTAACGGGGATAAGGGACATCCTTGTCTAACTCCCCTTTGTATTTTCTTAGTGTATTGTCCATTCACTGTAACTTTTACTGATTGAAGTATATGGATTTTACGACATTTAATATTTGATGGCTGGCGTCTATTTCTTTTAATGTATATGTTAGGAAATCCCAATTTGTATTATCGAAAGCCTTCTCAGCATCAAGGAAGAGAAGGCCTACTTCTTTCTGTCTATTCTTCTCATAATACTCCACTGTGTCCAAGATTGTTCTTATGTTATCCCTCATCTTTCTATTCGGGAGGAACCGTCTCTGATCTTCCTTAACTCTTTCTTTTAGTAGTCTTTTGAATCTTTCTGCCACTATACTTGCGAAGATCTTGTAGTCACAATTTAATAGGGAGATTGGTCGGTAATGTTTAACGTTTGTGGGGTCTGTATTCTCCTTATGAATTAATGTTATATATGCTTCATGCCAGGTCTCCGGCATACCTTTTCCTTCCAGTATATTATTCATAGTTTCTTTTAAATGTGTAGATAGTTCTTCTTTAAATAATTTGTAGTATTGTGTTGTAAAGCCGTCTGGGCCTGGCGCTTTGTTGTTTGCCAGTTTATTTATAGCTGTGATAATTTCCATCTTCTTTTATCGGTATATTTAGGAATTCTCTTTCTGTGTCAGAAATTTTTGATATTTTTTTAGTCAGAAATGAATGCTGTTATATCTTCTTTCCTCACTATATCTTTTAAATATATTTTTTATAGAATTCTCTGAATTGTGTGGCAATATCTTTTTCTTTAGTGTAATTTTTCCCTTCTTCTATTATTTGTGTAATCAATCTTTGCTGTTTCTTCTTTGCCAGCCTCCTTGCTAAGAATTTCCCAGGCTTGTTGGCGTTTACGAAGTACTGAGCTTTTAGGTATTTTAGATTCCTGGCCATTTGGTTTATCTGAACGGCATTAACTTCTTTTCTTATTATATCAATCTCTAATTGTATTTTTTTATTCCCTGTTTTTTTAATAGGTCTTCTTTTGTTTTTGATTTTTCTTCAAGTTTTCTCTGTTCTTTTCTCTTTTTTTAAAATAATTTTTATTGCTTTTCGATTTAAAAGACATTGTGGGGGTGGGGGGCAGGGGGGGAGGGGTGAAGGGGGGGTGAGAACCACAGGAAGGAGGGGGAGGGTTGAAAAGGAAGGGGGAAGGGGATGAGTGAGGGCCCATCACCAACATTTCCGTCTGTTGTTGTGACTTCCCAGGGTCTTCCAAAGAGTCTTTTCCTTCAATAAAAAGTAGTCCGTTTCTTCCTTTCAAAGGCTGACAATATTCCTTCTGTGTCCTTCTTCTAAAAATTAGTCAAGTCTATTATAACTGAGATTTCTTTTGTTACTAGAAAGTCCTTAAAGCCAGTCCAATCCGTTTTTTTTGGTCACTCCATTTATTCTTTGGGATAGATTGTCCATTTGTATGATGTCGAAAGCTTTTATGATCCACTCTTCTTGGGTTGGCGTTTCTTTTTGCTTCCACTTTCTGGCTACCACTATTCTGGCCGCTGTGCATAGTAAGAATAGGATTTTGTCCTGATTCTTACTCATTTTGGTTTCTTTTGTTATTCCTAATAGATAGGTCTCTGGTGCTAATGGGAACTTTACTTTTAAAATTTTTTGGGAGGCCTGATGAATTTTTTTCCAAAATTTTTTAATTTCTTCACATTCCCACCATTGATGAAAGAAGGTACCTACTTTCCTTTCACATCTCCAACATTTGTCTGAAATGTGTTGGGTTTTTTTTTGAAATTTTGCTATTTTTTCTGGCGTATAGTGCCAGCGGTAAAACATTTTAAACCAATTTTCTTTTATGTCACTGGCTGTGGTATATTTAATTTTAGTTGTCCAAATTTCTTCCCATTGATTTATCATAATATTATGTCCTAAATCTTGGGCCCATTTAATTTGACATTCTTTGACTTGTTCCTCTTCCACGTTCCATATTTGTAATTGTTTGTATAATAACTTAATCATTTTTTTATTTTTTTCCATAACTGTATCCCATACTCCCATTTTTTGTTCAAAGCCTAATTTTCCATCTTTTTTTAAACCCTCCCGAATTTGAAAGTAATTTAACCATGTCATTTTTGGGTTTAGTTTATGGATTTCCTCGTATGGTTTTAGTATCATCTTTCCTTCTTCATTTTTCTTCAATAACTGATTATAGGTTAACCAAATTTCTGCCCCTAATTCTTTTTTATGGTTTGCTTCCACTGGTGATATCCAGAGTGGGGTGTGCCTAAAGAATCTAATTTTATATTTCTCCCATGTTTTGATCAGGGCTGCCCTTATAAAATGGTTTGAGAAGTTTTTTTCTACTTTTCTTCGGTCGTACCATAAATAACTGTGCCACCCTGCTTTTAAATCGTGGCCTTCCAGGGTTAATATGTGTTTATTTTCGAGTGTTGTCCAATCTTTGATGGCAACTAGATTGCAGGCTTCGTAGTAGCTTCTTAAATCTGGTAGGCCCAGGCCTCCTCGTTTTATATCATCTGTTAAGATTCTTTGACTAATCCTCGGTTTTTTGTTTGCCCATATAAATTTGGAAATATCTGCATTCCATTTTTTGAAAAGGAAATTATTCCTAATGACTGGGATAGTTTGAAAGAGGAATAATAACTGTGGTAGGATTATCATTTTCACTAGTGCAATTTTGCCCAGAAAAGAGATGTTTTGATTTCCCCATTTTGCCATTTCTTTCTGTATTTTTCCCCATAAGGGTATGTAATTATTTTTTATTAATGTTGCGTTACTATTAGAGATGTTAATTCCTAAATACTTTACTTTGGTTGTGATTTGGATCCCCGATATGTTTTGTAAAATATCTTTCGCTTCCCTATCCATATTTTTGACTAACAATTTTGTTTTTTGTTTATTTAAATAAAATCCTGCTAATGTTCCGAATTCCTGAATTTTAGTTAGCCAGTTTTTAATATTTTCTATAGGGTCTTCAATGAAACAAACCACATCATCTGCGTAGGTTTTGAGTTTATATTGTTGCTTTAAAATTCTTGGCCCTTTTAAATTTTTGTCTTCATTTATGTTTCTTATTAAGGTTTCCATTACAAGAATAAATAACAACGGGGATAACGGGCATCCTTGCCGAGTACCTTGGGAAATTTGGATCGACTGTTTAGTTTCTTGTCCGTTGATTATTAGGGTGGCCTCTTGGTTTTTGTAAATTGCATCTATTACATTTCTGAAGTGAAATCCCATGTCTAACTCTTTTATTAGTAGTTTTAGATACCCCCAGTTAACTTTGTCGAATGCTTTCTCGGCATCGACAAAGAGTAGTGCCAATTTCTTATCATTATGTTTTTCATAGTATTCAATTATATTAATTAGTGTTCTGGTATTGTCCTTAATTTGTCTGTTAGGGAGAAAGCCTGATTGTTCTTTTGAAATCCATTCTTTTAAAAATTCTTTTAGTCCCTCTGCTATGATAAGTGTAAAGATTTTATAATCGTTGTTTAAGAGTGATATCGGATGATAATTTTTAATTTCAGTTGTGTCTGTATCTTCTTTATGTATTAGGACGATATTTGCTTTCTCCCAAGATTTGGGGAGGGTTCCGTTTCCCATTATATTGTTTGAGATCTCTTGAAAGAGGGGGCCTAATTCATTTTGGAAAGTTTTATAGAAGATAGCTGTATAGCCATCTGGCCCAGGCGCCTTGTTGTTTTTTAATTTTCTAATAGCCGTGTCAATCTCACACATTGTTACTGTTCCGTTTAAGATACCTCTCTGTTTATCTGTCAGTCTTGCCATGTTAAGTTCACATAGGTATTTTGTTATTTTCTCTTTATTCGCTTCTGAGCCCTTATATAAATCTTTGTAAAATATGGTAAATTCCTTGGTAATACTAGAGTCTTCAGTGTAAGTTTTGTCTTTGACTCGTATTTTGGTAATCAGTTGTTTTTGTTTTTGCTTCTTAACTTTATTTGCTAACCATTTACCTGTTTTATTTGCGTTTTGGAAGTAATTTAATTTTGCAAATTTCATTTGTTTCTCTAGGTTTTCATTTTGAAGTAGCTGTAGTTGTTTTCTGAGCGTATTGATAATAAAGGCTCTTTTTTTGTCCTTGGGATTTTGTTTTAATAGATTTTCATTTTCAGTTAGTTTTCCTAAGATCTCATTGATTTCCTTGTTTCTATTTTTTTTGTTTGCCGCATCTTGTTGCATGAGATATCCTCTCATGACGGCTTTCATGGCCTCCTGTAGAGATATGTTTATTATAAAGTGTTATTTATAATGTGTTTAAACTGTATTTATGTTTTACATTGGTTGCCAGGTCCTAGCTGTGAGAGATAGGTTGCCATGGTGACAAGGCAAGAAGAGGAGGTGGGTGGAGCTTAAGGAGAAAAAGGTTTGAAAGTGACAGTTAATTTTCAGTCAGGAGGATGAGACCCTGAGAGGAGGAGCAGAGTCAGATAGGACTCTGGAAAAGTAGTTCAGTCAGGAGGAAGAGACCTCGAGAGAGGGTAGCAGAGTCAGATAGGGACTCTGAGTTAGTTTCAGTCAGGAGGATGAGACCCTGAGAAGAGGGCAGAGTCAGTTAGGGCTCTGTGGTGTGAAGCAGTATAGATTCAGTTAGTTTTAGTGTTTGTGAATATTTCTTCAGCAAGGGAGCTGAAGGGAAACCTCGTTAGATTGCTTGAGTTAAAAAGAATCTAACAGAGGGGGTTTTAGGATCGCCAGTAGTGGAAGACTGGAGATCAGTGGTTTGTTCCGGTATAGGACAAACAGTGTGGATATTCACAACAGGGAACACTGAAATAATAAAGCACTTCACTGAAGAAGGAGTTTATAAGATTGTAACATCTAAAGCCTGAATGTGTCTCAACCAAGCCATTTTGTAACCATCAAGCATATGCCAAGCTCAACATCTCAATATTGCAACAATTACGCTTTGTTTAATAATAAACTTGTTCTCTTTGTATTTTAAACCTGCCTCCTCCATTTATTTTACGTTCGGTGCATTCCACTCTACCAAAGTTACCTCACAACGCAAATAGGGATAAATAGAGACTTTAAGACCAGTGTCTCTAAACTTATTGGTGGCAGTTTAATTTAATAGCAGTCTAGGAACTTTCTTACATTTTTGGTGGTCCCATTTGTTGGGATTAACACCACGTCTTTACATTTTATTGGTGGCATTGATACGTTCTTTACACCTCCCATTGTGTATATTTAGATGTCTCCTCCCCTTTATTTAATTCAATATATTCTTTTAGTAGCGCCATATTCTTCTCAATATCTTCCACTTTTTTTAGTAAGTAGTCTTTTAATCTCCATCTATATATAGTTTTCCTTCCTTTAATTGTAAACTCTATTGCACAGTGATCTGATAGGGTTCTGGGCAGTACCTCTATTTTTTTTGTTCTTAAATTTAGAGAGTTTGTAGCCCAAACCATATCAATTCTTGACCATGTTAAGTGCCTGCCTGAGAAGTATGTATAGTCTCTTACTGCTCCGTTATGTTGTCTCCACGTATCCTGCAGGTTTAGTTTTTCTAGTTGTGTCATGAAAGTTTTAGGTAATTGACTAGTTTTATTTTGGTTTTTTTCCCCTTTGCTTTGTTATATGTTTTATCCAGATTGATATCCACAACCCCATTAAAATCGCCCAGAATTATTAATTCTTCCCAACTTTGTTTATCTATTTCTCTTTTCAGATTTTTTATAAATTTACCTTTTGCTCCATTTGGAGAATAAATATTGCAAATAAGCCATTTTTGATTGTTTATTTCAATTAATATTCCCACATATCTCCCCTCCATGTCTTTGAAGGCTAGTACTGGGTTTAGCCAGTCTTTTGCATAAATCACTACCCCTTTCTTTTTTCCATCATACGATGAGTAGAATTCATTGCCTAATTTCTTATTCGTAAGGTGCTTCGTATGTCTGCTTGAGATGTGCGTTTCTTGTAGGGCGATTAGGTCCAGATTTTTCTGTTTCAGAAGGTTGAAGACTTTTTGGCGTTTGTTTGGTGAATTCAGACCATTGATGTTATTGGAGTATATCTTTATGTCCCTACTCATGGTTATTCTCTGTCATTTCCCATTGTAAAATTTCTTGTGGTATTAATTGATAATTTTCTGGAGAGAACTCCCTTAGTCTTTTGTTTTCTCTTTCTCTTTCTTTCCATGGGAATCCTTCTTTGTTTTCATCTTCTTCTCATTCTTCCTCTATGTTCTCTTCCCCGGCATCTTGGCGTTCTTGGTTTGTATCTGCTCTTTCTTGTCTTTTAGAGTCTTTCGTAATCGGGGTGTCCTGGAATTTCTTTTGTGGGGTTTTGTGTGATTTAGCTTTAATATGTTCTTCATAAAAAGCTTTGGCTTTCTCTTCTGTGTTTAGCCAGTATCTTTTCTCATGCAATGTTGCGGTTATGCCTTCCACTTTTTCCCATTTGAATTTTATTTTCCTCTTTTTGAGTTGTTCGGTTAGAAAGGCATATTTTCTTCTTTTCATCAGGGTCTGCTGCGTCACTTCTTTCATTATTGTTACTTTTTTATCCTTGTAGAAAACGTTTTTTTTGGCGTTTTCTTTCAGTATTCCGTCCCTAGTACTCTTCCGGCAGAAAGTGATTACGATGTCCCTTGCTGTTTTGTGTTTTTTGGCATAACCAGTGGGAACACGATATACTCTGTCCACATCGTTGCCTATAATTTCGGTGCTGACATCCATTAAGTCTGCCAGCAATTCAATCAAAATTTGTTTTACATTTTCATCTTTGGCCTCTTCCAGATTTCTGATTCTCAATTGGTATTCCAGTTCCCTATTCTCAATCATTTCCGTTTGCTGCTGTATTTTTTGGCTAATATTTTCCAACTTGGAGATTTTGTTTTCCATTTTTCCATGATCAGTAGTAATTTTTTGATTTTCTTTTTTCATTTTGTCCAGATCTTCTTGGAGTTTGTTTATGTCCTTCTTGAGGTCTGCTTTCATATTTTTAATTTCATCTTGCAGTTCCTTGTGTTGCGTGTCTTGTTTTGTAGAGATCTTAATGATTTCTGCCAGTATTTGACTCAGAGCATTCTCTTCGGTCAGAGAGTCCTTCTTTGTTTGAGTCTTTATTTGGGGTGTACTTTTCCCTTTTAAACTTTGTGTTGCCATATTCTTATCCTTTTTCATTTATCTTTATTTCTTCACTCTTCTTTTGTTTTACTTTCTTTAGTGTTTTGCTCTTAATTGTTATAAGATCTCACTTTAACCTGTACTGTCCGTAGCAGGTGGTGGGTCTTGTTTCCTCTTTTCCTTTCTTCTCGAGATGTGTCTTTTATCTTCTGATTCTGTCCCTTTATTGTCTAAACTTGTTTCCTCTTTCTGTGTCGATTCTGTATATATATATATGTTTGTATTTGTTTATTTTGTTTCTGTCACTTTACTCTAGTTGTTATTGTTTAATTAGTACATATGTGATTTCCTTCAGTAGGGTTTGTGTAGAGACTTTAGCTTATGTATTTTCTGTTTTCTATTCTATTCCCTATTTTGTTTCTTATTGTCTTTTATAACATTTAAGTTTCCCTTTATTTTCCCTTATTTTTTTATTTTTTAAATTATTTTTACAAGTCTTGTAGTCTTACCTTCCGTCTTCTTTTATTCCCCCCCCCCCTTTTATTTATTTATTTTTTCGTCCTTTCCTGTTTACCGCTCTTCGTCTTCCTGGTTCTGAGTTCCTTTTGTCCCTTCCTGGAATTACCTTTGTGCGTCACTGCGTCGTTGCGTCGAAAGCGTCTTGGCGCGCTGTCCTCTTCTCGCGTGAAGTTCCAAACTCTCGTTTTGGTCACCTCTCGTCCACTCTCGCGGGAGTATCTTCGACGCTCCGTATTCTCTCCAGTCACGCGGCCACGCGGGTGGGGCTCTGGTAGCCCTGCGTCCTTCGTTCTGGTCTTCCACTCCTCCGTCTCCTCAAGGATGTCTCCTGGCTCTCGGCCAACGCTGAGAGTTCCCTGCTCAAGGTCAGCTGGAACTTTTCGGGGTTTATTTATTGTTTTCCACCCTTTTTGAATCCTGTTTTTTGTTTGTCTGTTTGTTTTTTTTCCCTTATGAAGAGTTTGAAAGTGATGTCTAGTGGATAGTGGATAGTGGATAGGGATAGATTGTTGGAGAATCCTTCAGTTCTCTTTTACGCCTTGTGGTGTATTGGTATAATATAATAATATAATTGGTCGTTTCCTGTTAGGATTCCTGACCCCTTTTTCAGCCCGCTGTACCCTTAGCCTCAAGGAGACCGACCGATCGGGCCTTGAGCGGACCGGTCGTCAGTCTCGGGCTTGGGTTATGCCGTCCCGTTGGGAGGGAGCCCTATTTTTGGCTCTACCCGGCTGCTTCTAGTGAGTTCAGGGGTCACTGTCCTTTCTTTTCCTTTCCTTTCTTTTCTAATTTAAGAGTGTCAGTTCCTTTTACCTTTGCTTTCCGGCTTTGTCTCTGAATTCCGCCGTTTCTCCGGATCCGTGTCCGTGACTGCTTTCCTTCTTCTTCTTTCTCCTATCTCCTTTCTCCTTTTCTCTTTCCTCTTGTCAGCTGAGCCTCTTGTCCGACCGCTGCTTTGTTTTAAATTAAATTCGGAAATATTTCTCTCTGATTTTTGTGCCAGCCACCATGGAGCGTTGGGAGCCTTCGCTCCGGCTTTGTTTTTTTTTTGTGCTCACCCCTCGCACCTCGTTGCTGGGCGTCTTTGGCTATCCCCTTGAGGGGGATATCTCCTAGACACCGTCGGCCGAAGATGCCTTGGGGTCTTGCCTCCACGACCTCAGTCCATCAGATGGAGGTTGGGTTGCCTTTGGAGTCCCCAAAGCTGTCCAAACCAAGCCGCTTCTGTGTCTCGCTCATGGAGCTCGCAGAAGCGTGTCCTCCATTCAGCGGTGGCCAAACCGGAAGTCCTCTGTTCTTTTCTTTTCTTGTTTTTGATGGCCCCTAGTTGAATGAAATGGCCCCTCATAACCGCCTTGCTGGTCTCCCAGAATATCTCTTATTTGGTGCCTTTATCTAGATTATTCTCAAAATTGTTATTTAGTACTTTTTTGCTACACTTTATGTCATCTTCTTGTTGAATTATCCCTAGTTCTTTTATGTCTGTCCTGCAAGACTTCTATTTCTTTTTTTTCCAAAATAGTTTTTATTAATTTTGCATTATAAAATATACATTTAATCATTGCACACAAATAACATCAGGCAAAAGGGTATAGACAATGAGACATGATACAAAAGTGCACACAAGTAGCTTCAGACAAAGGGATATAGACAATGAGACATGATACATAAGTGACAGACAAACAGACAGTTTTCCCATAGCCAAACACCCCCCCCCAGACCTCACACCCCTTTTCCCGTGTCTAAAACCGACTTCCCCTCTTCTTCATTCACTTTCCAAATACTTCTTCTTTCAATACTTCTAATACATTCTTCTTTCAATACTTCTCCTCATTTCCCAATATGCTATTGATTTCATCTCAGTACATTTCCCAATATACTGTTAGTTTCATCTCAGTACATTTCCTTTTCTATATAGTTCTTAAGCATACTCCAATCAGTCATAATAGTTCCTTTTCCATTATTCTGTCTCAACCAGAAGGTCAGTTCGTCCATTTCTTGAATGTTCATTAGTTTTTCCAGCCATTGTGCCCTTGATGGCGTTGAGTCCTGTTTCCACATCTTGGCAAAGATCATCCTGGCGGCTGTTATAAAGAAAGTGAACAACTTTTCCGTATTATTATCAGGAAAAAGATTTGTATCATACATTCCTAGCAGGTATGCTTCTGGGCACATGGGAATGTTTAGATTTAGGATTTTTCTGCATTCCTTATGAATCATCTTCCAGTATTCCCTCACCTTTGGGCAAAGCCACCATAAATGATAGAAGGAGCCCTCTTTGGCTTTGCACTTCCAGCATCTATTATCTACATTTTTATACATTTTCACAATTTTTTGTGGCGTTAAATACCAGCGATGTAACATTTTAAGACAGTTTTCTCTCAAATCTGAGGCATACGTGTATTTAAGCCGTCTCGTCCAGATTGTTTCCCATTCCCTTAATTGAATGGTTCTCCCTACATTTTTCGCCCACTGGACCATTGAGTTCTTAATTAACTCCGTTTCCATGGCCCACCCCAGTAGATTTTGATATATAATTGTTATTACTTTCCTTTCACTCTTTTGGATCCTTTCCCACAGATCATTTTCTTCTCCAAAACCTAGTTTTTTATCCTCCTTATAACCTTCTTTGATCTGGGCATATTGGAACCACGAGACATTACTAAAATCTTTGGCTATATCATCCTGGGACCTTAATTCTCTTGTGCCATTCCTTTTACGGAGGATGCCTTTATAGAATGGCCATTGAACCCATCCCAGCAGTCTGCGTTGTTTTGCCTCTAAAGGCAAGATCCACAGTGGTGTTTTATGAAAAAATATCTCTTGTGCCTATCCCAAACCTTTATCAGAGCCGATCTCACAAAGTGGTTCCCGAAATTTATCTCTTTTTTCGCCCCTTCTTACCAGAGGTACGCGTGCCAACCCTTTCTGAGGTCAAAACCCTCGATGGTCAGGATCTTGATGTTTGATAGTTTGGTCCAATCACGAATCCAAGTTAGGGCGCACGCGTCGTAATATAATTGCAAATCTGGTAGACCGAACCCCCCTTTTGTTTGTTGGTATTGTCATTATTGTATGTTTTATTCTCGGTCTTTTGTTTCTCCAAATAAATTTGGAGATCTCTTTATTCCACTCTTTAAAATTTTTGATGTTTCTAATGATGGGCAGATTTTGAAAGAGGTACAACATTTTGGGTAAGATGTTCATTTTGATGGTCACTACTCTGCGTAGGAGCGATAGGTTTAGTTTTTTCCATGACTCTTATTTCCTTCTTGATTTCTTTCCACTTTTCTGTGTAGTTGTTTTTTAGGTGATGTCGGTTCCTTGAGGTAACCCATATTCCTAAGTACTTGATCTTATTTGTTGTCTTGATTCCTGACAAGTCTTCTACTTTCTTCTGGTTCAATTTCGAAATATTTTTAGGTAGTATCATTGTTTTCTTCCGATTTAACTTGAAACCCGCCACCTCTCCAAATTTTTCAATTTTGTCCAACCATTTTAGTATATTTTCCCTGGGGGTTTCTATTACACAGATGATATCGTCTGCGAAGGCTCTTAATTTAAGTTCTTTTTTGTCTATTCTCAGGCCTCTTAATGTTTTATCCTCTCTTATTTCCTTTAATAGTATCTCTAGAGCATAGAGCATCAGTGGGGATAGGGGACACCCCTGTCTTGCACCCTTTTCAATTGGGAATTCCTCTGAGGTGTTTCCATTTGGTCTTTATAGATGGCTCCTATTGCATTTCTGAATTGATGACCGAAGTCCATCTCCTGGAGGAGAAATTTAAAGAAGTCCCAGTTAATGTTGTCAAACGCCTTTTCAGCATCAACAGAGAGTAGTGCTACTTCCTTCTGGTGGTTAGATTCATAATATTCTATTGTGTCCAGAATAGTTCTTACATTATCTTTTATGTTTCTGTTAGGCAGAAAACCATTTTGGTCATCCCCTATCCACTTTGCTAGAAAATTTTTGAATCTGTTTGCCAGGATGTTAGAGAAGATTTTATAATCATTGTTAAGCAGAGATATCGGGCAATAATTTCTGATATCCTCTTTATCTGTACCCTCTTTGTGAATTAGTACAATCTCTGCTACTCTCCATGATTCTGGGATTTCTCCTTCCTGTAATGTTTTGTTCATGAGTTCTCTCAATGTATTCACAATTTCATCCTGCATAGTTTTATAGAAACATGCAGAGTAGCCATCCGGGCCCGGTGCTTTGTTGTTATGGAGGCCTTTAATTGCTTTTTTGATTTCATCTGATGGTATTTCTTTATTTAGATCATGCCTTTGTTCTTCTGTTATTTTTTTTCCAATTTTAGCTTACCTAGGTATTCAACTATGTCTTCTTTATTTACTTCGCTTTTCCTGTATAGTTCTTGAAAAAAAATTGAATTCTTTTGTTATTTCATTATCCTTTATCAACATTCTGTCTTTTGTTTTAATTTTCGTTATTCTTTGCGACTGTTTCTTTTTCCTGATTTTCCATGCCAATAGTTTTCCTATTTGGTTGGCGTTTTCAAATTCTCTTTGGCATATAAGCTTTAACTGTTTTGCCATATTTTCTAATTCCAGTCTATGTTTTTCTTTTTTCAATATTTCCAACTTCTCTTTTGCAGTTTGGTTTTCTGGGTTACCTTTCAGTTCTTTCTCTATGTTCCCTATCTTTTTTTCAATTTGGTTTTTTTGATAATTTTTTATTCTATTTCTAATTGTATTTTGTTGTATTAAGTGTCCTCTTAATACAGCTTTATATGCGTCCCATACCACTTGGATCTTTGATGTTTAATTCAAAATAGTCCCTTGTTAAGTCCTTGTTTCTCTTGATGTCCTCTTCCAGTTTCAGTAAGTTGTCGTTTAACCGCAATTTTCTGTTACCCTGTTTGTGGTTTATTGTCGTAATTATTGGGCAGTGATCTGAGTGGTCCCTTGGCAGTATCTTTATTTCTTTTATCTTTGCCGTGATTGATCTTGTGGTCCAGATCATATCTATTCTAGACCAACCACGATGTCTATTTGAATAATATGTATAGTCTTTTATATCCCCATTGTATATTCTCCACGCATTGTCTAGATCATGTTCCTCCATACATAAGAGTATACTGGTTCTTGTTGTTGTGTTCTTTTTCTGTGGCTTTGTCTTATCAAGATTATAATTTATAACGCCATTAAAATCTCCCAGTATTACCATGTGTTCGTAATTTTCTGAGATAATTTTTTCCCTCAGGTTTTTTGCGAATTTGCCTTTAGGCCCATTAGGGGCGTAAATATTACATATGAGGATGTTTTCTGTTCCTAGTGTTATTTTAACAGCTAACATTCTGTCCCCTAAATCTTTATATATAAGTTCTGAGGGAATGTTTTCGTCTATATATAAAGCTACCCCTTTTTTCTTTTCGGGGGCTGAGGAATAGTACAGTTTTCCTAGTTTTTTATGGATTAGGTGTGATGTGTGGCGCTGTGATATGTGAGTCTCCTGTAGGGTGATTAAGATGGTCAAATATTGTTTTCTTTTGTTAGGGGAATTTAGTCCATTTACGTTATTAGAAAATAATTTTACCTGTTGTATGAAGTTACCCATGTCTTTCGTTTGTTTCATCTTGTTCCGTGTCGTCATCATCCTCTTGGTCTTCTCCTTCCTTGTTAGAAGCTTGTTGGTCTATGTTTCTTTCTTTCCCCTCTTTCTACAGGCCTCTTTCCCCTTTCCCTCCGACAGGTCTCGCTTTCCTTCTCTTCCTCCACCCGTCTTCTTCTCTCCCTGGACCCGTCTGCTTCTCTTCCTCGCTTCGTCTACTTCTCGTCCTCGGAGGATTAGTGTCCCTTTCCTTTCTTTTGTCAGTATCCGTCCATGTTACTTCTCAGTTCTTTAAGAGTCTAGTGTTTCTATAATGTTATTTTGCTACGTTGTCGTCTTGTCAGTTTTCTATGGTTCGTCTTTTCCTATCTTTATCCTGGGTTTTCCCTTTATTTTTAATTCACCTCTCTTTCGCGTCCTTTCTCTATGGTTCTCTATAGTTGTGTCACCTCTTTTCCGGTCCTCTTGTGCACCCCTCTCAGATGTCCTCTCCTCTTTGTCTCTTTTCCTTCCTGTCCCCTTCACCACGTGGAGCCTCAGCGCCTCTGGCTCTCCCGGCCACTGTCCTCGATCCCAGCCCCCTCAGCTGGCAGCAATCGGTGCAGCAGGGGCCCCCCTTCGACAAGGATGCACCTCCGCCAAACCCGTGCCGTCGTGAGGTCGCGCAGGGTCCCGCCGTCGCCAGATCGCTCTGCTCCCTCTCACTGTCACCTCCCCGAGTCCCTCGGCCCAGGGCCTCAGTCCGGCTCCAACTGGGGCTCTAAGCGATGGGCTCCGCCGGGGCTATGCCTCCACCGGGACATGATGCCTCCTCCGGAACGCGGTATCTCCCTTTTCTCTTCTGCTCCTATCCAAGTCCACAGTTCTTCTCAAATCTTCTTCTTTGGCTTCTTTGACTAACCTTAGATATTCTTTAGTTTGTCCTTGTATTCCTTGTATTTCGATTAATGTGCTCCTTACTCTTACTACTCCGCTTCTCCTCTTACTCCTCGCGCTTCTTTTACTCTCGGATCATTTCCAAAATCCCTTGTTGCTCTTTACTCTTTACTTCTTGCTTTTTCCTCTTTGTTACTCTTTGCTACTCTTTGTTGCTCTTATATTCTTCTTTGCCTTCCTTCACGTTACTAGTTACTACTCGGTAGCTACTCGGTAGCTCTAGACTACTATACAATAGCTTTCTTGATCCTTCTGTTGGTCTTCTCTGTTATGCCTCTGTTGTGCCTTGTGCCTTATGCCTCTGTTATCATATGATAATATAATATGATATTTCTTTTGAGACCTCTATGTTGTGGTGGCTTGTGTTGAATTAAGCACAAGCTTTTTTTAGCACAGGCTTTTTGTTTCTTCCTGCTGCTTACTTCTTGTTGTTTCTTATTTCTTGTTGTTATTGTTGTTGTTTCTTATTATTATTTTCGTTTCTTATTTTGTTTCTTATTGTTAATGCTTATAGTTTTCTCTCAGAGGAGAGTGTTAGTGAATGAAAGAGTCTCTTTCTTCATTACTCACACGTCCGAGGAAGCGTTTCTCCTTTCTTTTTTTTCCTTTTTTTAAAAATAATTTTTATTGTAATTTTTCACAATACATAAACACTCCACAAGACAGTACGCATATACAGATACGGATGTCAGCACCAATAACAATAACATTACATGTTACACTAGTTATTCCCTAATCCCAGTGCCCTTGCGAGTGCACCGATATTGTCAAGACCCAGGCGGACCAACGAGGCAAAACAGCAGCTTAAGGGTTAACCAAAGGTGTTTAATGGTAAATTAACAAGTCAAATGACTCTTGTCAGCAGAGCGTGTAAACAAAAGAGCCTGCGGCTTGCAGGAATGTAAACAAGGCAGCAACCCAGGCAGTCTGGGCAGAAAAAGGAAACTGAAGTAAAACAGACAAACAGTTCGTGGTAAGAATGGAATACAGGCATTTCAAAAATCACGAAGCAAATAGTATGAGGAACGGTCCGAAGTCAACGCAGGAGACAGGCATAATCGCAGAATCGTCAAGACGGTCCAAGGTCAAGGCAGGAGACAAGACTCACAGTTCCAAGGCAGGCAAAATAAGTCAGCACGGTCATGGAAACACGATTCTGGATGCAAGGACTCAAGGCAAGAGTTAACAGCAGAATACACAGGTACACAACACTTTGAACTCTGCAACATGATGGACCCAAGGCTACTCCTTAAATCCCATCAGAATCACTAGATTCGCCTCCAGGTGCATCCAGTTCCACAGGTGAACTGCGTTCCCTCCATTGTTGCCAGTCTGCACTCTGGGCTGCATCCTGAGAAGCAGTATCCGAAACCCATGGGTCTGTGAACCCTTGGAACTCATCACTGGAGGTTGGAGCATTAATCACATCCTGAACCTCCTGGACCCTAGTCCAGTCAAGCTCTTCATCATCACTTTCAGACCCATAGCTATCTGCTATCTCTTTAAGATGCTTGGAAATGGATTCCTCATCGCTATCTGAACTGCGTGCTACTCGCTTTACACCACGGTAATCCTCCATCTCCATCTCTTCATGAGTAAACCCCTGAAACTCTTCCCCATCACTAGATTGCCTTCGGGTCCGAGTCGCCTTCGGGCTGAGAGGGGCGGTCAATAAATGCAAAAAATAAATAAATAATAAATAAATAGATTCTAGGAACATGTCCCTAATGCGCTTCAGCTGCTGCTGAGCGTCTTCCTCTTCCAAGCCTCGTTTCCTCCTACTAGCACTGGTAGATACATCAGGCACACACTGAGTTACAACACTATCCCCCCCTCCAAGGCCCCCCCCCCAGGCGAAGCCACAGAGCGCGATATGTGCTCAGCCACATGAGGCCGAGACTCAGAGGTGGCCAACTTAAGCAAAGACCGATGAAACACAGGATGTATCTTCATGGATGGGGGTAAGCGCAACCGAAATGCCACGGGTGAAATTTGCTTCACAATAAGAAACGGTCCTACATAACGAGCCCCAAATTTGCCCCCAGACGGCTTCAGATGCTTGGAGGAAAGCCATACTGCATCCCCCTCTTTGAGCACATTCCCCCTCCTGCCGATGCTTATTGGCCTGCTCCTTTTGAGGATCCTTAGCTTCCAAAAGGATGCTTCTGGCTACATCATGTAATGCTAAAAACTCATTGGACTGGTATATAGGGTTAGTAGAAACAATACTGTGCGCTGGAGCCGACCCCCATCTAGGCTGCATCCCATAAACTAGTTCAAAGGGAGAATAGCGACTTACAGAATGGGTAGCATTGTTGTACGCAAATTCAGCCACAGGAAGCCACTGCACCCAATCCCCAGCTTGTTGTAAACAAAAACAGCGCAGGTACTGCTCTAGGAACCCATTCACACGTTCCGTTTGACCATCAGTTTGCGGATGAAACGCTGAAGAGATACTCAACTTAGTCCCCATCTGAGTTTGAAATTGCCTCCAAAACCTAGATACAAATTGAGGGGCACGATCCGAAATTATGATTTCAGGCGCACCATGCAGTTTGAACACATGTTTCACAAAGAGTTTAGCTACCCCAGGCGCCGTTGGGACCTTCGCACAAGGTACAAAATGAGCCATCTTGGAGAACAAGTCCACCACCACCCATATGCAAGCGTAACCCCTTGCTCTTGGCAAATCCGTGATAAAGTCCATGGAGATGATTTGCCATGGTTTCTCCGGTACTGGCAGTGGGGACAGCAACCCCCGCGGTCTCCCTGGGGCGTGCTTACACTGTTGACACACAGCACAACTATCACAGTAGTTCAAAATGTCCTGCCTCATCTTAGGCCACCAGAAGTTCCTTGTTATTAACTGTACAGTTTTAAACCGCCCAAAATGGCCAGCAGCCGGTTCATCATGATGGGACCTGATAATTTCAAGACGTAGACTACCTGTTGGAACATACAGCTGCTCTCTACGCATAAGTACCCCACCCTCATTATGGAGGTTAGCAAGGACAGTCTTCTGGCCATTAGATAACAATGTTAATTGCTCTTGAGCCCAGAGGTCCCCAGCTTGCCCAGCCTTTACCTGCTCACTAAGGTCACCCACATCCTCTATTAGGTTCAGGGCTGCGGAAGGCAACACAGTCTGTATAGTGGGCGCATTACAGGTTTTGTACTCTGACTTTCTGGACAGTGCGTCTGCCCTCAGATTCTTTTTACCCTCTATAAACTCTACACGGAAATCAAAACGACTAAAAAAAATGGCCCAACGGATTTGTCTTTGGTTCAGCTTGCGGGCGGTCAACAAATGTTCTAAATTGTGGTGATCCGAGCACACCACCACCCGGTGCCTGGCACCTTCTAACCAGTGCCTCCAGACCTCAAAGGCAACCTTAATGGCCAACAGCTCCTTTTCCCATATGGTGTAATTTTGTTCGCAAGGAGTCAATTGACGGGAATAAAAACCACAGGGGCGTAAATTACCAGCAGTGTCCAGTTGGGATAGGACAGCTCCCAGTGCATAGTTAGAAGCATCTGCTTCTACCACAAATGGTTGATCCACATCCGGATGGCATAGCACTCTTCCGTTGGCGAAGCTACATTTAAGAGTTTCAAATGCCCTCTGTATCTCCTTCGTCCATACAAAAGGTTGATCCTTCTTCAAGAGGCGAGTTAAAGGTACAGTGATCTCTGCATAGTAGGGAATAAACTCGCGATAATAGTTAGCAAAACCAAGGAAACGCTGTACATCCTTTTTCGAGGTGAGCTCCTTCCAGGACTGGACAGCATCCACCTTATGTGGATCCATTTTTATTTCAGGCCCTGATACAATATGACCCAGGAACTCAATCTCAGAGACATGGAACAAGCATTTAGAGGCTTAAGCAAACAGACCATGTTTCTTAAGCCTCTGGAGCACGGTCTTCACGTGTTGTTAATGTTCATGTAAGTTTCTAGAAAATATAAGGATATCATCAAGGTAGCACACCACAAACTTATCTAACAGGTCTCTAAACACGTCATTCATGAGTCTCTGAAACACCGCTGGAGCATTACAAAGTCCGAATGGCATAACTAAAAATTCGAAGGCCCTTAGGGACGTATTGAAAGCGGTCTTCCATTCGTCACCTTCCTTGATTCTTATCAAATTACAAGCTCCCCTTAAATCTAACTTAGAAAAAACAGAAGCGCCCTGGATGCGCAATAACAATTCTGGAATCAGAGGTAAAGGATAGCGGTCTCGAATAGTGTACTTATTCAGGATCCGGTAATCACACACCAAGTGAAGGTCACCGGTCTTCTTTGCCACGAAAAAGACCGGGGCTGCCGTTGGAGAACTAGATGGTCGAATGAATCCCTTGGCCAGATTCTCATCTATGAAGTCCTTCAAAGCCTGTCGCTCTGGAATAGATAAAGCATATAGGCGGCCAGCAGGCAGCTTAGCATTCTCCTCCAGCTTAATCTGGCAATCATACGGCCTGTGGGATGGAAGATTATCAGCTTGCACTTTAATAAATACATCCTGAAAGTCCTTGTAGCACTCTGGAACTCCTTCCAAATCTGTTGGACATACCGCCAACGTGCTACACAAAGCGGGTGCTAGCGTGATGGTTTTGGCTTTCCAGTCTATCCTGGGGTTAACCTTGGATAGCCAATTCATGCCTAGGATGACAGTGTATCTAGGTAGTCCAATAACATCCCAGGAGAACCCGACCCTCTATACCCTGAGCCTCCCACGACAGGGGCCCAGTTTCCATGGTAACAGATCGATGACCAACTAAGGCACCATCCGCTCCTTCCACCCATTCCACCTGCTTCTTCCTTCTCAACTCGATCTGGTGTTCCAAAGCAAAGCTCTTGTCCATATAGGACCCAGTTGCACCAGAGTCCACCAAAGCCTATGTGGAAAACTTAACACCTCTATTGGAAAAGAGTTCAATGTTCAGGAACACATGCTCCTTACACCGGGGCCACTGAACCACAGGCCCTAATGTGTTTGACCCAGGACACACTAGGGCTGGCCTTTTCCCTGCTCCTTGGGTGCTTTAGCCGGACAATTGCGAGCAAAATGGCCCTCAGCTCCACAATACAAACACAAATGCAGCTGTCGCCTCCTCTCCTCTTCCGCGGATAACCTACGTTGACTCCCCAACTGCATCAGCTCCTCGACGTCCAGGCTGGAGCGGGCTGTGTTGCTGCTGGAAGATGGTTTAGACCATGCCAACGGCTGCAGATAGCCCTCTTTCCGGAGCATGTTCTGCCACGTCTCCAACTGGAGAGCGGTCTTTGTCAAAGCATCCCAGGTTGCAGGAGGTTCAAAACGGGCAAGTTCAATTTTCAGGGCTGGAGCGAGACCAGCTGTAAAACTAGACATGAGAGCTTTCTCTCCCCAGTCGACCTGTTGCTTTAAATGATTAAAGCGATTTAAATAGTCCATTGCACACTCTCTTCCTTGCTTAATAGTGTGCAGGTCTCTACTGGCATTCTCTTCAGATAACGGGTCCCCAAAAGCTTCATTAAGAGCTTCCTTAAAGCCTGCATAATTAGTCAATAATGGGCTGTTGTTGTTAACTAAAGTAACTGCCCACTTGCCAGCACGCCCGGATAACAAACTAATGAGGAAAGCGACCTTGCTTTCTTCTGTGGAATAATCAGCATCTGGAATTTGTTTGAAATAAATGTTGGTCTGTACAAAAAACAAAGGCAATAAGTCTTTTTCGCCATGAAAACGCTCTGGCATTATAACACGGGCTTTGGGTGCCGCGCCAGCCGGCTGGGCCCCACGGAGTTCATTAAGCTGTGCCTGCATTAAAGCCATTTGGGGCGCCAGTTCCTCAATGTTTGCCATACCTCATGCTGGGTTTGTTTGGGCAGAGTTCAATCTGTCAAGACCCAGGCGGACCAACAAGGCGAAACAGCAGCTTAAGGGTTAACCGAAGGTGTTTAATGGCAAATTAACAAGTCAAATGACTTGTCAGCAGAGCGTGTAAACAAAAGAGCCTACGGCTTGCAGGAATGTAAACAAGGCAGCAACCCAGGCAGTCTGGGCAGAAAAAAGGAAACTGAAGTAAAACAGACAAACAGTTCGTGGTAAGAATGGAATACAGGCAGTTCAAAAATCACAAAGCAAAAAGCAGTATGAGGAACGGTCCGAAGTCAACGCAGGAGACAGGCAGAATCGCAGAATCGTCAAGACGGTCCAAGGTCAAGGCAGGAGACAAGACTCACAGTTCCAAGGCAGGCAAAGTAGTCAGCACGGTCACGGAAACACGATTCTGGATGCAAGGACTCAAGGCAAGAGTTAACAGCAGAATACACAGGTACACAACACTTTGAACTCTGCAACATGATGGACCCAAGGCTACTCCTTAAATCCCATCAGAATCACTAGATTCGCCTCCAGGTGCATCCAGTTCCACAGGTGAACTGCGTTCCCTCCATTGTTGCCAGTCTGCACTCCGGGCTGCATCCTGAGAAGCAGTATCCGAAACCCATGGGTCTGTGAACCCTTGGAACTCATCACTGGAGGTTGGAGCATTAATCACATCCTGAACCTCCTGGACCCTAGTCCAGTCAAGCTCTTCATCATCACTTTCAGACCCATAGCTATCTGCTATCTCTTTAAGACGCTTGGAAATGGATTCCTCATCGCTATCTGAACTGTGTGCTACTTGCTTTACACCACGGTAATCCTCCATCTCCATCTCTTCATGAGTAAACCCTTGAAACTCTTCCCCATCACTAGATTCTAGGAACATGTCCCTAATGCGCTTCAGCTGCTGCTGAGCGTCTTCCTCTTCCAAGCCTCGTTCCTCCTACTAGCACTGGTAGATACATGAGGCACACACTGAGTTACAACAGGTATCCTCGACACTCGAAGTATGTGGAGGGAGGGGCAGGGGGGAAAAAGGGTATGGGAGAAAAACTGGAATAGAAGTGTATAGGGAATTACATACAGACATACAGACATACAAACAAAACAAATGGACTTCTCCAATAGTCCGCGAGGTATTTTAACCTAAATTCTTGTACTCAATATTTTATCTTTTTTTAACAGTAAACATCGTCATCTTTTTAGTATTCATCCTATAATATTCATAATGTAATGGTTTTCTTGGCTTTTAAATATTGTCTTAAAGGTTGCCAATCAATCCTTCTTTTTTTTTACTAACATCATAAACCATACTTGCCAGGGAATCTAGTTCCATATAGTCTCTAATTTTTAGTATCCATGCTTCCATTGTCGGAAGTTCTTTTATTTTCCATTTGCTAGCGAGCACTGTTCTCGCCGCTGCAGAGAGGTGATACAGTAGCATCTCCTTATTTTGTTCCACTTTAAAGTCTAATAGGTGTAGTAAGTAATATTCCGCTCTCATTTCAAATTTGATTTGAAGTATTCCCTGCACGTGGTGGTGGATTCCCCTCCAGTAAGTTTTTACTCTCTTACATTCCCACCACATGTGCAGGTATGAGCCCAAGTGAGTCCCGCATTTCCAGCACAGGTTGCATGTGCCTTTATGGAATTTCGCCAGCCTCTGAGGAGTTAGATGCCAATGTACAAACACCTTGTACCAACTTTCCGTGATGTTCACTGATTTAGCGAATTTTATCTTTCCCTTCCAGATGTCCTCCCACTCCTTGAGCAGAATAGTGTGCCCTAGGTTTACGGCCCAGGAGATCATATTCTCTTTTATGAGCTCTGTTTCAGTGAACCACTCAAGTAGTTTCTGGTATAGCACTTTTATGAGTTTCCTATCTTTCTTCATAATTGTCTCCCAGAAAGTCTCCTGTGGGGCAAAACCTTTTTTATTATCCTCTTTGTAACATTCTGAGACTTGTAGGAAATGGAACCAAGAGAAATTCCCATCTAGTACCCTTAGTGCCTCTAGCGGTTTTAATTTCCACTGATTTTCTTTTTTTTCCAACAGTAACCTGTATGTGTACCAATTACTGCTGGGGAACTCTCTTTTGTGGAAGGCCTCTATTGGGGACAGCCAGAGGGGCGTTTTACTGTAGAGCCTGGTTTTATATTTTCCCCATACCTTAAGTAGGGCCGCCCTGATAAAATGATTAGAGAAGTTCTTTTCAATCTTGGCTTTCCCATGCCATAAATATGCATGCCAGCCCCTCCTAATGTCAGCCCCCTCTAGGTTTAAAAGTTTCTTCTTTTTTTAGTAAGGCCCACTCCCTTACCCAAGTCAGAGCGCTGGCCTCAAAATATAATTGTAAGTCGGGTAATCCTAATCCCCCTCTCTCCCTTGAGTCCACCAAACTTTTATACTTGACTCTTGCTTTTTTACCACACCAAATAAAATTCAGGATATCCCTTTTCCAACGGGTAAAACAATAACTAGTTCTAAGCACGGGTAACATTTGAAATAAAAAGGTCATTTTCGGGAGAACATTCATCTTAATCATGGCCACTCTGCCCATCGGGCTCAAATTCAGCTGTTTCCAGCTTTCTAGTTTTTTACTTATGCCTTTCCATACTTGTTCATAATTATTCTTCACAAGTTGTGAATTCTTGGCAGTTAAGGTTATCCCCAAGTACTTAACCTTATTGGTGACAGTATAATGTGATATCTTCTCTAGTTCTGCTTTCTTATCTTTTCCAATATTCTTCGTAAGGAATTTCGTCTTTGTCTCATTAATTCTCAGACCAGCCACTTTCCCATAGCCTTTGATTTTACTCATCCATTCTGAAACTGTTTCAACAGGATTTTCCATTATGCAGACTAGGTCGTCTGCATATGCTTTTAACTTGAATTCCTCTTTTCTAATTTTTGTTCCTCTTAAGTTACCGTCTCTCCTTATTTCCTCTAACAGTATTTCCAATGACATGATATACAGCAACGGGGACAGGGGACATCCCTGTCTGGTTCCCTTTTCAACATTGATCGATTCAGAAAGCTGGCCATTTACTCTGATCTTTGCCTTTTGATTTGCATATATAGCTTTTAATACATTGATAAACTGGAAACCCTAGCTGGAACATAAATTCCCAGTTTACACAGTCAAAAGCTTTCTCGGCATCTAGAAACAGGAGGCCTATTTCTCTTTGGGGATTTGTTTCGTAGAACTCAATTATATTCAATATTGTTCTTAGGTTTTCACTCATTTGCCTGTTAGGTAAGAAGCCTGTTTGGTCTTTCATTCAGAAAAATTTTCAGTCTGTTGGCCATCACATTTGCAAAGATTTTGTAATCGACATTTAAGAGAGATATCGGCCTGTAATTTTTCACACAATCCTCTTCAGAACCTTCCTTATGTATTAAAGTCACAGTCGCCTCCTGCCAAGATTCCGGGATTCTAGCCTCTAACAGAATGTTATTAAATATTTCTTTTAAATATGGTATTAGCTCTGCTTGATATTTCTTGTAATATATAGTGGTTATCCCGTCTGGGCTTGGTGCTTTTTCATTAGAGAGGTTTTTTATTGCTCTACTTATCTCCTTCTCATCTATCTTTTTATTGAGGGTTTCTCTTTGTGTCTCCGTTAATCTTTCTGGTTTGTGTTTCATCATATACTCTACTATTTCCTCCACCTGAATCTTGTCCTTTTTGTATAGATCTTTGTAGAAATCAGTAAACTGTTTCCTTATTCCATCATCCTCAACATAGCTAATCCCGTCTTTTATTATTTTGGTAATAAACTGAGATTGTTTTTTTTCCATTCGTTTTTCGCTAGAAGTTTACCTGGTTTGTTGGCCTGGGCATAGTATTTTACCTTCAGGAATTTAAGATTTTTTGCTATCTGTTCTAGTTGTTGCATTACTTTGCTTCTTCAGTATTTCTAGTTCTAATTTTATCTTCTTGTTTCTTGGCTCCTTCTTTAGTTTTTTTTCTTTATCCTCTATTTCCTCTAGCAGGGCTGTTTGCGCAGCGGTTCTTAACCTGTTACGAATCGCCGCTTGTTTAATAAAGTGTCCTCTGATTACCGCCTTACTGGCGTCCCACACCACCTCAGGCTTAGTTCCCCTGTTTTTGTTGAGTTCAAAATATTCTTTGATTTTGTTTCTGTAAAGTTCTACATCCTCCTCTTTTTTTAGTAAGAATTCGTTTAATTTCCAGTTCCTCTGCTGCTTTTCCCCTTGGAGCTCTATTAGTAAGGGGCAGTGGTCCGAATTCATTCTTGGCATTATCTTGATCTTACTTATTTTAGTTAATATTGAGTTCGATACCCAGGCCATATTTATTCTAGACCATACAGCATGGCTGTCGGAATAGAAGGTGAAGTCCCTTCCTTTGGGGTTTCTTACCCTCCATACATCCTGTAAGAAACAATCTTTTTTCAGTTTTAGGAAGCTCTCTGGTAGTCTCCCCCGTTTATGTATCTTCTGTTTTTTACGAATTTATCACTCTCACAGTCTAATACCCCATTAAAATCCCCCACCAAAATTAGGTTTTCAAATGATTGTTCTGCTATCTTTTTTCTTAATGTCTTTATAAACTTCGTTTTTGGGCCATTGGGCGCATACAGATTACAAATAAGTGTCTCTTGGTTATTTATATGTGTTTTAATACCAACAATTCGGCCTTCATCGTCCTTAAAAGCCATTGAGGCTTTACACATATTCCTCACGTATATCACTACCCCCCTTTTTTTTCTGTGAGGCCAGCAAATAGAATTCTTTGCCCAATTGTGGTTGGGTTAGATAGCCACTGTGTTTTGGGATCACATGGGTCTCCTGTAACGCAATAATATCATAGTTTCCCTTTTTCAGAGTGTTGAAAATAAGTTTTCTTTTATTAGGGGAGTTTAGCCCGTTTACATTGTTAGAATATATTATTAGTTTCCTCATTGTATGTTAGTTGGTTCTCCTGTCCTGAAGGTCCCATTCCTTTCTCTCCATCTTCGTCTTCTGTAGAGTCTAGTCTTGGTAGTTTCTTTTCCTTTTTGCTCCAAGCTGTGTTTTTTGCAGATAATTTCCTTGACTCACCTCCTTCTTTATTTGGTTCCTCATTTTTGTCTCGTTTTGGTCCTGGTTC
Source organism: Anolis sagrei (assembly GCF_037176765.1). Classification (NCBI taxonomy): domain Eukaryota; kingdom Metazoa; phylum Chordata; class Lepidosauria; order Squamata; family Anolidae; genus Anolis; species Anolis sagrei. The sequence continues at coordinate 233,294,306 of NC_090021.1, forward strand.
TAAATCTTCTTTAAGTTTTTGAAAAAACTCCTTCACCTTATCTTCCGAAGTGAGTCAGAACTTATTTTCCTTGTAGGTTACTTGAATTCCTTCCAATCTTTCCCATCGAAATTTGCTTTTATGCTTTTTCAGTTCGTCAGTTAAGAAATAGTATTTTTTTCTACTATTCATTGAGATGTAGGGGAATTCCCTGAGTATTATCACTTTTTTCCTTTATAATTTATCTGCTCTTTCGCCTTCGCTCTTAGAATCTCTTCCCTTATGCTTCGCCTACAAAAAGTTACCACAATGTCTCTTGGTGCTTTATTTCTTCTGGCATAATTGGAGTTAACCCTTCGGAGTGAGTCAATCTCTCTATTCATCTCTTCTATCAAGATATCTAGTATTTCCGATGTAATCTCGGCCACTATACTCCGTAAGTTGTCCTCTTCTTTTTCCTCAATATTTCTGTATCTCAGTTGGAATTCCACTTCTTTGCTTGCTATTATTTCCTGTTGTTTTTCCATTTTCTCGTTTGCCTCTTCTAGTCTTTTTATCCTAGCTTCTGACTTCTCTTGGTTTTTCTTTAGGTGTGCATTTTCTCTTTTTAACTCTTTTATTTCCGTTTGTGCCCCATCCACCTCTCTTTTTATCTGTGCCAGGTCTTCTTTTAGTTCCTGTCTCATTTTCCCCATTTCCTTCTGGAAGAGTTTTTCCGTATTGTCCTGAATTTTACTTTGGTTGTCTTCAAATTTTTTTCTATATTCTCTTGTATTTTGAGCATTTCTGCCATCAAGTCCTTTAGAGAGATCTCCCCTTGTGTTGAGTGTCTTCTTACTGGAATTGGAGTTGCTCCTTGAGGGGTTGCTAGGTTTGATATGGCGGGTGTTACGTTGATTATTTTATTCTGTTTGGTTGATGTCAAAAAAATTTCCATCTTGCCTTACGCCATTTCCCCTGGTATATTCCAGGATATCTTCAAGTCTCCTTAAAAGATCTGCCACTGCGGATTCACTTGTACACTCTTTTGCCTCCCTTTGCCTCCCTTTTAGTATAGCACAGCAGGGAAGGTGGGGTGGTGGGAGAGGGGAGAAGAGGGCTTGAGTAATATCGTTTATTGTTACCTGGGATAACTGGTATAGCTGGGGCAGTGTTGGCAATTTGGGACCTTTGGTGGTCTTGAGTCAGCAAGTTTATGGTACGCTTCTTCTCTTGTGTCTTCCTGTTTGTTGGAGTCTTCTTGTTTCAAGCTTGTTTCAAGCTTTCCTTTCTGTCTTTCCCTCTGGCTCACTTACTTTCACTTTCTTCTTGTTTCGCACTTTCTCTCTCTTTCCAGTCCCAGCCTCCTCCTTCTTCCCAGTTCCCAAGTCTCTTACCTGTAGGAACTTTTGATCCCTCCACGCCACCTCCTCTCCTCTCCTGTGTTCTTCCTTCCTCAGTCTTCTCCGTTCGATATTACTGTTACTTCTCTGCACCCTTTTTGACTCCCTCTCTGCACCTTCTGGCTTTCTCACCCTTCCATTTCTCTTCTTTGGCTTTTACTTCTGGCTTACACTTCTTACATGTGTGTGTCTCCTCCACGCATGCTTTGCAAGCGGCGTCACGTTGCTCCGCCCCCTGCGTCCTGCGTCGCACGTCACGCACGTCACGCTCTCCTCCTCTCCTCTGTGCCGCTGAAGCTCCCGGGGAGCTCTTAAAGAACCCTGCGCCGCGCGTCCCTCGCCGCTCTCCTCTCCTCTGCGCCGCCAAAACTCCCGAGGCGCCCTTAAAGGTACCGCGGCCTCAAGGGGCCGAACTTAAGGTTTAGGGGGTTGAGGGGTTGAGAGTACTTATGAGTGCCAAGCCACCAAGCCGCTAGAGGTTTAAAGTGTGAAATAGTTCTACCTTGGCTTTTCGATGAGTGGATGATTTTGAGAGGTCCCCCCTCTCTCCTTTGTTTTCTTTTCTTCTTACAGCTGTGTTTTCTTCTTACAGCTGTGTTGCCCCCTTTCTTTCTTTCGTTCTTTCTTTCCTATTTTCCTTACTTGCTCGTTATTTCTTTGCTTCTCTTGTTTTGTTTGTAGGTGATGTTTCCAAAGGACCTCACTTCTTGTTGTTTCTTTCTTTAATTCCTACTCTGTTAGAGAAAATTCTTCTTCTCTCTAGATAGAGGCCAGCGGCGTTTGCGGCTCTTTCGGGCCGTGCTTCCCCTCTGGGCGCTGGCTCGTAGGCTTGCCAGGCAGAAGATGGCCGCCTCCCTTGAGGGGAGACCGCTTCTCCCGCCCCCGCAAGTCTTCCCCGAGCTTTGCTAACAAGCAGTCCTCGAGTCCAACTGCTTGTGGGGTCTTGCAAAGCCCCCTTCCCTTGGAGGGGTACACAGGAACACTTTAGGCTCTCCGGAGCCTCAGTATCCTGCGTCTGCCGCCATTCTGCCTCTGCCGGAAGTCCGCGTTTCTCCTTTCTTTATTCCTTCTGTTTTATGTTGTAATGGATGCGAAGGCAGTAGATACGGAGTAAGGGAAAACTCCGCTTCCCGATTCTAGGCACGCTTGCTGCGACCACCCCTCTCCAGAGAGGGGTCAAGCAGCTTAGCAGCACTCCGTCCCCTTACTCCAGGACAGAGGGGGGCTCCAAACCCCACAAAAAAGCCTAGGAAATCGGATGGTTTGGTGAGAGACTCAGCTGAACCCAGCCTGCCTCCATGAGCGTCCACCGGAAGTCCCTCAAGACTTCTATTTTTTTTAGTCTCTTACCTTGTTCATTCCTCCATCTCCTTCTGAGATTTGCCTCTAAACTTATACAGTGACCCAAATTATATCTTTAGTTACTTGTCTATTATCATTGGTCTCAAAATACTTAATTATTTCTTTCCTTATCATTTCATATTCTTGCCCTCTACTGTTTAAAATTGTTTAAAATTGTATTATATCTCCAGGTTCTTTCTTTTCTCTCTATTTCTAATTTTACTTTTATTCTTAATGGTGCATTATCTGACAAATATATTGGAAGTGTTTTTGCCTCTAGAATCAATGATTGGTTTGTATTTTTCCCCAAAATATAATCTATTTTATTATATTATCATGTCTTCCTGAATAATAAGTCCACCTATTGCTCTCTGATTCCCCTTCTAATAGGTCTTGCATGTATTCTCTTAAATTTAATTTCCTATTATTATTTTGCCTTGTTGATACTAATTCCAAATTATAATCTCCTGCACAATACAATTCCCCCTCTGCAAACTTATCCATCTTTCTAAATACTTGTTTTATGTACCTTTTTATTTTTGTTTGGGGCGTATATACAGACCAAGGTCATTCTAATCTTTCCTATGTTTCCTTTTATCATTACTCATCTCCCCTCTGAATCCCTTTATACTTTTTTCACCTGGAAATCTAATGTGTTTTTAATTAAAAAATAGCCATACCACGTGCTCTATTTGAACCTCTAGATTCATATACTTGACCTCAAATCCTGTCATTAAATAGTGGAGTACTGTCCTGCAATCTTTTATGTGATTCTTGTAAAAATAGAACATCCACCTTGTTATCTTTCACCATTTTCATCAGTCTTGCTCTTCGTTTTGGAGAAGATAAACCATTGCAGTTATGCAAAAAATGTACAATCTTAGCCATAACAAGATATTGTTTGCAATTACCCTTCTGTAGTTCCTTTCCCCTGTTTGCTTGTCTCCCCCTCCCCCAATCCCCTCAGAGTCCAGTCTTCTTCCTCTTCCCCTCAGAGGAAGACCTGAAAGAGAATTCCATCTATTCCATTTCATCCCCAGACTCCCCTGGTGGCTGTGTTGCCCTTCTCCAGCTCCCCCCTCCTGCAAGTTCTTAAACCCTTTTATCACAGTTCTATTATTTTTAGGATGCTTCTTTCTTATATCCCCATAGTGGATCTTGTTTCCATTCTTCTTGATTCTTCTCTAAGATTTTGTCGTTTCAGTTCTTGGATTTCTTTCTCATATTCCCGTAGTTGCTGCAAATTCATTGCTTTCAGATCTCTTAAATATCTTTTTTCTTGTCCCTGATTCTCTTCCTTGTCCTTCGCATCTCCAACAACAAATAGTGTTTGAGGTGAACATAACTCTGTCAGTCCAGCTCCTTCTGCATCTCTCGCCTCCAACTCTGTTATCTGTTCAGCTGTCTTGTAAGTGTCCTTGACATTTTTGCTCTTTTCCTTTCTCCATGTGGAACTCTGAGCTGCTTCTTCTTTATCGGATTCCTCCGTTCCGTCCAATGCTCCTCCCTCTGTAACCAGTCTTTGTTTCCTGAGTATTTTCCTTCCACTGTCCAAATCAGTGGCTTTATATAATTTACAGTTCTTATAAATGATCAAAGTTGCTGGAAAAGCCCAGGTGTAGCGCTTCTTTTGTAAGGTACTTGTAATTTCCCTAATTTCAGCCCTTTTACTCAATGTTTCTGGTGATAAATCCAAGAGTGGCCAAACCTTTATACCAGCAAAGTTCAAGTCCTTGAATTTTTTAAGTTTCCGAAAGACCTGTTCCTTATCTGACTTCTTCGTAAATTTAATTAAGATGTCTTTGGGTGTTTTTTCCCCTCTGTAAGCCCAATGCACTCTCTCTATCTGTTCTGATGAAATTTGAGTCAATGTCTGTAACCATATAACAATATCCTCTTTCAAGCTCTCCTTAATTTGAAAATCTTCCCCTCCTTCTCCTCTCAAACGTATGTTTGCATGTCTGGAACGATCCGCCAGGTCAACAATTTTGTCTAGGAGTTGTTAATTCACATATTTTAAATGAAGTATCTCCCCTTTTTGTTTCCTAGACTCCTCTGCCACCTCCTTGATCATTCCCTCGTACTTTTCCATGCTGTCCTCGATCAGTCCAAGCCAGGAACTCATCACTTTAATTTGCTCCTTTATCATTTCCTTCTCTTAAGCAATCAGTACTTATTTTAAGCTCTTGCATGTTTCTCATAATTCTGTCCAATTTATCTCCTCACTCTGCTCTCTCCGCCATCACGAAAACTAACTTTCAGTTTCCTCAGCTGGTGCGTTTTGTTATTTTTGAGATTTATAACTCCAGGCACATCACACCGCGGCCTCTTCGGCTTCCCTTTCAATCTGGGTCCAGGTTGAGGAGAAATTTATGGATTTATAGTCTCATAAGGCTTTTTAAAGCTTTTATTCCTTTGCAGTCAGGGAGCTGTATCAGGTGCATCTATTCAAGCTGACACATCCCACAGCACTCCACCATAGCTTTATGCTCTTCAGAAAAATCTAGTTTTCTAGCAGCCAAATCATTAAACAAACTCATCATGTTATCAATAAACAGTTTCACATCCTCCCCAACATTCAACTTCATGCTATACAGCCTTCTACACAAGGAAACCTTTGCCCCAGCTGACGGTCTTTGCAGCAGCTTCTTTAACCCATTCCAGACCTCTTCTGCAGTTTTAAAACTCCTCACATGACAGAGCATTCTATCACTTATGCTGAGAACAATAGTAGCTCTTGCTTTTTCATCCAACTTACTTCTTCAACCTTGGTTGGATCCGGTCTGGTCTGAACAGCTTTCCATAACCCCTCTCAAACCAGTAGGCACTGCATCCGTTCAGCCCATCAAGTAATTCGCTGAGGTCAGCTTCTGAAAAGAAAACAGCTCCGGATTCTCCTTGGCTTGAGGATGCCATCGCCAGATAAGTTTAGTAAGTTTTTTTTTTAAAAAAAATCCTATCTCGACAAGATAATATATTTTCCTGGCTGAGCAGAATGTACTGCCACTAGAAAAGAGAGAAAACCCAACAGAAAAACTGACAAAACACAGACAATCCAGCTCAAAGAGATTCCATAACCTGTCATGTTTTATCTCACAATTCAGCAGCAGATCAGTTGCACAACTTCAGCGCTTTCCAGTAGCTTCTTCCTGCACAATATTTTCAGTCAACTGCTCCCACAGACTGCAGTCACTCTGGAACTCTTTACAGACACTTGAGCACATGCCCGGCTATTGTCAGTTTTTACCATTGTTCCCCCCCCCCCCCCCAATCTAGATGACACTACAAACTTACCACAGCACACGGTTATATCTTGTCTTAGCAGACAGGTTCTTTTAATCAATTACACAGAGCCTTCGGCAAACAGCATCACAGCAGAAGGAGAGAGAATACACTGTACATGACTTCCTTATATACAATTCTGTACATTTACACATAGCAATCTCTGATTTGTTCCCAACTCATTGACTTAACTCAAACCCAGGATTGCATCATTAACACTCAGAACACATTCCCCAAATGATGTCCTATATACAGTTAATGCATGACTCAGCATTTCCAATAGAAGCCTATTAGCAGTGCATGATTCAGCTATATTACATTACAGTACATTGTAAAACCTGACATGAACATATCCGAAGGTTTGAATATATGTAATCCTCTGGGGATCCTTTTGGCTTTAACATATTCTGCCAAGGATGATACATGTAAATCTAATCTAATTTCCCAATGTTTTAATTTCTCATAATCAACTAAAGTAGCTCCTCTGTTGGAGTCACCCAAAGTGGAAATACCTGTCAGCAGAGTTATAATATTCATATTGCACAATATCATAATAAAAATAATGCTACAGCAGCTGCATAGCTCAAAGTATTTATTTATTTCGGGGTTCTTTTACCCTGCCCTTCTCATCCCGAAGGGTGATATGGTCATGAGAAGCTTACTTTATTGCAGTTCCAATGCAGAAACAAAAAACACTCAGAGACCAGAGAATACAGGCAGATGCAGAATATAAAAACAAAAGTAATGAGCTGCACCTGTATCTAATTGACAAGACTTAAATTATAAGCATTCTAACAGTTAAAGGTACCAACCCATTAACTAAACATAACTAAAGACATTTAATGAACCATATAATTTTGTAAACTTTATAATACTTTCAACACTCCTCCACAAAATTATATTAGTTCATATTTATAAATTCAATTTCTCACAAAACTGATTGTTTTTCAAAAGTAAGAGGTTTAGTCAAAATGTCAGCAACATTTTCAGCTGAAGGAATATAATTGAGAACAACTCTTTTGTCTTTAACAAACTGTTGTACATTTGAATATCTGACATTAATGTATCTGGACTTTGTTTTCATATTTTGACTTTTACCCAAAGTGATGCAGGTTTGAGAATCAACAAAAACTTGCACTGGCAATTCTAAATCAAGAATTAAGAATGTTAATAATTCTAATCAAAGATTCTAGCCATTCTGCTGATGTTAAAGCATCAGACAATGCTGAGAATTCAGCTTCTCCAGTACTTAATGCCACAATATTCTGTCTTCTGCTCTTCCAACACACTGGTGTATTTGCAAATTTTATTACAAAGATTTATTTTCCTTTAGATTTGCAAAAGAACTATCACAATGTATTTCTAAAGACTCTTTATCACCTGGACAAATTCTGAAAACTTTAAATATCTCAGAACTCTTTACTCCAGCCCAGTCTGTATGTGAGGGATTTTGAATCCTTTGACTTAGAATACCAACAGAAAAAGAAATGTCAGGCCTTGTGTTATTTGCAATGTACAATAAAGAGCCAATAACTGAACAATAAATGAAATTGTAATAATAATAATAATAATAATAATAATAATAATAATAATAATAATAATAAAAAACTTTATTTGTACCCCGCTCCATCTCCCCGATGGGGACTTGGTGCGGCTTGCATGAGGCCAAGCCCAAAACAGGTAGGTATCAATAAAGTGCAATCAGCTAACAACTTTAAAGTCCTAGGTAGTATGCTATTAAAGTGCAGTAGGATTTACTGATAACAAGGTGCTAAATAAAGTGCGACATGGAGGGCTTAGCAGATGCAGAATATAAGAACAAAAGTAATGAGCTCCACCTGTCTCTAATTGACAAGACTTAAATTATAAGCATTCTAACAGTTAAAGGTACAAACCCATTAACTAAACATAACTACAGACATTCAATGAACCATATAATGTTGTAAACTTTATAATACTTTCAACAATACCTACTTCAAATAAAGATCTATCTTTAACTAAATGTTCTTTATATTCATTGTCAAAATTAAATTCTTGTAGCCACTCAGCCATAACAAAAGCAAAGCTTTGGAAGAATATAAATTAAATGGTTCCTGATTATCCACCAAAGGTGGATAATGATTATGCCCACTAATACAACAGTATGTATATGTCAATAATCAATAAACAGGTATGAAATATAAACATATATTGGGTAAACAAGTACAAATTTAGAAGTATAATGTTGATGCTCCATACATCAGAATGAGTAAAAACTAAACATAAATTTGCCACTTGTGAAGTCAGTCCATTGAACTGAAGAGTCTGTAGAGCACATGACCAGTTTTGACTTTTTTAGTCTTCCTCAGACAACTATGTTTAGGAATATTGGAATACATTAGCTGGAGCATATGCCATTTTCATATAAATACATTACAATCAGGTATGCATACTCACAATTATACATTTCTGTAACAGTCACTTAACTGTAACAATCACTGTTCTATGTTTTTTTCTTTATTTCTTTTTGTAAATTCTATCAAAGGAGGCTACTGGAAAAAGAACGAACAGTGGCTATAACCAAATGAAAATTACTTGAAATTGCAATTGCGAAAATGTATTCATATATATATATTCATATATATATTCATATACTCACAGTTTCAATGAATTTATATTTCTTAGATACTCTGCTCACTTCTTTGGTTCTTATTGCGAGTATGGAATGTTACTTTTGGGCTCATCCATAAAATACTTGAGGGCTTGTCATCAGGTGGAATGATTTAAAGCAGGGGTCCTAAAACTATGGCCTGAGGGCCGAATGCGGCCCTTCAAGGTAATTTACCTGGCCCTTGCTCAGGGTCAACCTAAGTCTGAAATGACTTGAAAGCACACAACAACAACAACAACAATCCTATCTCATCAGCCAAACGCAGGCCCACACTTCCCATTGAAATACTAATAAGCTTATATTTATGAGAATTGTTCTTCATTTTAATTATTGTATTGTTTTAAAGTACTTTTTGCACTACAAATAAGATATGTGCAGTGTGCATAGGAATTCATTCATGTTTTTTTCCAAATTATAATCTGGCCTTCCAGTTTGAGGGACTTGTGAACTGGCCCTCTGTTTAAAAAGTTTGTGGACCCCTGATTTAAAGTATCCACATTTAAAGGAGTTACTTGATGTAATGGTATAAATGATTACAGTCACCAGATGGTGCTAATGATGCAGTGTACAGGCTCACATGAAACACACTTGTTTCTTAGCAGTTAGGCTTCAGGTGGTTATCTTTGAAGTAGCTGGAAAGATCTTTCAAGGCATTTATAATTTGTTTTTGACTGTTTCAGTCTTCTCCTTGTGTTGTTAGGCCAAGGTCATCAGCATATATAAAGCTCTTTGTGAGTGATGGCTGTGGCCAATCCTTAGTAAAGATGTTAAACAAGGTCAGTGCAAGAATGCTGCCTTGGGGTAAACCATTCCTTTGCCTCCTCCATCTATTTTTCCTACCTTGAAACTCCACATAGAAACGGTGGTTTTCTAGGAGGGTCTGGAAAAGCACTGCTTTTAAACATTTTTTAAATGGAAGGTAAAGATGCACGTATGTCCTACTGGTGGATTTCTGAAAAGCAATGGATTGAACATTGTGTGGACACATAAATCATTGGTCTTCTCTAACATGGTGGTTCTTGGACCCTTGAGTTGGAAAGGACCCAGTGGCCATCCAGTCCAACCCCACTCACTCCTTCCAGGCAGGAGGATCAAATCCAAGCCCTCCCAACAGGTTGCCACCTTCCCAACAGGTGGCCATCCAGTTTTGATGGATAATAATAATAATAATAATAATAATAATAATAATAATAATGGGACCCTTGAGTTGGAAGGGACCCAGTGGCCATTGAGTCCAACCCCACTCACTCCTGGAGGACCCATCCAAGCCCTCCCAATAGGTGGCCATTCAGTTTTGCTGGATAAAAACAATAACAATAACAACAATAATAATAATGGGATCCTTGATTTGGAAGGGACCCCAATAGCCATCTAGTCCAACCCCACTCACTCCTGCCAGGCAGGAGGATCCCATCCAAGCCCTCCCAACAGGTGACCATTCAGTTTTGCTGGATAATAATAACAACAACAATAATAGGACCCTTGAGTTGCAAGGGACCCCAATGGCCATCTAGTCCAACCCCACTCACTTTTGTCAGGCAGGAAGACAAGCGGAAAACTCCTCCCCCCCCTCCTCCTCATGCCCAGAGCAGCCTCGTCTCCTTCAGCACGGCTCCTTTGCCGCCAAGCCCGAAGCCTCTCCACTGCTTCCTCCGCCACTTTTGCTGCCTCCTCAACCGCTGCCTTTGACACGCCAGTGCACCTCTTTGCAAAGCCCTGGCCATTGCCTACAAGGAACAGCATTGCAACCGCCGCCAAGGCCCGCCTATCGCGGGAGCCGCAAGAGCTGCATTCCTGCCTGCCTCAAGCCCCGCGAAGGTGCAGCAGGCAGCTTCATGCACTCCTCTCGCCACTCAAGGAGAGAAAGGAAAGCAAAACAGGGCGCCTGTTAAATGGCATCCCATGCGGGGAGAGGAGGAGGAGGAGGAGGGGAGAGACTGCGCTCCGCAAACAAACGCGTGCGCACACCTCCTGCAACCAAGCAAAGCACCCGGTGGAGCAGGGCACCCAAAGCAGAGACCAAAGGGACCCAGCGATACCCGGCGTACAAGATGACTCCCCATTTTGGAGCTATCTTTCCTGGGTTCAAAAGTCGTCTTGTACTCTGGAATATACGGTACTCTTTTTCAGGCAGTTGGAGGTGGGAAAAGAAGACTCTGTAACTTGCCCTTTAGTCATTCAAGAGACATCTGTTGTAAGCTACCTTGTCAATGACACAAATTCTAAGAAGTCTTGCATGGCTGGTTTAAAATGGGATACAGCCTTTCTACATATCTCCCCATCACTTATAACTATTATGGAGGAAACTTATTGAACTTAGTTGGGTCCACAATAAGTGTTGCTTTAATGTTAGATGCTTCTACATGACAGAGAGCATTAGACTGGTGGATCTCCCATTATTCTATAGCATTGAGCCATGGCAGTAAAAGTGGTGTCAAACTGCATTAGGTACACCTAATGTAGCTGCACATTTTGAAACCTGCGCTTCTCTTGCTTTAGAGAGGATATCCTCTGAGCAGCTTCTAGATCCAAGTCTATTGATGTGTCATTTTTTATTTGTATAAGTTTGCACCGGGGGGGGGGGGGGGGGGAGGAGATTTCTTAGCTTTCAAAGTGTTATCTGGGCACCTTATTTTACATGTTGTTGTGTTGTTTATTCGTTTAGCTGCTTCCGACTCTTTGTGACCTCATGGACCAGCTCATGCCAGAGATCCATGTCTTGTATGTAAAATGAAGATCACAGTTCAAGCATATGATGAAGTGTTTGGTTTTTAATGTATAAAAATGTATCCTACAATAAATGTAGTCATTTTAAGGGGTCACCCAGAAGCTACATTTGCTTCCAATTTGAATAACATAAAATAACCACATGATGGCAGCAGAGCCTTGAATATATCCAGATGTTGTTCTCAAACACATTTTGTTGTTCATTCGTTCAGTCTTCAGACTCTTCGTGATCTCATGGACCAGCCCACACCAGAGCTCCCTATTGGCCGTCACTACCCCCAGCTCTTTCAAGGTCAAGCCAGTCACTTCCAGGACACATAGTTCAGGACACAGTCACTTCTCAAACACATCGTTGTTACAAAGGATCTCAGTGTCTCACCAGAAGCCAACATTTCTGCTGCAAGTCACTCTTCTCTGAGAAGTGAAATAACAACAATTTCCCAGGAAGATATGGATATTCCACCCCAAAGTTGGAGGTGGTTTCAACTATTTGTGAGATGAGGCACAGCTCATCTACCCAACACTCTTCTCAATGAGGAGAAGGTACAAGGTGTACTTAGAGAATAATAATTTTATTTGTTACCAGCCCCTCCTTGTGGCTCAAAGAAGTTTACACCATTGCTAAAAACACATTATCATCTATTAAAATACACAGAACAAAGATTAAACACAAGATCTAAGCTTAAAATTCATTATTAGAACTAGCTGGGAAGGCCTGCTACAAGAGATGGATCTTCACTTGTAGGGGTTAAGTAGTAGTAGTAGTAATTTTATTTGTTACCAGCCCCTCCTTGTGGCTCAAAGCAGTTTACACCATTGCTAAAAATACATTATCACCTACAACATTTTATAAAACACACATATTAAAACATATTTCTATTAAAATACACAGAACAAAGATCAAATGCAAGATGTAAACTTAAAATTCATTATTAAAACTGGCTGGGTAGGCCTGCTACAATAGATGGATCTTCAATTGTGTCTTAAATTCTGACAACTTGCTTAGCTGTCGGAGCTCTTCCGCAGGTCTTTCCAAAGTCTTGGGGTGGCCAAATGAAAAGGCCCTTTGGGTGACGGTCGGCAATTGGGTTCTGGCAGGCTGGAGTAGCCACCCGACAGGACCTAAGTGTTCAGGGTGGATTGAAGCATACCTCATTAATGCCTTGAAATGTTAAAAAAATGAAATAATTGTTAATGGCAAGTGAGAAGTGCCGCATGTGCTTTTCCTGCATTGTTTCACTATTGCAACTTTTTTCTTCACACTGTCCCCACTTTTGATAAATTAACTGTGGGGTCTAATTGGGAGAGAAACAGGTGAAAAAAGCCGAATTCCCTGGCCTTGAAAGCCACTGACCTTGCAAGCCACTGACTTTGCTAGTGAAGAGTACTGGAAATTGTATCCCAACAAGTCTCTTTCCTGAGCTCTTAAAAACGACAAAAAGCAGCAGGAGAAAATTGGCTTCTAGTATTCTCATAGTGTAGCAGACCTTTTTGCCCAATAGGGCCCTCGGCCAAAGCTTGGCTTGCAACCGTCGAGCGAGCGCAGGCAGGAATCGAAGGGACGGACAACTTAATTCATCCAAAGGAAAGCAGTTTATTAAGTTTCAAGCAGCTGCCTGGTCACCTCCGAACGCAACGAGGCGTTTCTGAGGAAACGACCCCTTCTGGTGGGCTGAACTCTATATATATCCAGTTTGGAAAACCGAAAGTCCTCATTTCCCTTAAATCATGTGATTTCCGAGAAATCAGGTGGTCCCTTCAGGGGCTGCACCCAGCACTCAGCCTTTTGCACAGAGCCCCACACTCAGCTTTTGCACACGGGACACCCTTTCCTTATTTGGTAACACATCCGCCTTGTTCTTATTTCCACAATAATTAATGCTGCCTTAATAGTGCTGCTATGGTTACCCATATTTCAGATGAGATTATTTAAATCAAGAAAACAGGACATGGAAAAATATATCTAAATCCTCTCTTCCCTTTTCCCAGTGCTCACTGCCATGATCCCGTGGTTGCATTGTATAGTAAAATAACGTTGGCCATGTCAGTCACAAATCTACTAAACTCCAGCATATCTCAAGGCTGCACTATACTCCCCCCCCCCTTGAGTGGGCTAGTGTTTCAGTAGATGGGATACTGCTGTTTATTTACTTATTTATTTACACCATTTCTATCCCCGCCCTTTCTGGGCAATTTGTGGTCTTAGTCTACACAGAAAGCTTTCCAAACATTGTGCAAACACACAAATATAAACACAGAAGGCTGTGAAAGTGAAACAGTAGTAGCACCAGAAAAGGGTGTGAGAGGGTACATTCCTCACCCTGTTTATCTTTTATGACCAGGAAGGTGTAGGGCCCTTTCACACAGCCTTATAACCCAGAATATCAAGGCAGAAAATCCCACAATATCTGCTTTGAACTGGGCTATCTTAGGCCACACTGTCATATATTCCAGTTCAACGCAGATAATGTGGGATTTTAGTCAGCTGTGTGGAAGGGGCTGTGGAGGCATGGCTGCTACTGAGAAGGAAGGAGGGTACTTTCAGTTACTTGGTGGCAGTTCAGTGATTATTAGCAACAAACAACAACAAAATCAAGGAACACAGTGAACAAGAAAGGAAAAGGAGGACATTGGCTTAGGCACTGGGAAAACAGGAATCCACAGAATTAAATGTCACTGACATTTAAACTTTGGCACCTGGAGAATTTGCATTTCCTCAAAGACCATGACAATTCTGGGTTTATTCATTTAACTTTTATTTTTGAAAAGTTAGCTGTGGCACTGTGTTTCTGGAAGTTTTCATAAATAATATTAGATGAAGCGATATCTGGAAGGCCCTTTGCCTCACTGAAAACACATGAAAGGCTTATTCTGCATGTGCCTTCAAAGACAGAAATATGGGCACTGTACACATTTTCAAAAGGTGGAAAGAGAACAGGAAAAGCCTGATATATTATGTGTTTTTGTGGCAACGTCATTTTAATTTTCCCCCACTGGGTGAGGTTATTTCCAGAGAAGAGGGTGCAGAAGTATGTGGACGGGTTCAGATTGCTCAATAGGACATAGACAATTACGACAGTTTTTATATATTGTCTTTCCCAGTATAGACAACACACAACAGTCTCTAACAGCGTGAGAACAAGATGCTCTTGTATATCCAGTGCTGTATTGTTTGTAGAAATATTTTCTGTGAGGAGAATTTCATTAAATAATTATAAGGTACTGAATTGCTACAACTGATCTGTTCACTGCCAGCTGTTGATATTTTTTTTTTAATTCAAGATTTGGAAGCACAGAAAATTAAAATGCAGGTGAGTTGAAATAATCTTTTTTCTCTGTGTGAGTCTCTATTGTAGCCAGTAGTTTCTCTTTCCAGGTCTCTCCCTTTTCCCATTCTGTCATGATTCCTAAGAAGGCAGCTTATACTTGCCTCTTTCCCCAAAGCTGCAATTTCAAACACACTTATGGCGTTGGGGTGAGTGAGGTGTATAAAAAACAATGGGACTCACAGGCAATTGCTGCCACATAATTGTAGGGATTGTGTCTTTGTTCCAATACTATTTGGTTTTAGAAACAGCAGAAGATCTTTACAGTAGATTTTTCTTTTGATTGCTGGAAATACGTTCTTTTTCTAGTCACAGCTTTGTCTAACTTTAACTTTTAGAATCCGTCTGTGCATTTTAAGTGAACCATAAGATGACGGACAGGTTGTGGGATTCAGAAGTTCATCTGTATGACGGAAAAAGAGGGTCAATGGCTTTTATCTCTTAGAGATTTATATATACAGAGATACAAACCAACACAATCTCTTTTTTAAAAATAAAATTTTATTGCATTTCTATTCATTTCATTACAAAAAACCATATCTACAATTCATATAATTACTTCTTCTCCTTTCACCCGTTGTGCTACCCATAGTGCTGCCCATCTCTGGAGTTATTATTATTATATTATTATAACTTTATTTGTACCCCGCTAGCATCTCCCAAGGGATTCGATGCGGCTTACAACGGGCCGAAGCCCACACAATACAACAATACAACAATACAATACCTAGCAAATAAACAGTTAAGCAAAAACAATAACAAAAGCAGTACAACAAGACATTATTAAAACTGAGCCGGCAGAGTAGGGGTACAGGGTTAAAAGTGCTGATGTGTCGGAGGAATATGGGATTATAGTATAAGTGCGGTGTGCGGTGATCTTGGTTCTAACTAAAGTGCTTCTGGGATTTGGTACTAGGGTTCTTAGTCTGAAAAGGCACATTGGAACAGCCAGGTTTTCAAATTCTTCCTGAAGACTGCCAGTGTAGGGGCTTGTCTGAGGTCTTTCGGAAGGGCATTCCAGTTCTTTTCCTTATGTTTCCACCAGAACCTCATTTCTTTTGGTGGGGGTTGGTTCCCATCTTTTTTCCTTAATGTTGCTTCAATACATATTTTCCACATACTTTCAAAATCATTATCCTTCTTTAGGCCTTTTTTAACCTTTAGATTGCATGTTAGTTTATCATTTATTGCTAATTTCCAAATTTCCTTGTATTCTTCTATCTTAATTTCCATTCTTCTATCTTAATTTCCACCTCTCCAATATTTTGCTATTAGTAGCCTTGCAGCCGTTAACAACGTTGTTATCAGATTGCTTCCCTTCATCTGTACTATAAATAGATAACATTATAGTTGCCGGATTTATAATTTTTTTCTTCATAATACTTTCTATTTCTACTATAACTTTTCCCCAGAAACTCTGTACATATTTGCATTGCCACCACATGTGGATATACGTACCCCTTTCTTGGCAACCCCTCCAACATTTTTCTGAACAACCCTTATCCATATTGTGTAACTTTGCCAGGGTTAGATACTATTTCCATACCATCTTGTAGTAGATGTCTTTTATTCTAATTGATAAATCCTCGAGATGTCTTGCTCGCCATAATTTTTCCCAATTTCTCTCTCCTATTTTTATTCCCAATTCTTCCTACCATAGTTTCCTTGTTTGTATCTCTTTTCTCCCCACCCACCTTAATTAATATTTTGTATATCATACTTGTTATCCCTTTTTTTGATGTTCATTTTCTTTTTTAGCCTGTTCTTTTAATATTATATTTTCAAATTTTGTTGGTTCTCTTTCCCCCAAGCTCTTTCCTTTCCAATCTTTTAACCATTGGTCCAGTTGGAGCCAATGGAGCTATGATATATTTAATTCACCTAGGATTTCCTTAATGCTGTTCTTCCCCTTTATTTGTTCCACCCAACTTCCAGTTTTGTTGAATTTCTTCTTTTTCAACTCCTTATCAATCACATTTTCAGGTTTTTAGGAAATTTCTCCTCCATTATAACTGGCATTGTTTTAGAATTCCCTTTGATTAGGGTTTTCTTACATTTGTTCCATATTGTTACTATATTTTCCAATGGCCCCCAATAACATAGAATACAATTAAAATTTTTTTAGCATATAATATAAAAACCATGCAAAACCAATAAAAACATAAACCCCTAGCCTGCTAGGGTTATCTACTACTCCTAGGTATTTTATATTTTCTTTTAGAGTTATTTTTATCTCCCTCCAATTTTTGAAATCTTCATCTTCTTGTTTTGTACAGTTAAATTAAACCACTTCTGATTTTTTCCCAGTTTATTTTCAGCCCTGTTATTTCTCTAAATTTCTTTATATGTTCTCCTATTATCTTCATTTTATCTGTTATTCCTTTTAAAGTCAAAATTTTATCGTCAGCAGACAGATTAATTGTCTGATTCTTGCCCTATCCCTATTAATTTATAATAATAATAATAATAATAATAATAATAATAATAATAATAATAAACTTTATTTGTACCCTGCTCCATCTCCCCAATGGGGACTCGGTGCGGCTTACATGAGGCCAAGCCCAAAACAACAATTACATAAAATAAAACAAAACCGAAAATGCAAATAATAAACAATAATAATGCAATTACATAAAACAAAAGACAACATAGCAATATAAAATTACAATAAACACAATCACAATAACATGGGCGAGCTACATGTAATGGATAAAAGAAAACTAGGTAAAAACAGATGAAAAATTCAGGCGAGATAAACACGAGATAAACAAGGACAGATTATTTGCGGAGGAGAGCTCATTTTATTGGAGGTCGTGGAGCAAAGCTTTCCTATAGGGGGCAATGCACTCCAATAATTTCTATTATGGTTGCAAATAGTATTGGTGACATAGGACATCCCTGCCTAGTCCCTCTTGTTACTTTTATTTCTATCGGTTACTCCATCATTTACTAACACCTGTATATAACTATCTGAATATAGTTGATTCACTAGTCCCATTCTACTTCCCAATCCAAATTTGTTCATGATACATTTTATTTTTGGCTACTCCACACAATCAAATACTTTGAATATGTCTAGTGCTATGATCCCTGCCTTTATCTTTTGATTTTTTATTATCTTAATTTTGTTAATTAGTTTCCGTACTAAATTTGACATTTGTCTTCCTTTCATGAAACCACATTGATCCTTATTAATATATTTGTGTCTCCAGCAAAGGATCACCGCCTTGTCGGGGCGCTGGAGCTTGAGCACCTCAATGATGTCATGAGCGAAACCGTGAAGGGCCACCCAAGACGGGACGGTTGTGGCAGAGAGGTCAGACCAAGCGTGATCCCTGGGGAAGGCAATGGCAAACCACTCCAGTATCCTTGCCAAGAAAACTAAATGGACCAGTACAACCAGAGATATGTCGGTATGCCATTGGAAGATGGGACTCCCAGGTCGGAAGATGGCCAAAATGCTACTGGGGAGGAGCAGAGGATAAGTTCAACTAGCCCCAGATGTGATGACGCAGCTAGCTCAAAGCCGAAAGGAAGGCTAGCGGCCGACGGTACTGGAGGCGAACGACGAATCCGATGCTCTAAAGATCAACACACCATAGGAACCTGGAATGTAAGATCTATGAGCCAGGGCAAATTGGATGTTGTTATTGGTGAGATGTCAAGACTAAAGATAGACATTCTGGGGGTCAGCGAACTGAAATGGACTGGAATGGGCCACTTCACATCAGATGACCACCAGATCTACTACTGTGGACAAGAGGAACATCGAAGAAATGGAGTAGCCTTCATAATTAATAAGAAATTTGCTAAAGCGGTGCTTGGATACAACCCAAAAAATGACAGAATGATCTCAATTCGAGTGCAAGGAAAGCCTTTCAACATCACAGTGATCCAAATATACGCCCCAACCACAGCTGCTGAAGAAGCAGAAGTAGATCAGTTCTATGAGGATCTGCAGGACCTACTGGATAATACACCAAAAAGAGACATTATTTTCATTACAGGAGACTGGAATGCCAAGGTGGGAAGTCAAATGACAACTGGGATCACAGGCAAGCATGGTCTGGGAGAACAAAATGAAGCGGGACGCAGGCTGATAGAATTCTGCCAGGAAAACTCGCTGTGTATTACAAACACTCTCTTCCAACAACCTAAAAGACGGCTTTATACATGGACCTCACCAGTTGGCCAGCACCGAAATCAGATTGACTACATCCTTTGCAGCCAAAGGTGGCGGACATCCATCCAGTCGGTGAAAACAAGACCTGGGGCTGACTGCAGCTCAGATCACGAACTTCTTATTGCCCAATTTAGAATAAAACTAAAGAGATCAGGGAAAATACACAGACCAGTTAGATATGATCTCACTAACATTCCTAGCGAATATACAGTGGAAGTGAAGAACAGATTTGAAGGACTAGATTTAGTAAACAGAGTCCCAGAAGAACTATGGACAGAAGTCCGAGACATTGTTCAGGAGGCGGCAACAAAGTACGTTCCAAAGAAAAAGAAAACCAAGAAGGCAAAATGGTTGTCTGCTGAGACACTGGAAGTAGCCCAAGAAAGGAGGAAAGCAAAAGGAAACAGGGATAATAAGGGGAGATATGCCCAGTTAAATGCGCAATTCCAGAGGTTAGCCAGAAGAGATAAGGAACTATTTTTAAATAAGCAATGCATGGAAGTGGAAGAAGACAACAGAATAGGAAGGACAAGAGACCTCTTCCAGAAAATTAGAAACATTGGAGGTAAATTTCAGGCAAAAATTGGTATGATAAGAAACAAAGATGGCAGGGACCTAACAGAAGCTGAAGAGATCAAGAGAAGGTGGCGAGACTATACAGAAGATCTATATAGGAAGGATAACAATATCGAGGATAGCTTTGACGGTGTGGTGAATGAATTAGAACCAGACATCCTGAGGAGTGAGGTTGAATGGGCCTTAAGAAGCATTGCTAACAACAAGGCAGCAGGAGACGACGGGATCCCAGCTGAACTGTTTAAAATCTTAAAAGATGATGGTGTCAAGGTGATGCATGCCATTTGCCAGCAAATATGGAAAACACAAGAATGGCCATCAGACTGGAAAAAATCAACTTATATCCCCATACCAAAAAAGGGAAATGCGAAAGACTGCTCAAACTTCCGTACAGTGGCCCTTATTTCTCATGCCAGTAAGGTAATGCTCAAGATCCTGCAAGGAAGACTCCAGCAATACATGGAGCGAGAGTTGCCAGATGTTCAGGCTGGGTTTAGAAAAGGCAGAGGAACGAGAGACCAGATTGCCAATATCCGCTGGATAATGGAGAAAGGCAGGGAGTTTCAGAAAAACATCTACTTCTGCTTCATTGACTATTCTAAAGCCTTTGACTGTGTGGATCATAATAAATTGTGGCAAGTTCTTAGTGGGATGGGCATACCAAGCCACCTTGTCTCTCTCCTGAGGAATCTGTACAAGGACCAAGTAGCAACAGTCAGAACTGACCACGGAACAACAGACTGGTTCAAGATTGGGAAAGGCGTACGGCAAGGCTGCATCCTCTCACCCAACCTTTTTAACTTGTATGCAGAACACATCATGCGATGTGCGGGGCTGGATGAATGCAAATCTGGGGTGAAAATTGCTGGAAGAAACATTAACAACCTCAGATATGCAGATGACACCACTCTGATGGCCGAAAGCGAGGAGGAGCTGAGGAGCCTTCTAATCAAGGTGAAAGAAGAAAGCGCAAAAGCCGGGTTGCAGCTAAACATCAAAAAAACCAAGATTATGGCAACAAGAATGATTGACAACTGGAAAATAGAGGGAGAAACCGTGGAGGCCGTGACAGACTTTGTATTTCTAGGTGCAAAGATTACTGCAGATGCAGACTGTAGCCAGGAAATCAGAAGACGCTTACTTCTTGGGAGGAGAGCAATGTCCAGTCTCGATAAAATAGTGAAGAGTAGAGACATCAGACTGGCAACAAAGATCCGCCTAGTCAAAGCCATGGTATTCCCTGTAGTCACCTACGGATGTGAGAGCTGGACCTTAGGGAAGGCTGAGCGAAGGAAGATCGATGCTTTTGAGCTGTGGTGCTGGAGGAAAGTGCTGAGAGTGCCTTGGACTGCGAGAAGATCCAACCAGTCCATCCTCCAGGAAATAAAGCCCGACTGCTCACTGGAGGGAAAGATACTAGAGACAAAGTTGAAGTACTTTGGCCACATCATGAGGAGACAGGAAAGCCTAGAGAAGACAATTATGCTGGGGAAAGTGGAAGGCAAAAGGAAGAGGGGTCGACCAAGGGCAAGATGGATGGATGGCATCCTTGAAGTGACTGGACTGACCTTGAAGGAGCTGGGGGTGGTAACGGCCGACAGGGAGCTCTGGCGTAGGCTGGTCCATGAGGTCACGAAGAGTCGGAGACGACTGAACGAATGAACAACACAATATATTTGTGTATCCAGTTATTAATTCTGTTTGCTAGAATTGCTGACAATATTTTGGCATCCTGATTGATTAATGAAATTGGTCTATAAGACCACATTAAATTTGGGGATTAATATCACTAGTGCTTGTTTCCAGGATACTGGAATCTTTTCTCCATTTAATATTGCATTATATAACTCTACTAATTTGGAGATTAGTTCCCCCCCCCCCCCATATAATTTATAATATTCTGGACCAAATCCGTCCCACCCTGGGGCTTTCCCATTCTTCAATTTCGATATTACTTTTTCTATTTCTTCCTCTCCTATTGAGGTTTCTAATGATTTCCTATCCTCCTCCCTTAATTTTATATTCCAATTTCCTTCTACAAATTCATTTATTGTATCAATTGAGTGTTCTCCTGTTTGGTATAATTCTGAATAGAATTCCTCAAATATTTTTAAACTTTTCTTTTATTAATATACATATCTTTCCTGATTTATCTCTTACGTCATTTATTGTGTTTCCTTTTTTTCTATACTGACCTTGCCAACATTCTTGAATTTCTATTACTATATTCAAAGAATTCTCACCTTAGATACATCATTTTTTTTCTACCTAATAGTCCTGAGTTACCCTTCAAAAACAAAAACAGAAAATCCTTTACTCCAGTCCACCAAGTACTGCAGGCGGCGCCTATGAATGTGGGAGTCCAAATCTGTACCACAACAAACTCCTCTTCACCCTCCACGAGGAATGAAACACTGGGTGTACTGGCAGGCTACGGGGTAAGTCCAACTGGTAAGCCACAAGGTTGATACATGCCAAAATAGTGTAGGGGGCAATGAATCTAGCTGCCAGCTAGATTCATTGGTGACAGGGGTGACATTGAGCTAAGTGTCGTGTGGAAAGCCACACCCGATCTCCCACCTTCAAATCTGGCTCTGGTTGTCTCTTGGCATCCGATGTGGTCTTATAATCATGCTTAGCTTTATCCAGCTGCTCTTGAAGGAGAGCTTGCACTCCTGTCAGCTCCTATAGCCACTGGTCAACAGCAGGCATTGTCAAGGAAGAGCCCGCTGCTGGGAATGTCTGAGGGTGGTAGCCCAGGTTGGCGAAGAAGGGCATCTGCTGGATGGAGGCATGGAGAGAGTTATTGTAAGTGAACTCTGCCAATGAAAGTAGGGCTACCCAATTATCCTGTTGGTAATTGCTGTAACAACGGAGGTACTGCTCGAGGGTGGCATTGGTTCGCTCAGTCTGGCCTTTCGACTGCGGGTGGTATGCTGAGGACAGGTGAGGTTCAGTGTCCAGCTGCTGCAGCAAGCTCTTCCAGAATGGTGCTGTAAACTGGGAGCCCCGATGGTCCAGCTCTCTCATCCGTAGGTTATCTCTACTGCTGCCATATTACATACACACTTTATCCATCAGCCCTATCCTCACAGTTGTTTTCGCACCAGTCCACCCACTGCGATAATGCCCAGAAACTGATCATTATCGCAGAGCTCATTGGTTATTGGTTGATGGTTTGTTTTTATATTTTGTTATAATGTTTTATTCTGTTTTGTTGTTGTTTATATATTTTTAATGCACTATATTTTAACAATGTTGATTGGGCTCGTCCCCATGTAAGCCACCCTGAGTCCCTTCGGAGAGATGGAGGTGAGGTACAATTATTATTATTATTATTATTATTATTATTATTAACCATAACAATAACAATTTGTCCTGAACATCTCACTATATATTGCTGCCATAGAATTAAAGATTTTCATCAAATGTTTAAGTCTGATCTGGCCACAGTCAGGCTCTCAGGACATTTTAAAGACACCGAAAGGCTCAGGAATATGTGGTCGTCTATAGAGTTGTTCCCTCTTGGATCACTAGCAAAACATATTTGCCCTTGTGTTAAGTGAACAACCATCCAGGATCAGCCACATGGAGTGCCAATATTTGGTTGGAAGAGAACCAGAATTAGCCAGAAATGGACTTCCAGCTTTGATAATTGCATGAAAAGTGCAATGACCTATATAAATTGTCATTTCCTAGGGTGTTCCAATGTTTAGAAAGATGGGGCACTGCTCACACTGGTGCAGGCATGAGTATACTACAGGTTACAGACTATTTGTAGTCCGTGGACCTCATTGTCATGACCTTTGAAGCAAGCCTTCCACCATTTCCCCAAAGTGGCCCAACTTCCTATTTTAAAAAAACAGAGCAATTTTGGAGCAATATTCTATCTGCTAGTAGCATCCATGCAGAAAGCCCTCCAAACATATGAAAATGCTCAAAATTAAGACCCAAGTACAGTGTATTACCCCTAAATACCTCTAAAAAGGACTGGAATTAATTGCTGTTCTTGGAGGCAAAGAGAGTAAATTAACTTAAATTCACTTAATGTTTTGGCTACAAAAACAATTCCTGACAGTGGCATAGTTTTGTTCACACTATGCCCATTTTGTTTTAGAAAGAAAATGAGCTGCAAAACCCCTTCACTTAAGCATTCCTTTCCTAGGAATACTTTTTGTGGTATACTGCAGTCAAACTGAGCTTTTGGAGCCCTGATATTAGTCTGCAAGACCTTAGCCATCACATATTCTGGAACAAATTGTTCATATTAAACAGCTCTCAGTCATCTGTGCTTATTGCTGTTTCTGTGGCATAATTTCCAATAAAGTTTCCGGAGTTTAGAAATAAATACACTAGCTGACAAGCTTTAGAGATCCCTTATCTTCCCCTTTCCTTCCTTAGGTTCTGTGCAATTCATGCAGAGCAGCCTTTCCCTTGCATGCCAAAAACAACCTGAACCTTTCTTGGGGAGGACGTGCCCTTCTAAAGTAAAACACTGGGAAGGTAGAAATGGACAAAAAAATAGGCAAAGCTTGGAAAGATAAGTCTTTTATACTTCAACTTCCAGAATCTTTGTCCATTGTAGCCACTGACCAGACTGGTTAGGACAATCTGGAAATCATAATCTTAATTTGGACAGCAACTAAGAAGAGAAATTACAATTTGTGTCTTCTCCAGTGGAATAAGATTACTTTTGAGAAGAGGATGTGGTAACAGCCGGATAAGTTCAGATGATAAATGTTAAGATAGGGTCATGACTTGTGCAATAGGAGATAAAAGATTTGTATAGTTTTTACACATTGCCTTTCCTAGTATAGACAAGACATAACAAATGATGACATGTTAGAAAGATGACTATATGGGGAGAATTTTATTATGGGAAGAATTTTATTATCGATAGGAAAGTCTAGGAGCATGTTTATTTGAAACCCTCTTTACGAGGAGCATCCAGGCTGATTGAAAAAGCTCAGGTTTTGTTCTTATTCTTGGTGATTTCATATTGGATGAAAATGAGTATAAAAAGTATCTGACCGTACTAGGGGTTGACAGAAAATATTCTGGAATAAACAAACACACGTTGAAGTCCAAAATAAAATGGGAAAGAACAGGAGCAAGATCTGGGACTTTCTGATCTTTTTAATCAGTCTGGTGTTGAGAATACTTGTCAGTACAGTTCCCCTTTTCAGATGAAAATAAAGCAAATATACATGTTTGGCATAAAAAAGTCTGTATATTAATAATTTATTACTCATTTTTAAAGATATTGGATTCAAGTACAACGGACACTATCCTCTCCATCCATAGGGAACACTTGGCAATTTCATTAACCAATGCAAACACCAATAACATTAAAGAAAATATTTAAACGCAATGAAAAGCTATATGTAGAATATTCTGAAAGTTGTCTCATCCTATTTTTCCTGTCTTCCTGTCAGCAGATGTGGATATGAATATTATGATATTCTTCCAGAAATGATACATACTTTATATAACAAGTATTAAATAATCAACTTTTATAAAATCACGTGTTCTCAGAAGATGGAGAAAACTTACAAGGTGTTGGGAGTTGTATGCTATATATGCTTTTAAAACATAATAGACATTAATTATATTATTAGGTATGGGGTTCCCAATTTTTGTGGGCCCATGAAGGATCACAAGGATTTTGACATAGGACCCCCTTAGAACAGCTGACACGGCCAGGGCTGGACCTATCACACCATTGCAGCCATTTCTGGGATACAAACAATCCCAGGGTGGACTATTCCAGGAAAACATTGTTTCACAGTTCATACAATGGTAAGGCTAAAAGGTAAATACCTTGCCCAACAGAAAGTAAGGACAGAATATGGACTTCAAAACATGAAGCCATTCTTTTTTTTTTATAAATTGTATTTTTTATTTAGAATATGTTGCTCATTGAGGAGCAGGAGGGAAAAAGAGGGGGGGGGAGAAAGCGGGAAAGAGTGGGGAAGGGAATTTATACAGAAAAGCATGGTAACAATGATTGTTAGCGAAATTGGTGATACAATGTTTTGGTATCTGGAATTGCGATTTAGAAAAACTGTGTCCGTGAACCTTAGTTCTGTCCATACCCACCACCTTATGGATCACCCCAAGTGTCTTTAAAAGTACTTCCAGGAGCTTCTGGACAGATGATTTAAGGGTGGACAACATTTTGCCCTATATTCTGTTAGACAAGTATTCGTCGGCTTGTTGGTGATATTCCTTTGAGGTTCTTTACTGTTCCACACTGATATAAATTTCGTTGTTCGATCTTTTTATGTATTCTATGAAGTTTGACCAGTTAGTTCTGGGTGGTTTCACTATATTCTGGGATATTTTTTGAGTTAGTATATCCATGTTCATTATGTCCCATGTCTTAAGCAACCACTGCTCCACAGTGGGGGTGTCTCTTGATTTCCAAACTTTAGCTATCACTGTTCTGGCGGCTGTCGTAAAGTAAAAGAGCAGTTTATCCGAGTTTTTATCTTCAAGGGTGTCCGTAATTCCCAGTCGCATTGTTTCTGGTTTTAATTTTATTTTTTTCTCTAGTATAAGCTCTATTATTTTGTTGACCTTGTGCCAGAAAGCTTTTATCTTGCTGCATTTCCACCACATGTGGATGTAATTCCCTTTATGCTTCCCGCATTTCCAGCATGTATCTTTGATCTTGCCTTTACTGAACTTAGCTAACTTGTCCGGTGTGAGATACCATCTGTAGAATGACTTATACCAGTTTTCTTTCATGTCGGATGCATAAGTGTATTTAATTTTCTGGCGCCAGACTTCCTCCCATTCTGATATATTTATCGACCTCCCTATATCTCTAGACCATTGAATCATATTCCCTTTAACCTGCTCCGTTTCTGTCGCCCATATTAGCAGTTGATGGTATGATCTTTTAATCAACTTGGTTTCTGTTTTTACTATCTTGTCCCAAAAGGTTTCCTGTGTTTGGAATCCTATTTTGGCATCTATTTTGAAGTTCTCTAGTACTTGTTGGTATTGAAACCATGAGATGGTTTTGTCCATTTGCTTAAGCTCTTCCTGGGATTTTAATTTTGGCTCTCGGGGACTTCTTTTCAGCAATTGGGCATATGTAAGCCATTTTTCCCTGGGCAGGTGTCTCAGATGTTGTGCTTCGTTAGGCGAAAACCAGAGGGGAGTCTTTTTGTAAATTTTGTCTTTGTATCTATTCCATACTTGGAGGAGCGCAGCTCTAGTTGGGTGATTTCTGAAATTTTTCTCTTTTTCGGCTTTGCCCCTCCATAGATACCCATGCCAGCCTTGTAACAGGTCGAAACCCTCCAGGGCTAATATTTTCCTTTTATTCAATGTCGCCCAATCCCTCGTCCACCGCATTGTCGCTGCCTCATAGTACAATTGCATATCAGGGAGGGATAACCCCCCCCCCCCTTTTCCTGTCGTCGATCAAGTTTTTATGGCTTATTCTTTGTTTTTTGCCCTTCCAGATGAATTTGGAGATTTCCTTCTGCCAGTTATTTAGTAGAGTTTTGGATTTTAAGACTGGTAATGACTGAAACAGAAACAAGGCATCGGGTAAGATGTTCATCTTAACTGTGGCAATTCTGCCTAATAGGGAAAGATTTAAGGAGTTCCAGGAATTTATTTTCTTTTTTATTTCTCTCCATTTTTTTCGTAGTTATTTTTTATTAGGTGTGCGTTGTTTGATGCGATTGTTATTCCTAAGTATTTTGTTTCTTGTGTTATTTTGATACCTGACACTTCCTGTAGTTTCTCTTTGTCTTCTTTCTTGATGTTTTTAGTTATTATTTGTGTTTTGTTTTTATTTATTTTGAATCCCGCGACTTCACCAAATTCAGATATTTCTGCCAACCATTTACTGATATTGTCTAGTGGATTTTCTATAAAGCAGACAATATCGTCTGCAAATGCCCTTGTTTTAAAGGTATATTTCTTTACTTTTAGTCCTTTCAGTTCTTCATTTGTAGAGATTCTCTTTAGAAGGACTTCTAATAATGTGATAAAGAGTATCGGGGATAGTGGGCACCCCTGTCTGGTACCTTTCTGGATTTGTATGTTTTCTGAATGTTGGGAGTTTATTGTTATTCTTGTTTGTTGTTGATCGTAGATGGAAGTGATTGCATTTAGGTATTGGTAACCTATATCCATCTCCCTGAATAGGCTAGTGATAAAATCCCAGTTTACCTGGTCGAATGCCTTTTCGGTGTCTAAAAACATGAGAGCGGCTTCTTTTTGGTTGTTCTTTTCGTAGTAATCGATCACATTAATTACTGTCCTTATGTTATCGCTCAATTGTCTCCCTGGGAGGAATCCGACCTGGTCTTCTCCAATGTTTGCTATTAATGTTTCGGTTAATCTGGAGGCCAATATCGCCGTAAATATCTTGTAATCTGTGTTGAGAAGTGAAATGGGACGGTAATTTTGGACTGATGTACTATCCGTATTGTTTTTATGGATCAATCAGATTGTGGCGAGTTTCCATGTGTCTGGAAGCTCTCCTTTTTCCATAACTTTATTCATTACTTTTTGGAGTTGGGGAATTAGTGTATCCTGAAAGGTTTTGTAATATCTGGTTGTGAGGCCATCTGGGCCTGGGGCTTTATCCAGTGGTAGCTTCTTAATGATTGTTAAAATCTCCTCTTGGGAAATTGGGTTGTTCAATTTTTTTCTTTGGTCATCTGAGATTCTTTGTATGTTATGTTTCGCTAGGTATTGCAGTATTTTCTCTTTGGGGATTTTTTCATCTTTGTATAAGTTTCTATAGTAATTCGTGAATTGATCTATAATTTCATTCGTCTTGTAGAAGCATTTATCTCCGTCTACTATTTTTGTTATTTGCCTACTTTGTCTTTTGGTTGCAATTTTTCTTGCGAGAGCTTTTCCTATCTTGTTTGCGTTTTCGAAGTAGTATTGTTTTGTGTATTTTAGCTTCTTCTCTATCTCTTCTAACTGGAGTGTATTCATGTTACTTCTTAATATATTCAGTTGGTGAGATATTTTGGAGTCTTTTGGGTTGAGCTTTAGCTGTTTTTCGATTCTGGAAATTTCGCTTTCTAGTTTTGCATATTCTTTATTCCTAGATTTTCTTATCCTTATGGCTTGCTCAATTAAGTGTCCTCTTATAAACGCTTTATGAGCGTCCCAAATGATTTTAGTAGGTGTATCTTTTTCTGTATTTAGGCTGAAATATTCCTTTAGTAGCTCTTTGTTTTTTTCCACTCCTTCAGGTGATGAAAGTGTTCTATCATTTAATCGCCACCTAAAGCTAGTCCCTTTTTCTTGTTGATTTTGAATTTGCAGCTCTATGGGTGCGTGGTCTGAGTTAACCATGGGTAGTATTAAGCGTTTGATCACCTTGGGTAGAATTGTATTTGTTACCCAGGCCATGTCGATGCGTGACCAAGATGAGTGTCTGCTGGAGAAAAAGGTGTAGTCAGCCTCCTTATCGTGGTGGTATCTCCATATATCCGTTAGCCCTAATTCTTCTTTAAGTTCTATAAATGTTTTTGGGAGGGCCCCTGATTTTTTTTATTTGCCTTTAGTGTTCGAGACAGTTTGTCTTTGGCTATATCCACCACCCCATTGAAGTCCTCTATAAGTAGTAGATCATCGTAGTCAGTTTCTAGTATGTTTTTTTTAATGTCTTGATAAAGTTGCTTTTTGTTTCGTTAGGTGCATATATATTGCAAACCAAAATATTTTTACCTTCAATCTTTATCAAGACTCCCAGCATTCTACCTTCTGAATCTCTGAATGCTAGGTTAGAGGGGATGTTCTCCTTCACATACATTACTAATCCTCTTTTTTTTCCAACCCCGACGCACAATAACATTTTCCCAACACTTTTTGTTCAAGATGCGATATATGTTTATTTGAAATGTGGGTTTCCTGTAGAAGGGTTAAATCGTAATTACTTTTCTTTAAATGGTGCCATATTTTTTCTCCTCTTACATGGGCTGTTCAGCCCGTTGACATTATTCGAGTATATCCTAATTTTTCCTGCCATCATTATCATCTTTCTTATCTAAGTACTCAGTATCTATCTTGGTGGGTTCCTTCTGGGAGGTGTAGTTTCCTGGGGATATTTCCCTTGGTCTCTTCCTTCCTTTCTCATTATCCTCTTCATCTAGGAGGGTGAGTCTTCTAGCTACATTGTAGCTATAATCGTTATGATGGGGTGTAGACTTTTCACTTTCTCTCTCTCCATGTTCTTGCTTTCCTTCAGTTTTCTTTTTCAGGTACTTATCCCAGAAGGCCCTGGCTTTGGCTTCGGATGTCAACCAGTGTTTGTTTTCGTTCCAGGTTACTACTAAACCTTCCCCTTTTTCCCATTTAAACCTCACATTTCTCCTTTTCAATTCGTCTGTCAGGAAATAGTATTTGCGTCTTCTCTCAAAAACTGATACTGGGATCTCTTTCAAAATTATGATTTTGTTTCCCTTGTAGTGTATTGGAGAGTTTGAGTGTTCTCTAAGGATTACATCCCGAGTATTTTTCTTTGTTAGTTGAACGATGACATCTTTCGGGGTTTTAAACTTCTTGGAGTGAGTCGTTTGAATTCTAAAGATCCTGTCTACTTCTGTTTCGGCATCTGTTTTGCTTTTTTTTGTTAGTTGTGCAATCATATCTACTATTACTTCTCTTATGTTGGCCTCTTCTTCTTCTATTACATTTCTGAATCTAAGTTGCGCTTCTTTCTCCCTAATTCCCATCATTTCTTGTTGGTTTTGGACTGTCTCTACAACCTCCTCGAGGCTCTTCACTTTTTTCTTCACTATTTCTTGATGGTTCTTGATTGTGATATTGTCTTTAGTTAGTTCTGCATTCCCATGTTTTAATTTCTCTACATCGTTCTTTACAGTGATCAATTCTTCTTTGAGTTCTTTGACTTCTTTGACTAGTGATTGCAATTCTTCATTCATATTTTTCATGTCCTTCTTCATTGCTTCCATATCATTCTTGATAGTTTTATTCTGTGCTTCTTGGTTATTTTGTAATGTCTTGATTTCTGCTTGTATTTTTAATACCTCTTTCATAAGATCTTTAATTGTGGGTTCCTCAGGCAAAGAGGCTTTTCTAGCGCTAAGTTGGGCCTTTCTCTCCAATTCCTTATCTTTATCTTTATCTTTTTCTTGTTTGCCTTTTTGTGAAGTAGCCATAATTGTACTGTTTTGAGTTACTCCTCACTCTAGTCTATTTTTAGTCTGTCTTGAATCTATAATCTCAATAGTGACTATGTTCTCTTCTAGGAATTGCTGGGGAGGGGCACAAGGGAGGTACAGAGGGATTAAATCACAGCAATATTAGCAAAATACAAAATACAAAGTATGAAATACCAAAATACAATATTGCGGAAAACAGCGTCAGTAACATATAGACCTAATACATGTCATGTCTGATGTACTTATCTAGTATCGCTCCAATACACATTAAGCTAATCGGATAATAATAGCAAATTGTAGTAGTAGCGAAGTGGTACCGAGATGCGGTCGTACGGCTGTACAGTCCTAACAAAATGACATATTTGCCATCATAGTCCTCTGCTTCAGTGCCTTAATAGCATATCTGAATGCCTAAACCTTTGAGGTCAGGACAAATTAGATGTTAAATCCAGTAGTTAATCAAATTCAAATTCAATACAATCACAACAGTGCAACAGTACAACAATCCTATATTAAGAATTAGTCTTTAGTGGTCACTTTCTTTCCACTGTCTCCCACTCTCAGGCACTCAGCACTTTCAGAGCATTTAACATTTAGCATTTAACATTTAACATTTGACATTTAACATTTAAACATATGCAGGTCGAGTTTTTCCCTTATCAGTCGCAGCCAGGGTCCGTGTTCATTATCTATATTCAATGTCCGTTTAGCAAAAACAAGTACTAATGGGTAGTGTTGATTAAAGTCCAGGCATAACAGCCATGTCCGCAAAGGATTTTAAAGCCAAGGGCAGGAGAGACAAAATACATAAATGTACAAAAGTGCGAAATGTGTGGTGAGAGAATGGGTGGGGGAAAAGGTATGGGAAAGAGGCAAAGACAATAACGTTCTCACCACACGCTACTCACTGAACCGTTCTTAATGCTCCCTGTATTCCCAGTATTCCCAGTTCCTCTGGGTTTTCCAATACTTCCAATACTTCTAAAGAGGTCGATCTTTCTGGGAGCTGGCAGGTGGCAAATTGACACGAAAGGACGAAGCAGCCGGGTCTTGTGTCTCACACGTTGTTCACTATTTGTGGAGTTCCTCCGGCGTTTCTCCGTCGCTCCTCTGTCGTTTCTCCGACTGTGTTCCCCAATGGAGTTACCGAGCAGCGGAGTTGTGGGTTGAGTTTAAGTTGCAACTGGTTTGTGGCCTCGTTTGCAGCTTGCAGCTTGTTTCCGGCTTTGCATTGCGACACCTTTTGCAGCGCTTTTGCTACACCATGTTGCTTTACTGCGGCCGTGTGTTGCTTGTGCTTTTGCTTTTGTTTCGCCGGCACACCGTCCCTACACACCGCCCCTACAACACCTCCACGCTGCGCTGCTCCTCTGCTCCGCTCCCTGCTCAGCCGATGGGAGGGGGATCTCGCCGGCACCAAAGCAAAACACATATGGCTCTAGGTCAACTTCTCTCAGGTATGGTTGATTTTTTTATCCTTGCCCGGCGAAGCTTAGGTCTGCCCAGATTCCTTTTTTCTTTCTGTTGAGTTCTCTTTATAGCTTCTTAATTGCAAAATAGCAGCTGGCGTTCTCCCCCGTGCGCGTAAACGCGACGGGTGTCCTTGCCGCCCCCGCGCAACCGGTTAGTAAGGCATTGTGTCAGGCTCTCGGATATCATGACCAGCAATGTCCACCAGCTGAACGCGCCAACCCGCCTCTCGCTGTTGGGTTGGGGGAGCAAACGCTCTACCTAGGGGTCCCGACAGGTCGGCTTGCAGAGGAGCCTCAGCAAGCCTTGGCGCCCGCCATCTTGCCACTACCGGAAGTCCCAAGGCCATTCTTTTGAACCTTTTATTTGAACATAAAAACTATTTCACAGAAGACAAATCATTTCCTTGAATATCATCTAAATTAAGTGCACCACTCAAACATACACACCTTTCTTTCCTGTACAGATATTGGACTTCTATTTTCTTTCTTCTTCAACTCTTGTCCTAGATTCTAGCTTTCCCCCCACTCTCCTTTTTCACTCAGGGATTGGCAGTTTATGGGGCAAAATCTCCACTAGTCTATCTATATAATAAAGGTGAAAGTTTGTATGTGGCGGACAAAAGTGTGGCGGTGCAACGGGAGGAGTATGTGCCAGCGTTTTGATTGACCAGCCTGAAAGTTCCAACATTCTGATTGGCTGACGCAGTGGTGCTATTTGCATATGGTCTCTGATTGGCCAGCTTCAATAGGAGCCCCTGGTGGAGAAAAGAGTTCATGGCAGAAACGGGGACATGAGAAGGAAATTTGCATATGGTCTCTGATTGGCTAGCCTCAATTCCAAGATTCCGAGATGACTAAGAGAGGAAAGGATAAGGCCAGAGGGGGCTGAGTCAGACAATTACCAATATAGACCACACACAGAGCCCCCATGACCCACTCTACATCCTACTGCAGTTTGGAGGAGGATGAACCATGGATGATGGGACTTACAGTACCATCACTCACATTCTGAGACCGCTCTTAACCTCATCCAATGACCAGGACCAAACTTGGCACACACAGCCCCCATGACCCACCCTACATCCAGGTGCTGTTTGAAGGATGGATGATGGGACTTGCAGTACATTCACTCACTTCCTGAAACCATAGCGACACTCATTCAAAAACCAATAAAGACCAAACTTGGAACATAGATCCCCCATGGCCAACTCAACATTCTGGTGAGGTTTGGGGGAGTACAGACTATGGATGATGGGACTTCAAGTACCTCCACTCACTTCCCAAGACCTCTGCAACACTCATCTAATGACCAAGCAAGTCCAAACTTGGCACACAAAACCCCCATGACCAACTCTCCATCCTGGAGCAGTTTGGAGGGGGATGGACCACAGATAATGGGACTCACAGTAACTTCACTAACTTCCTGAGACAACTGCGAGTCATATAAATAACTGATAAAGACCAACCTTGATACACAATTCCTTTCTCAAATAACCCGGGCAGCGCCGGGTCACCAAGCTAGTCTATATCTATATCTATACATATAATAAAGGTGAAAGTTTGTATGCGGAGGGCAAAAGTGTGGCGGTGTGGCGGTGTATGTGCCAGCATTCTGATTGGCCAGCCTGAAAGTTCCAACATTCGGATTGGCTGCCGCAGTGGTGCTATTTGCATATGGTCTCTGATTGGCCAGCTTCAATAGGAGCCCCTGGTGGAGAAAAGAGTTCATGGCAGAAACGGGGACATGAGAAGGAAATTTGCATATGGTCTCTGATTGGCCAGCCTCAATTCCAAGATTCCAAGATGACAAAGAGAGGAAAGGAAAAGGCCAGAAGGGGCTGAGTCAGACAATTACCAATACAGACCAGACTAGGCACACAGAGCCCCCATGACCCACTCGACATCCTACTGCAGTTTGGAGGAGGGTGAACCATGGATGATGGGACTTGCAGTACCATCACTCACATTCTGAGACCGCTGTTAATCTCATCCAATGACTGATCAGGACCAAACTTGGCACATAGAGCTCTCATGACCCACTTTACGTCCTGGTGTAGTTTGGCCGAGGATGGACCATGGATT
This sequence comes from Anolis sagrei, assembly GCF_037176765.1. Lineage (NCBI taxonomy): Eukaryota > Metazoa > Chordata > Lepidosauria > Squamata > Anolidae > Anolis > Anolis sagrei. The sequence goes on from NC_090021.1 coordinate 233,328,477, forward strand.
ATGGGACTTGCAGTAACTTTGCTCAATTCTTGAGACCACTGCAACCCTCATCCAATTACCGATAAAGACCAAACTTGGCACACTGAGTCTCCATGACCCACTCTACATCCTGGTGCAGCTTGGAGGAGCATGCACCATGGACGATGGGACTTGCAATACCTGCACTCCCCTTCTAAAACCATTATAACTGCCAACAATGATGGATCAGGACCACAATTTACACAGAGAGCCCGCATAACCCACTCTACATCCTGGTGCGGTTTGGAAGAATTTGACAATGGATGATGGGACTTGCAGTCACTTCACTCACTTCCTGAGACCACTGAGACCCTTGCCAATGACTGATCAAGACCAAACTTGGCACAGAGAGTCCCCATGACCCACTCTACATCCTGGTGTACTTTCGAGGAGGACAGACTATGGATGATAGGACTTCAAGTACCTCCACTCTCTTCCCAAGACTGCTGCAACCCTCATCTAATGTCCGAACAAAACCACACTTGGCACACAGAGCCCCCATGACCCTCTCTACATCCTACTGTGGTTTGGAGTAGGGCATACCATGGATGATGGGACTTGAAGTACCTCTACTCGCTTTCTGAGACTGCTGCGACCCTCAACAATGACTGAACAACACCAAACCTGGCACACAGAGCCCCCATGAGAGACTCTACATCCTGGTGCTGTTTGGAGGAGGACAGAGAATGGATGTTGGGACTTGCAGTACCTTCACTCACTTCCTGAAACCACTGCAACCATCATCCAATTTCCGATAAGGACCAAACTTGGCACACCGGGTCTCCATGATGCACTCTACATCCTGGTGTGGTTTGGAGGATGATGCACCATGGACGATGGGACTTGCAGTTCCTTCACTCACTTAGTGAAACTACTGAGACCCTCATCCAATGACTGATGAAGACCAAACTTGGCACACAGAACCCCCATGGCCAACTCAACATTCTGGTGAAGTTTGGGGGAGAACAGACTATGGATGATGGAATTTCAAGTGTATTGATGATTGTTTATTAGTTATTAGTTATTAATGGAAATGTGTAATTTAACTGTTATTGTATAGTAGATATTGCTGTTTTTATTGCCTTTGATGTCTGGAAACCGCTGTGAGTCGCCCTCGGGCTTGAGATACAGCAGTATACAAGAATAGTAAATAAATAAATAAATAAATAAATAAGTACCTCCACTCACTTCCCAAGACTGCTGCAACCCTCATCTAATGACCAATCAAGACCAAACTTGGCACACAGAGCCCCCATGGCCAACTCAACATTCTGGTGATGTTTGAGGGAGACTATGGATGATGGGACTTGCAGTACCTTAACTCACTTTCTGAGACTGCTGTGACCCTCATCCAATTGGCACACAGACCCCCCCATGATCAAGACCAAACTTAGCACACAGAGCCCCCATGACCCTCTCTCCATCCTGGTGCAGTTTGGAGGACGATGGACCACCGATGATGGGACTCACAGTACCTTCACTAACTTCCTGAGACCACTGCGAGCCATATAAATAACTGATAAACACCTACCTTGATATACAATTCCTTTCTCTAATAACCCGGGCAGCGCCGGGTCCCCAAGCTAGTTCTTAAATAAACTAGAGATCCCAGGATTCTACAGGGTACAATTGTAGCATGCAGTGGAATCTGTGTAAAGACTTCAGTTTATTTGTTATCTCCTCACCTTTTTTCTCCTTGGAATGTATATGCACCCTGATAATGGTACCATCAAATTCAAATTGCTCTTTGAGATCCAGTTAGATTCTCATTGGAATCTCTCTTCTATCTGCTGGTGGTATCCATTTAAAAAGTCCATTGTCTCCCCTCCTTTTTCCTCCCCCTGCCCTCCCCATATTGTTGGTAAGTCAGGTGGCCTTAAGGAGGCCCTGGAAGAATCAAGAGAAATCACAATGTGTATTTATTCAACAATTAGAAGCTAAGGGGTCATGTACCTGACTACAAAAATCATCAGTCAATGCATCCAGAGTAACCGATCTTCTTCTTCTGCCCTCTTTTTGTTTGCAGATGAAAAATATATTTGCTTATGGTTAACTCCTGTCGACTTTGATTTATGAGGACCCTATGAATGAGACAGCTTCAAGTTGCCCTACCTTCCTAACAAAGGCTATATTATGACAATGATGGACCCTGATTTGTTGCCTCAATTAAGAAATGATTCCTGGACACCCAATAACACTGTGGTATGTAGACGCCAGCACAAGTTGGAGGATGAAATAATATACATCATCAATCAGTTCGTCTGCATCTTTGGTCTGATGGGAAATGGAATTGTCCTTTGGTGCCTCAGATACTATGTCAGAAAGAAGCCCATCATGATCTACATCCTCAGCTTGGCACTAGCTGATTTTGCCTACCTCCTCTGTTGCTTCTTTGTTATCTTAGTTTTTTCTGTTGAATATTTCAGCAACTGGTATTGTTTCCCATCCTCTGAGATGTTGCTCGTAGTGTACAAAGTGGAACTCTTCTTATATAGCACTGGCATGTATTTCCTAACAGCCATTAGTGTTGAAAGGTGCTTGTCTGCTCTATTTCCATTCTGGTATCGCTGCCGTCGTCCTAAGTGGGTGTCTGGTGCTGTATCTGTAGTGCTGTGGATTTTTGCTGCCTTGCTCAGTGGAGTGAGCATCTTGGCTATATGGGAAAAAACAGTCTCTCAAAAGATGAAAAAAGTGATCCAAATTGTAAATATCTTGTTCGTTGCCCCCATTATGGTCCTATCCAGCCTAATCCTGTTCACAAAACTAATGTGCTGTTCACCACAACGACAACTAGGACATCTTGGTAGGACAATATTACTCACCATTTTCTTCTTCATCATTTTTGGCACTCCCCTCAGCATAGAACATTGGCTTACAGGCAACAAGAAGTTCCCAAATATATTCTACTTGCTTGCCTCGATAAACAGTAGCCTCAATCCAGCTATTTATTTCCTAGTGGGTTGTCATAGGGAGAAATGGTTCAGGGAGCCTTTTCGGTTCGTCCTACAAAGGGCCCTCAACGAGGAGATAAGTGCATACTAAGGAAGGCGTGGTCTACAATGCAGAATAGCAGATAACAAATAGCCAAGGTCAAGGAGGCCTTGGTGGTTTTCATACAAGAAGCCTAATTTGGTTTCTTTATGTTAAATTGGCTTTTCATTGAGATAGTGAGGGCAATTAGATCACATCAGAAGGGGTGCTTCTCAGAGTCAAATTAGACATGAAAGGGCATTTGTATTCAATTAAATTGACACAATTTCATTTCAGAGATGTTAAATCAATGCCTCTGTAACCAGACTTGCAAATAGTCTGTTTTCCAATGAGCAGACACAAAGCAAGGCATATTAATGCAATGAAGGAGAATACTTACTATGCCAAATACATATATTTTGCCACATGAGGTAGCCCCTCTTTTAAATATGCTAAATGTTTTGTATAGTTTGACCTTCAGAGGTTTTAGAAGGAATAACTATGTTCCAGCTGTATTACTTTCAGTATTAAAAGTAGAAAACCTTAAGCCTCTGGTTCTCAACTTGGGGCACCTGCCCCACAAGGGGGGGGGGGGGGGATTTGATTTTTATGGGGGCAATTCGAGAATGAGTTATTAACAGTGAATGTTCTGCATTTCCTATGGTTTTAGGAGTCTCGTATACAATTTATATGTATATAAAGCCGCTTTGAGTCTCCTTGTGGAGAGAAAAAGTGGGGTATAAATAAACAACATCCATTTCTGTTTTATTGACTGTTCTAAAGCCTTTGACTGTGTGGATCATAATAAATTGGGGCAAGTTCTTGGTGGTATGGGCCTACCAAATCACCTTATTTCTCTGCTGAGGAATCTGTATAAGGAACAAGTAGCAGTAGTAAGAACTGACTATGGAACAACAGACTGGTTCAAGATTGGGAAAGGCGTATGGCAGGGTTGTATACTCTCACCCAACCTATTCAACTTGTATACAGAACACATGCGATGTGCGGGGCTTGACGAATGCAAGGCTGCAGTGAAAATTGCTGGAAGAAACATTAGATATACAGATGACACCACTTTGATGGCTGAAAGTGAGGAGGAGCTGAGGAGCCTTCTAATCAAGGTGAAAGAAGAAAGTGCAAAAGCTGGGTTGCAGCTAAACATCAAAAAAACCAAGATTATGGCAACAAAAATGATTGATAACTGGGAAATAGATGGAGAAAACATGGAGGCAGTGACAGACTTTGTATTTCTAGGTGCAAAGATTACTGCAGACGCTACCTGCAGCCAGGAAATCAGAAGACGCTTACTTCTTGGGAGGAGAGCAATGTCCAATCTTGATAAAATAGTGAAGAGTAGAGACATCACCCTGGCAACCAAGCTCCGCATAGTTAAAGAAATGATATTCCCCATAGTCACCTACGGATGTGAGAGCTGGACCTTAGGGAAGGCTGAGCGAAGGAAGATAGATGCTTTTGAGCTGTGGTGTTGGAGGAAAGTTCTGAGAGTGCCTTGGACCGCCAGAAGATCCAACTAGTCCATACTTCAGGAAATAAAGCCCGACTACTCATTGGAGGGAAGGACAGTAGAGGCAAAGATGAAGTACTTTGGCCACATCATGAGAAGACAGAAAAGCTTAGAGAAGACAATGATGCTAGGGAAAATGTAAGGCAAAAGGAAGAGGGGCCGACCAAGGGCAAGATGGATGGATGGGATCCTAGAAGTGACTGGATTGACCTTGAAGGAGCTGGGGGTGGTGATGGCTGACAGAGAGCACTGGCGTGGGCTGGTCCATGAGGTCACGAAGAGTCAGAAACGACTGAATAAATGAACAACAAATAAACAATAATATATAAATATATAATGTGACACACATTTTAAAAATTAAAATCAGAATGTGCATGGCAGTCAGCTGGTGACAATGGAGAGGGAGAAAGCCCGCTCATAGAAAGGAAGGTTTGGGGAGAACATAGAGTTAAAGGAGGGAGGGCAGGAGCACAGAAAGGATGGGGGGCACTTTCATTCCAAGCATCCCCATTTCTCTCAAGTGTTTTTTTTTTACATCACAAGTTATGCAAAATGTACAAAACGCTTCCATTAAAATTATTTTATATTTATGCATTTCAGTTCTCTATTATATGTTTTGAAGCTTTATTGACTATTTTTCATTCACTACATTTTATTATTATTTTAAACAATTTCTTAGCAATTTCTTCCTCAGTACTTCAACTGTCCTTTGGTTCTTTTACTTTCCTTTTTCATGGCTGCCGTGTTCTTTGGAAGCTTGTTTAGACCAAGTTAATGGCCCTTTAGGCTTCCCTCATATGAACAGGAGTTCACTTTTTGAATAAAAAGGATTATATGGATGTTCCGCTGTGTGTTTGACTAAACAATTCCCTTGACAACTGTCCCCAGCTTGGACCCAAAAATCTTGGCTGAGCACTTTACTACTGTTATATTCAAAGTTTGAATGTTCTTTCTTATATTGCTGTTGTCCTTAATGTCGCGATATGACTTATGCACTTTACTTATTAGCCCTATCCTCTAAATTGTTGTGCACCACTCCGCCCACCAGGCCTGTAGCGAGGGGGTGGTTTTAGGGGTTCAACCCCCCCCGAAATGTTTCAGATTTTTTAAAAAAACCTGGTTTACTCATGAAGTTTAACTGGTTAACCAAATCCCCATGCTTAGTCTATGAGATGCAAAAAATTAAAGAGTCCCTCCAGAACTGCAAGTACTATCTCAAGCAAATATCGACATTTTATTCACACTGTCATTACTTGCAGCAATAGCCGATGTAGTGAAGCAACCAAGTTGGGTGTGTGTGTGTTGAATGCTCTCATTAAGGAGGCCAGACTTGGTGGAGGTGGTTGACAGGGGCGGAGCTGCAGGCTATTGAAGGCTGCTCTGCCCCCTGCTGTGCTCTTTGCTTCAGCGTGAGCTAGGAAGCAGGTTTCAGACCCCCCTTGCAAAATTTTCAATCCACCCCCCCTGCAAAATTTTAACCCCCCCCCCGGCGCGCAAAATTTCAACCCCTCCCGAATTTTTTTTCTGGCTACGGCCCTGCCGCCTACCCACATCGAGACTTCAATTATGCGATTGTTGTTGGTTTTGATGCTTGTTTTATATTTTGTTATATTTGTTGGTTTATGTTATTTTAAATTGATGCTATCCATTCTAATGTACTATGTTTTTAACTCTGTTGCTTGGGCTTGGCCCCATGTGAGCTGCCCCGAGTCTCTTCGGCGAGATGGAGACAGGTATAAAAATAAAGGTATTATTACTATGTGTCATGGGAAGAGAGAGGGGAATCAGGATTTTTAGAGATGCTTAGATGGGGAATGCCCAAAAAAATGCTGGGAACCACTGTCCTTAAGGATATTTCCTACATCTGCTAGCAGAGGTCATCCAAGTTGCTAATCAATCACCATAAGTACAAATGAGAGGTGATGTTGTGAAGCTTAGAATATTCTCTGTTAAATTCTACAGTTGAATAAAATAAGAATTAGTAAATTTGTTAAGTGTCTGCGGTTCTATCTCTGTGCCTAAGTGAAATTCCATTCTCTCACACACATCAAGTTTTCAATTTGATCTCATTCATTTATAACGGGTTCTTAACCTTTTTTGTTCCACAGACCGTTTTTCCAGAATGTAAAGGCACATAAGTGTTATGACAACAACATTATGTCACATAATAGTTTGTACAGAGCAGGATTGTAATCACATGTGATCTAGTGTTGGGTCAAACAACTACTGTAATATCAAAGTATGGATGAGCATAAGCGATTTTTAAAAGATATGCAACAGCTGTACTGAGTTATGAAATGAATACTATTGTTATTTATTGCATACATCCATAATAAGAGGGAAATGATAGATTTCAATTAGAGGTCAGAGAAAAAGTGGTGGCTGGATCGCCATTGTTCCCTGGAAGATGGAGGGAGGCTGCTGGGGAGCACATGGTGGCTCTCAGCAAGTCTTTGCAAGTAGAAGCCACCCTTTTGTGTGGGGCTCTGTGCTTGTAACAGCCAGAGAACATAAATAGCTGGCTCTAGAGGTGGAGACTGCTAGACACAACTGGATCTCCAGCCCATTCTACTCTACCACATTTGTCTCAACTGAGGTTTGGGCAGTTGGCATGGGTCCTGGATCCAAATGTAGGGAAGCACAAGCCATTAGAGGGATTTCCACAAGGGAAACCCTGGCTCCTTGATAACAGTGTAGGTCAGTGCTTGCCCAAGCAGTGGCAAGACACACACCTCATCAGAAATTCTGATATGGTGAAATGGGCTGCTACTGGGACAGCCCAGGAGCTGTCTCAGGGAGCGAGGTTCACTTGTGGCAGGTATGCCACATAAAAAGAGGATTTATGACCCACAGAATGTGCCAACTCAGATAAACTGCAACCAATAAAATTGTGGTTTTATTTTATCTAACATATGGTGTGTTTTGATTGTTGTTGTGCTTGTACAGCTGACATATGCATTGCCTGGGAAATAATGATAATAGTTTATTTTTTTCAATTCAAGCTTATGGACCACCTGAATTGTTTCCATGGACCCCTGGTTAAGAACCCCTGATTTAGAAGTTCCTGCTAAACACAAACACAATCCTTCATTAGCTAAGATATATATTCAGTTTCTCTTATAAGTTCCCCAGGGCTAGTTGATATTTGGCTGCCTGAAAAAATTGCAGTTGGCTCCTATACAAGTTAAAGTAGAAAATGCCCCAGATATAAGAATATTTGGAATGTATACCAGTCTGTGAACTCATGACTATGCAACAAAGTACATACTCTTGGTCAGGGGTCCTCAAACTTTTTAAACAGAGGGCCAGGTCACAGTCCCTCAAACTGTTGGAGGGCCGGATTATAATTTGAAAAAACATGAATGAATTCCTATGCACACTGCACATATCTTATTTGTAGTGGAAAAAACACTTTAAAACAATACAATAATTAAAACGAAGAACAATTTTAACAAATATAAACTTCTTAGTATTTTGTTGTTGTTGTTGTTGTTGTTGTTGTTATTGTGTGCTTTCAAGTTGTTTCAGACTTAGGTTGACCTTGGAGGGCTGTATTCTACCCCCGGGCCTTAGTTTGAGGACCCCTGCTCTAGGTGCTTAGACTAAGGTTAAAAAGGTAGCTTATACTTATTGTTTTAGGGAATAGGGCAAGGCTCTTAAACTTGGTTGTAGACCCTAACTTCCATGAGTAAAATTGGCTCTCCTGTGTTCAAACCAATACAGAGATGTCATGTACTGTCTATCTTTCGCTAGTTGGGAAAGAAGTAAGTGGTTAATAGAGGAGGAAGAAAATAAAACCTTTAGTTTTACGGTCCATAAATAGATCTAGAAAAAACAATTGGATAATCAAGGCCTATCTGGCTATTCCGCTTTTCTCCTGATTTGCTGCAGCTTTAGTGTTTTAATATTCAATGCTAAGCTGGTCAAATTACTTTGGGATCTGAGGCAGAAAAGATAACAGCTTCTTCCACCTCTTCCTGACTAAAAACACACCATTAAGGCATTTAATATTTAACAACTGGCTGGTCATTTATGAAATGCAAAACCAACTGCCTGAAGGGTATGCCTTATTTTAACAACTGATTAGGCTATATGTAATGTAAATTATTAAAATAATGTACCTACAGCTTATGAAAAGTACTTCAACATCATTCTATAAATATTACTGCCTGTTTACCTCTAAATGAATAGAAGTCTTTGAGCTGAAAACTAAAACAGCAAAAGGTGCCACTACCATGCTCTTGAATTAGTATGGTGTTGCCATGCTACTTGGCTGGCTGCGCTTAATCCAGTTTCTTGATATTCTATTTCATGCTTGTTGGGAACATCATTTGGCTCAGGTTCCCAGTTTTCATTTGAAAAGCACACGTTTCTTGGTTGACTTGGTTTCATTCATTTTTCAGGTATTTGTTCCTGTTTGTACCATCAGCTAGGCCAGATTCCAAGTTTTCATTTTTAAAAACCTCACAAATTTCTGTACCCTTTAGGCAGAAAAATGTGCAGTCCGGTTGTTTTATGAGAAGAAAGCTTGCCAATGTCTTTGAATTTGTTTAACTAATGAGCAAAATCCTGTCCTGCCACTTTTGTGACTCACTCAGATTACCTTATCACACTGGGATATACCTGTATTTACTTGAATCTACTGCACTATCGATTGTAATGCACACCTCAATTTTGAACATCAAAAAACATCAAACAAAACCAGGATTATGGCAAGAAGATTGATTAATAATTGGCAAATAGAGGGAGAAAACATGGAGGCAGTGACAGACTTTATATTTCTAGGTGCAAAGATTACCTTCAGATGCTGACTGCAGCCAGGAAATCGGAAGATGTTTACTTCTTGGGAGGAGAGCAATGACCAATCTCAATAAAATAGTGAAGAGACATCACACTGGCAATGAAGATCCGCATAGTTAAAGCAATGGTATTCCCCATAGTAACCTATGGATGTGAGAGCTGGGCCATAAGGAAAGCTGAGCGAAGGAAGATAGATGCTTTTGAACTGCAGTGTTGGAGGAAAATTCTGAGAGTGCCTTGGACCGCGAGAAGATCCAACCAGTCCATAGTCCAGGAAATAAAGCCCGACTGCTCATTGGAGAGAAGGATATTACAGGCAAAGATGAAGTACTTTGACCACATCATGAGAAGACAGGAAAGCTTATAGAAGACAATGATGCTGGGGAAAATGGAAGGAAAAAGAAAGAGGGGCCGACCAAGGGCAAGATGGATGGATACTATCCTTGAAGTGACTGCCTTGACTCCGAAAGAGCTGGAGGTGGTGACGGCTGACAGGGAGCTCTGGTGTGGGCTGATCCATGAGGTCACGAAGAGTTGGAAGCGACTGAACAGATAAACAACATTACAAATAATAAATAAACAAATAAAAGGATTTGCCAAAGAATCAAGGAGAAGTGACACCTACCTTGTCCAAGTATTATTTTTCTCTCTTTTCTTTTAAAAACTGTTTCAAGACAGCCATTTTTAAAAAGAGCCATGCTGGTTGGCAAGTTCTGGACCTTTTTCAAAAGGCTAAATAAAAAAGAGGAGTGGGAGTATTCTGGGACTTGCAATCCCCTTTTACCAAACCTTGTAAGTTGTAAATAATATAACTAAAAGCTTAAATAAAAATCAAATTAAAAAACTTTTCCAAGCACTTCTCTCTCCTTTATTTTTTAAAAAAAGGTAATTGCAAATGAGCTACTTTGCCACCAGCTGGATGGGATATTTTGGGATATTTTTTTCTATCCACTTTTCTGTCTTATTTTAAAGGCTGGGGAGGTGCAGGGAAGGCACTTCTCCTTAGCTTCTCAGCTGGGATGCAAGGAAAGCGACACCCTAGCCCGGGCTTGGCAGGTGGGTGTGGCTTCCCAACTGACCGCATTCATCCGGCTGAACCTGGTGAGTTCGCTAGCCTCAGCCTAATGGAGGACACAGGCACCTTTTGGCACGCCATTCTAATGCACCACTTAGGTATACAATTAAAGCTGATGGGTGCATAGAATAACAGGCTTCATAGATAAAACTGAAGATGTTCTGACTGAATTTGGGATCCCTGGCCATTGCTTGTGATATGTGATTTCAGCTCCACAAGAACTGCAGGTTTGGAGTCCCGGCATGCCTAGGCTCCAAAGGATTAAATTAGACATGAGTAGGTTGAAGGGAAGGATCAGAGGCTTTATTCACATCAGCCAAAAGCAGGTGTAGGAGAGAATGCACTCTCTAATTGGACATAAAGCAGCAGATTCATATAGAGACTGATTGGTGAAGTGCACCATCCTCTGCTGCAACTGATTGATTTCCTTGTCTGGTGGGAATTTTAATATATTGTCATTACTCAGTTTGAAACCTGTGGCTCTTTTCCATGTCTGCCTTCTTTGGGTGCATGGGGGAAAGAAATATGGGCACAGTTTGGGGTTGATGGTTTTTAATGAGTTTAATCTTTTCAGCTAGAATCTGACAATGAGTCTGGGCTAAGGAAACAATGGGTGCTGAAACACCTTGATGCAGGTATGTAGCCGGGGGGGGGGGGGGGGACTTGGGGGCTTCAGCCCCCCCCCCGAAATTCTCATGGTGGTTCACGAAAAGGCCTTACTGGTGCATTATTTAAACTGTTATGTTTATTCATATCATGATCTGATCACCATACTCAATATATCCCATATGCATGGGGGTATTGGGGTAACGATACAAAAGGTTTGCTAGGGTAGACCCTCTTTCACTCAGACTCAGCCCCCCCGAAACAAACTCAGCCCCCCCCCCCCAAATCGAAATCCTGGCTACGGGCCTGCCTTGATGGCTTATCAGGGAGAGGGAAGTTTTTTAAAAAAAACATTTTTGCTTCTTTTATCTCAAGCTTTCCAAGCCTCTCATTCAACAGTATGCAAACTTAGTATCCCCGTTCATTCTGAAATACACCATAAAATCCTATGACATTTGATCATTTTTGAGAAGTGTAGCATTATAAATAATATATAAATATATAAATAAAGTTTTATTAGTATTATTATTAACAGGACAAGGACTGGAAGGCATTGGGTCATTAAAATGCAATTTTAAACATACCAGACTATGGCTTATATTATTAATGATTTAATATTATACATGTTTACACTAAGGATATAGAGATTAAAAAGTAATATAATCTGAAACAACTATGGTGAAATGATAAAATAAAAGCATATTCCTTAATCCTTCAATGTACAGTTCTGGCATCAATTAAACCATATTCAGTTATATATGCTTGTGAGTGACTCTCAGTAAGAAGAGAATCCTTGGCAGAGATTTACTTCTGTATAACAAAGGCTGGATGTGATAAATTTAGTTATGGAAATGGTAGAACAGACAGTGATTTTTGTGTGTGAAAAGCTGTTATTTTCAGTTTATGAATAATGAACATTTTAAAATAAATATGCTCCTCATACAGTGAGGCAAGAAATTAATTTTAGTGAAAGCTGCAAAAAGTTGTATAGTTAATGTTTATAGTGTTTGGCATGTTGCCTTAATGGAAAAACTATTAAATATTGTTGTCATTGCTATTGTCATGAATTGAGGCAGGGAACAACAGCATATTAAAATGCAACACATGACACATGACATCAAGTTAAAAACACATCAACAAAAGCATATGACATCAGTTAAATCAAAGTATAAAACAAATATATATGAAAACAATCAATCATACTTTAACATTCATAATTTAAAATCATAATGTAAAAATCATCTAGAATTCTAGATAGACCTAATAGAAGAGGCTCTCCTTTGGGGGGCTTGTAAGCACAGGCTGAATGGCCATCTGTTGAAGGTGCTTTGAATGTGATTTTCTTGCTTCCTGGTAGGGGGTTGGACTGGATGACCCACAAGCTCTCTTCCAACTCTATGATTCTATGATTCTAAGAGTCTAGTCTTTAATGCTTTTTAAAATTCAGACAGCATATCCAGCTGTATCCAGCAGGTCATTCAACAGTGTGCAGGTGGCTGAAGGCAAAGTCCTCTCAGTGATGGATACTAACCTTGTCCTGGCTAACTGGAGAACCTGAGTGTATAGGGTAGATTAAATGAGAGAAAGCAATCCAGTAGGAAACCTGGACCCAACCATATTGGGCTTTAAATACTTTGTACCTTGCCTGGAAAAACTAACTGACAGCCAGTGGAATGATTTCAATGCTGAAGTATTGAGGTCACTCTTAGATATATTAGTGAATGATCTGGCTGCCATATTTTAACTAATTTAAGTTTCTGAGCTTGATTTAGAAGTAGCCCAGGAGACAATAGAAGTCCAGCCCTGAAGTTATCAGCAGGTGCACTACTATCTTTAGAACAATGAAGTGTACTCCCTTTGGGCTCACAAATATTGTAAAGCACCACTCCGATGGAAATAGCAGGTACAAAAAGGTCTTTGAAAATTCTAGTGAAGAGATACGGGCATCTGGGCTTAAGCTTTTCTATGGCAGCGCAACAGAAATTGAATTTGTCCTTTTATGTTCATGTAGAACTTGATAAACCATAATTGCCTTAGTGGATATGGACCATCAGCTTGAATGAGCAGCCAAACCTGCACATCATTGATGGTGGTGCTTCCAACAAACTCTCCACAGACTGGCTCCAAACCACCATCACCTTGGCAGTTGCAGGATGCCAATCTACATATCAATTGAAACTGCCTTATCTGTGTCCAACAAAAGTTCAGTATGGATAGACCTCTGTCAACACAGATGGTGGGAAAAAACACAGGTAAATATTTCACTTTGCTTGCCACTGCTGCTGCTGACTGCTCAGGAAAGCGCATTCCCCTGGAGCAAAATCAGAGTGGCTGCTAGAGTGTACAAAGCTGGAAACTTGGATTCCATTGTAAAAGTGGTGAAAGCACAGAAGCACTAGATCACTGCAGAATAATAACAACACAAGCACTGCACATAAGGGGAAATAATCTATCCAAAATAAGGCAAGAGGATGTAAAGTAAGAAACATGCTACTCCTTTTTTGCTTCATAGGGCAAGGGATACCAAAAACGAAGAGAGACAACATGGCACAAAGGTTACTCTTCCTGTTTCATCTTTGTAACATGTGACCTGGGTCTAGCTCCGTCTCCTCATGTACAACATAGGTAGTCCTATTTTCGGCATGGTAGTTTTGTATGGCATGGAAGTTGTATGGTTACTCCAACATTCAAATGGCTTTCTGGCAGGTAATATGGTGCTTTTAGATTTCATGCACAATAGATTTGAAAGTGTCAAGACCCAGGCGGACCAACGAGGCAAAACAGCAGTTTAAGAGTTAACAGAAGGTCTTTAATGCCAAATTAACACTTCAAAAGGGCTGGCAGAGCGAAACAACAAAAGAGGCTGCAACTGGCAGGAATGTAAACAAACCACAGCCCAGAAAAGCTGGGCTGCGAAAAGGAAAGCTTGCAAACAGTTCGTAGAAAACACAGAATAACGTCAGTCCAATAAATCACTAGGCAATAATCAACATGAGGAGCGGTCCAACGAAGTCACAGGAGATAGGCAGGAGCGTAGAATGGTCAAGGCAGTCCAAGGGTCAAGGCAGGAGATAGGCAATAATGAAGAATGGTCAAGGCAGTCCAAGGTTCAAGGCAGGAGACAAGACTCACGATTCCAAGCCAGGCAAAGTCGTCAGCACGGTCAGGAAGCCACGATTCTGTAAGCAGGAACTCAAGGCAAGACTTTAGAAGCAAGATGCACAGGTACACGACACTTTGAACTCTGCAACTAGACTGCTCCCAAGCTACTCCTTAAATCTCATCAGAGTCACTAGATTCAGCTCCAGGTGCATCCATTTCCACAGGTGAATCACGACTTCTCCATACCTGCCATTCTGCACTTCGGACTGCATCTTGCGAGGCAGTATCTGAAACCCATGGGTCTGTGAAACCTTGGAACTCATCGCTGGAAGTTAGAGCATTAACCACATCCAACACTTCCTGAACCTTGGTCCAGTCCAGCTCTTCATCCTCGCTGTCAGACTCCTCGCAATCTGCTATGTCTTTAAGACGCTTGGAAATGGATTCCTCATCACTGTCTGAACTGCGTGCTACTCGCTTTACACCACGGTAATCCTCCACCTCCATTTCCTCACGAGTAAACCCCACAAAGTCTTCCTCATCAGTAGGCTCTAGAAACAAGTCCCTAATGCGCTTCAGCTGTTGCTGAGCGTCTTCCTCTTCCAAGCCTCGTTTCCTCCTACTACCACTAGCAGATACATGAGGCACACGCTGAGTTACAACAGAAAGAGCCAGTATGGCATAGAGCTGTTTTGAGTCTTGTTTAACAGAGAGTAGCTGGATAATAAAAATAAAAATATCTATTAACAACAACAAACAACAACAACAACGGTTTGAGCATTGGATTATAAGCCTGGATAGCAGACCTCAGTCATGGAAGCCCACTGGATGACCTTGGGCAAGTCACACTCTCTTGGCTACAGAGGAAAAAAAGGACAAACTTGCACTAAAGAAATATTGCCAGGGTTGCCATAAGTTAGAAAGAACGTGAAGGCGTGCAACAACAAGAAAGCCTTTAGGTCAGTGGTTCTCAGCCTGTGTGTCCCCAGGTGTTTTGGCCTACAACTCCCAGAAATCCCAGCCAGTTTACTAACTGTTAGGATTTCTGGGAGTTGAAGGTCAAAACATCTGGGGACCCACAGGTTGAGAATCATTGCTTTAGGCCCACTGGGAACTGCTTTGAGCCTCCATTTTCAAAACTTATACACTCAGACATGTTTCCATCCTGTTTGAGTGTGTGATCATATGTGTGTGATCATTTTACAAGTACCAGTAATCTCTCATTTACCTTTATTAACAATAATCTAACTGATACCACAGAAATACAATAATTTGGATGATTTTTGAAGACTTTCTGGGGTGTTATGTGTCTCTGGGAGGTAGATGGTGTTATACCACTACATTTGCAGGGAACTTGGAGTTGTTCTTGGTTACCCAGGGGGGGAAATGTATGTATAGGCAGTTCCTAAATTATAAATATCTGACTTACAAACAACTCATAGCTAAGAGCGGGGGTGAGACAACACCATAGGGGTGTTAATCCTTCGCTAGCTCATATGGAAAGGTACATTTCTGCCTAGCATTTCTGTAAGCCTGTAAGTTGAGCAGGATCAGTAAAAGTGAAAGGTTAGCAAAAGTGCCTTAGTTACATAAGCAAGCATGACCAGAGAATGCTTAAGGAATATGTGTGGGGCTTCCATCAGAAGACGTGGAGGTGCCCAATATACAATCTCTTACCAAATAACAATCAAATGTTTGTGGACACGTCGATATATAACCCATTGTAACTCAGGACTCGGAGCATTTGAGAATGACAGAGATAGCAATAGAGATGGATGGATGGATGGAGATATGTACAAAGAGAGAGAAATGGTCAGAGTGATTCAAGGATAACACTGACTCTTCCAAATCAGATTTAATCAACTGGGGTCCAAGTAGGATCACTCTTTCATCTCTCTATCTATGGCTGAAGGTACACTTTAAAATGCTCCTGTTCTGACTTACATACACATTCACCTTAAGAACAAACCCACAGAATCTGTCTTGTTTGTAACTTGAGGGTTGCCTTGAACTTAAGAAACAAGCTTAAAAAAAACTGATGGAGGCTTCTAGGGGCCTTTAGGGTCCTGAAAAAATGTAAGACTTGGGGTCACAGGCAGCTCACAGGTTGCACTTTCCTTATGACTGAATTAGAGGGAGCATCAAAGTCTGCCGCTATTTTCTGAAATAAAGAAAAGTTTAACTCCTTTAGTCTGTATCCCATTTGCCTTTCGTTTGCCCCCCTGGGATCTTATTAACTAAGTTTATGATCTTCTCAAGGCACCAGACACAGTGGACTTGTTCATTTTTTTGCAAACAGGATAGTTAAATCTCCTTCTCCTCCACTTACTTCTCTCTCCAAAGATTCTGTCCGTGGGTAGGTTTTATACATGAGGCTCATGAAGGATAACAAACACCTTCTGGAAAGGGAAGTTGTAAAAACAATTGTGCTTTCAAGGCCTATAAAAAGGTAATGATCTCCTTTCCTCTATTGCAGAATATTGAGCTACTCTTTTAATATGCAAGGCCTTTTATTTGGAGTTTGTGAACTACTCTTTTGAGTCTAGGCAGAAAACCGTTGTAAAAACAGATCAGGGTAATTTTTCACCGTTTAATCTCCCACTGCCAATGAAAACAAACAGCTCTAAGTAAGAATCCATTATTTTTAAGATGCATCTGGCTTTCAAGACATTGTATTAGGGTCACTGCGAAACTTCATTGCAAATATGATCAAGGTATGTTGGGGTAGATTGAAGCATATTGATTCATCTATTTATCTACCTATCTATCTGTCTGTTACCTTTTTTTAAAAAAACTAACAAACATGGTCATGTTCCTAAACTAACTAATGTAATTAGTATAATTGGCATATGAAATAGTATAATATTGGACTGTTATTTTTTTTAAAGGTGTGTTTGGGGGACACATTTATTAGGTAGCTTGGTTCTTCATGCTGGTTTCTCTTTCTGCCTGTTAAATTAGGATTTGAATAGCAAATTTATTATATAACTATACCTATATATTTAGCAAAGTCCAAAACAGTAGGCTTTTTCTCTGGGCTTTAAAATACATTTTTAAAAAGATGAAAATCACTGTATTCAATAAAAGTTATTCATTGTTAGCAGACCAGGATGATCAGCTTCAGAAGCTTCAAGAATAGGCAAAAATAACCAAATATTTCTTGGATCAAGATTTATTTTAGTCTTACAGAAAGCAATAATATAAATAATAATAATAATAATAATAATAATAATAATAGCAATAATAGCAATAATAAATAACAAAGCACATGCATGTGGGTACCAGTCTCTCTTATACAGAGAGGGACCCATGGCATCCCTTAGAACAATGTTTGATAGTTCACCTTATCTCTACCAGCTTACACCATCATTACATGAACCTCGTAGCCAATGATGGTCAGGACGGCATGGCCTTTGGTTAATCAAGCCAATTCCTGTTCTCTAAATGTGGGCATTTCAGCTATCAATCATGCACTGGCCGTTATTTGGGCCATCCAATCATAAAGCAGGGAAAAGGAGGGCAGAAGCCTGAGCGGTCTTTGCATAACTCAGCAATTTCTGCACAATTGTGTTTTTTAAAAAACCCAAGTTTGATTTATCTCATGTTATGACCCAGAATTTTTCTTCCATATACTAGGGTTTTTTTGAAATAGTGTACAAATGTCATAGCAGCACTTTTATCTTTAATTACGATCGTTATATGTATGTATACAGTTTATAAAATAAGGTATAATGGTCTCAACTTTTCAGATATACTATCTATTTACATTGTAACGGGGAAGGTCTCATCAAAAAGAAGAATAAATTATTTTAACTCATGTATTATAGCATTAACTTTCATGAGGCATGATTCTAAATATCAGGAAATTGTATTAGTTGATAAAATGGCACAGGATTTTCTTTCTATCTCAAAAAGTAAATTGGATCATCTGCAATCTAAAGAAGAACATAGTAAGAGTTTTGTCATTTTTTTTCCCTTTGGTTTTTATGCTTTCAAAAAACTTTCATAATTTATTCATTTGCGTTGGTTTTGTGTGTAGTATTTCCTTCCATATTTGTAGTTTGGGAATTTATTCCCCTTCTGTGAGTTTGGCACATTAATTCATCACATTGCAAGATTTTGTGCCTTCTCTCAAGCTATTTATCAAAAATAAATTCTGCCCAGTAACAAATGGCAAACATTTTGTTTTGCAGATATTTCTTTTTATTTTAATCAGCCATTCTCTGCCTATCCATAAATGCAGCTGGGAAATCTTTTAAAATCCTAAAACCAGCTTTATTTGTTCTGGAAGGAATTGTCTATCCTTAATAAGAAAAACAATTCTCCTTTAAAAAGAAGGGTTCCCCCCACACAGAGGAATTGTTTTGTCTTTAAAAAATGCATGTGTCTATGTGCCTGCAAGTCACCTTATGATTTAAGAGTCCATTAATTTCACAAGAGGTTTTTAAGGCAGGAAATGGTTAGATGTATTTTAAACTATTTCTTTCACTGTAATACAGCCCACAACACTCAGTGTTTGTTGGTGATCTGCAAGATGGGCAGATTTTATATGGGATTTTTTTTGTTAGTTAACTAGTTTTTGCTAATATCCCAAGTAAGCTTGCCAGATTTCATGAAATTGCCTATTCTACTTCGTGTGGTATTTTTTAGTCACCAATGCTCTATTTATGCTCTTAGCATATTCATTCTATGTTTTGCAGGTGATTTTGACATGATGCAGACTATAAACAATGTGACTGAATTTGTTCTTCTTGGCCTCACCCAAAACGATGAGCTGCAGAAAATTTATTTTGTGGTGTTTCTGTTCTTCTATCTGATCAATGTGTTGGGAAACCTCCTGATTATTGTCATTGTCATCTTGAGTTCCCGTTTGAACTCTCCCATGTATTTTTTCCTCAGCTACTTATCTTTTATAGATATCTGCTACTCTTCTGTAACAGGCCCCAAAATGATAGCTGACTTGCTTGCTGAGAAGAAAACAATTTCATTCATTGGTTGCATAGCCCAGCTCTTTGGGGTCCATTTCTTTGGCTGCACAGAAATTTTCATCCTCACAGTGATGGCATACGATCGGTATATTGCGATCTGTAAACCCCTCCACTATACCACCATTATGACCAAGCAGGTATGTGGGCAGATGGTGGCATGCTCATGGTTTGGAGGGCTTATGCACTCTTTGGTGCAGACACTTGTGACCACACACCTTCAGTTTTGTGGACCCAATGAAATTGACCATTATTTCTGTGATGTTCACCCATTACTGCAACTGGCTTGCACAGATACATATGTTGCTGGCATCATAGTGGTGGCCAACAGCGGGATGATTGCTCTGAGTTGCTTCCTCATCTTGGTTGTGTCATACATTGTCATTTTGGTCTCCTTGAGATCTCGCTCTTCTGAAGGGCGCCGCAAGGCTCTCTCTACTTGTGCCTCCCACATCACAGTAGTCATTTTATTTTTTGGTCCATGCACCTTTACCTACATACGTCCTTCCAGCAACTTCTCAGAAGACAAGTCAGTGGCTCTGTTTTATACAGTCATCACTCCCATGCTAAACCCATTGATCTATACATTAAGAAATGCGGAGATGAAGAACGCCATGAAAAAATTGTGGCACAGGAAAGTGTCCGCGAGTGAGAAGACAAAAATGTGAACACAATTGGAGCAAAAATTATTCAAATATACAGTTCTATTCTATATTGTTTTGTGATCTTGTGTCCTGATTATATGTATCAGTCAAATTTCCTTGTATTATTTTGCATTGGCTTGTGTTTTTCTGTTTGATAATTCATTGTACAATTATACTGGATTAGTTGTAAGCAGTACTACCTATTTTCTGTTTTACTTTGTGCGCATTAATAGCTCTATATTAATGTGATGATATCAGTAATATTCCTGGTAACTATCTGTCGGCTGAAGACCCATTTATTTTTCCAAGCTGTTAATACATTTCAGCTTCAGTTTGTCTTTATCTCTTCTATAGTTTTATGATATAATCTTATGTTTTATTTTTGTTCCTTATCGTCAGCATTTTGCAAGAAGCTTCCCTGAAAACTTGCTAATAGTGGTGCCAGTAAATAAACAGAAACAAACAAAGGAATAAAGCACGATGCAGAAATTATGTTTCAAGGGGAAAAAAACTGTTTACTTTTTTAAAAAATGGTTTACATCCTAAACATAGCATCAAGCAATAGTAACACAGCAGGCATTGCAGGCTTTATGGACGAAGTTCCAGATATGGTTAAGTAGATATCTGGTTTAAAGATGATAATAATAATAACAGCAAGAGTAACAACAATAACAATGCTATGGTCATTCATTACTAGAACCTGTAGAAAAAAAGGCATGGAAATGGATTGAAACACTACGTAAGGAGATCCTGTGGTGCAGTACACAAAATAAACATAAGCATGTCATTAGGGTACAAATCTAGACAAGGGACTCCCCTTATCCCCAACTTTCTCAGATTCAAACTTGAGGTTAGAGGGAATGCATGTCTTTCTTGTTATTCCAAGGTTTTGTATCCTTAAATAGGATTTCTTCAAAGTTGAGTGTCTCAGTAGTCAGACTTTGAAAGCAAGTTCATGTTTATCTACCAATGACAAATCACAAAGCAAAGCATGTTTAATTCAAAATATGTAGATGAGGAAAAGCATATGCCTTGTGTGCTGAATTCCCAGCACAGTGTCTATGGCTTGGCCTATCCCTTTAGAAGCAATATTTGTTGAGGACTTTTTAATTACATGCCTTTTATGTGGAATAGGCTGTTCTAGTGTCCAGGTCCGTAGCCAGAAAAATTTTTCAGGAGGGGTTGAAATTTTCAGGGTTTTTTTTTTAAATTTCGTGCGGGGGGGGGGAGGGGGGTTGAAACTTGCTTCCTAGCTCACGCTGAAGCAAAAAGCACAGCAGGGGGCAGAGCAGCATTCAGTAGCCTGCAGCTCCGCCCCTGTCAACCACCTCCACCAAGTCTGGCCTCCTTAATGAGAGCATTCAACACCCCCCCCCCCAAACTTGGTTGCTTCACTACATTGGCTATTGCTGCAAGTAATGACAGTGTGAATAACTTGTCAATATTTGCCTGAGATAGTGCTTGCAGTTCTGGAGGGACTCTTGATTTTTTGCATCTCATAGACCTAGCATGGGGATTTTGTTAACCAGTTAAAATTCATGAGTAAACCAGGTTTTTAAAAAAATCTGAAACATTTCAAGGGGGAGTTGAACCCCTAACCCCCCCCCCCCTCGCTACAGGCCTGCGAGTGTTATCAGCTGCATTGAAAGCCAGGGATGCACCAGTTCCCACCAAAATGCCAGCCACGTGACAGTTTTCATCTGAAGTGCCTCATAAGCCTGATGCATAATGTTGATGTATGCCCACCATGGCTGGCTCTGACATGGGACTTTTTCCGATGGGGAAAGGGGACGGGGGAATCGTCTTCTTTGCGTGGCCTTCCATGGGGTTCTGTCTTTAAAGAAGACATTGGCATTGAATGTTTGCCATATATGTGTACACTGTAATCCGCCCTGAGTCCCCTGCGGGGTGAGAAGGGCAGAGTATAAAAGCTGCAAATAAATAAATTAATTAATTAACTTACTCCTATCAGACAGGGATCGCTTCCTCTTACTTCTAGTTCAACCATATACTTAAGCATGTTTATTTATGTAGTTAGAAGAGACACTGCTTCTACGAGATCCTTTGGCCCTCAAGCCCCTTATTCTAAAGGAAAGATAAGGCACCATTCCAGAGACACCACTTCTATGGGATCCTTTGCCCCTCAAGCCCCTTACTCTAAATGAGATACAAGGCACTGTTCCTGAGACACCACTTCTATGAGATCCTTTATTCCTTAGGTCTCTTACTCTAGAGGAGACAAGCACAATTTTTCAAACACTATTTCAAAGGGACCCATACCATATTTAAACCAGTAATGGAAACCTAAGGAGCATTGGCATGAGTCTCCTTTCTAGAGAGAAAAATTGGGATATAACCAACAACAGCAGCAACAGCAGACTGTCCACAAGAACACTCACACTTTCACATCACAAAAATGATCTAAGACAGAGTTGCAATCCCACCTAAAATAAGTGCCTGTAGCAGTTTCTAAGCAACGGGAAGCTCCCCAACTCCAAAAACCTTTATTTCTACACACTTCAGATACAAAGTCTCATGGGCAACTGATAGGAAGTACTCTTGCATTGTTTGATGGGCTTTGTGAGACTCCATCTTTAAAAGGTCTTTAAAGTGTGTAGATGCATGTGTGCATGAGTCATACCAGGTCCAAAAGAACCACCCACACATGTTGCTCCAAATTTGCCTGGGTTTGCTAGGCTAGCTGAGAATACCAAATAAATTCTCAAATCTCCCCCTCCCAAACCTCCCCAAATAAACCATTGTCAATAGCACAGTTTTAGATACTTCCCCCCTCTAAACAGGTCAAAAATTTACCTATCTGCACAAAAACCTACATTATTGGGTTTATTATTGACAACAGTGACATGATTCCCTTGAGCTTTTTTTTGTTGGCTGGTTCAAACGTTGCCATTCTATTTATGCTGTGTTTTTCTGAAGGATGACTCCCAAGTGGGTTGCTGTGAGTTTTACGGCCTGGATGACTCAAAGTCTTTTCTACCTGGGCCTCCCACATCACTGTCGTGATTTTCTTTGGACTATGAATTTTCATCCAAGGCCTTCCACCAACTTCTCAGAGGACATTTATTTATTTATTTATTTTGAGGTTTTATATACCGACCCTCTCACCTTCAAAGAGGAATTCGGACCGGTTCACAACATGTGTTAACATACAAAGAATGTACAATAACAACACAATGCCACTTCATAACACGATTAAAATATCAGCACCATACACATTAAAACATTATCATCACAGTTAAAAGAGCCAAATCGTCCAACGCCATCACAATACCATTCATCATCCTCCTTTCATGTGGGCAAAGAATTAAATCAGTTGTCAAATGCCGCGTTCCACAACCAGGTCTTTGTTAGTTTCCTGAACATCATGAGGGAGGGGGCAGTTCTGATCTCTAATGGCAGGGAGTTCCAAAGTCGAGGGGCCACCATCGAGAAGGCCCTGTTCACCGTCACCACCAGCCGTGCTTGTGCAGGCGGTGGGACCGAGAGCAGGGCCCCTCCAGACGATCTTAGTGGTCTTGATGGTTCGTAGGGGAGAATACGTTCGGAGAGGTAAACAGGGCCGGAGTCGTTTAGGGCCTTATAGGTTAACACCAGCACTTTGAATTGTGCTCGGAAGCGAATCGGCAGCCAGTGGAGCTGGTTGCCGAGCGGAGTGGTGTGCTCCCTGTACCCAGCACCCGTTAGTAATCTGGCTGCCGTGCGTTGTACTTGCTGCAGCTTCCGGGCAGTCTTCAGAGGCAACCCCACGTAGAGAGCGTTGCAGTAATCTAAGCGGGATGTAACCGAATCGTGTACTACTGTGGCCAAGTCAGCCTTCCCAAGGTACGGACGCAGCTGGTGCACAAGTTTTAATTGTGCGAATGCTCCCCTGACCACTGCTGAAACCTGGGTTTCCAGGCTCAGCGATGAATCCAGGAGAACTCCCAGACTGCATACCTGTGCTTTTAGGGGGAGTGTGACCCTGTCCAGCACAGGCTGTAACCCCATACCCTGTTCGGTCTTACGACTGACCAGGAGTACCTCTGTCTTGTCTGGATTTAGTTTCAATCTGTTGTCCCTCATCCAGTCCGTGACAGCGGCCAAGCACCGGTTCATGACCTGAACAGCCTCCTTAGTGGCAGGTGAAAAAGAGTGATAGAGTTGGACATCATCTGCGTACAGATGACATCGCACCCCAAAACTCCGGATGATCTCTCCCAATGGCTTCATGTATATGTTAAACAACATAGGGGACAAAACTGAACCCTGCGGGACTCCACAGTACAATGGCCGCGGAGTCGAGCAGGTGCCCCCTAAAGACACCTTCTGAGAATGACCCTCGAGGAATGACTGGAGGCATTGCAATGCAGTACCCCCAAGGCCCATTCCCGCGAGGCGTCTCAGAAGGATACCGTGGTCGACGGTATTGAAGGCCGAAGAGAGGTCCAGCAGAACCAGCAGGGACACACTCCCCCTGTCCAATTCCCGGCGAAGATCATCCACTAAGGCGACCAAGGCTGTCTCAGTACCATGTCCCGGCCTAAAGCCAGACTGTGACGGATCTAGATATTCCGTGTCCACCAGGAATTCCTGGAGTTGCAAGAGTGTGACTGTATTCTATTTACACCATAATCACTCCAATACTAAATCGCTTTATTTATTTATTTATTTATTTGCGACATTTCTACCCGGCTTTCTCCACCCCGGGGTGGTGGTGGTGGGAATGGACTCAAGGCAGCTTACACTTTGGCAACTATTTGATGCTTTCAAAAAACAATATACAATTAAAAACATTTAAATAGAATTATAGAATACATAAAAACATTTACAACATCTAAAAATTGACTTCACTGTTAACTATATTATCCAAAGTCATAGGCTGGGCCGTTCCAATAGTCATTGCACATAAATCCATATTTATGTATTGTACAAGATCTCCAAAAGCTTGATCAAAAAGTCACGTTTTTACTTACAAAAGGTCAGATTTAATATCTCTAGGGAGGGAATTCCACAGTCGAGGGGCCACCACTGAGAAGACCCTGTCTCTTGTCCCCACTAGTCGTGCCTGAGAAGGAGGCGAGACCAAGAGCAGGGCTTCCGCAGATGAGCATAAGCTCCGAGATATATATATATCTTGAGAACTGAGGAGGTGAAAATGTGGGGTGCATATTTTTCAATTAAATGTTGAAGGACAAGATCCTGATCTACTATTGAATTCCCACATCTAAAACCAGATTGTTCATAATCCGAAATATTTTCCTCTTCTAGCCAATCCAGTAATTTTGAATGCAGATGACCAGCATATAGCTTACTACTAATGATAATTAGCCAGCTGAATGCTCTATAATTAGCTGGATCTGCTTGTTCTCCTTTGGGATAATGATTAAACCCCAGGCCTTAGAAGAAATAGCTGAATGATCCATCTAGGTGAAAAGCTAAGCCAAAATTGGAGCCTGCCAAGCCAAATTTGCTTTAAGCAATACTGGAGGAATATTATTACTCCCTAGCACTTTACCTGGTTTTAGCTATAAAATTAATTTAGATCTCTCAGTGGCAGTAAAAGGGGGGCATTCCAATAAAGTACTGCTATCAGCTGTCTTAAAGTGTACATTGTTTTGATATATAATACAGATGTTAAAGAAGTAAGCTTTCTAAGAAGATGCTGAAATGTAATATAAGTAATTAGTTGCTGAAATGTGCATTTTTCCTTCTGTGTACATTTAGAAACCATTAGAAATGATAGCCATTACTTATAGTAGACTTTCATCAGATGGAACTGGGGAAAGCAGGGGAAGCCATCTTCTTGTGTGTAGAATCGTCTTTGTGTGGAGTTCCATCTTTAAAGAAGACTAAGAATATACTACACCCTTCACACAGGATTGTTTCCTCCCACCTCAGCCATCTGCTTAGAGGATACCTGAGACACCGTTCTTAAGAAAGACACAATTTCTGAGGTACTTGATTTTCTTCTTCAATCCTGTTACTCTAGAGGAGTTATGAGGCATCGTTCTTAAGGCAGACACCATTTGTCTCTATGGGCACTTCTGCTCTCCCTCCCAATCCTCTTACTCTTACAGAGACAGGAAACATTGTTCTTAAGCCAGACCCCCCATTCTCTGAGCTCCTTTCCTTTCCTTCCAATCTAATTGCTCTCGGTCATGTAAGTCTGAAATTTTAAAAGCTAGCAGTAGCACAATTTTGAAAAACCAAGATTTTTTTTGTGTGTATCAGGAGCAACTTGAGAAACTGCAAGTCACTTCTGGTGTGAGAGAATTGGCAGTTTGCAAGGATGTTGCCCAGGGGACGCCAGGATGTTTTGATGTTTTACCATCCTTTTGGGAAGCTTTTCTCATGTCCCCACAGGGAGAGCTGGAGTGGACAGAGGGAGCTCATCCGTACTCTCCCCGGATTGGAACCTCTGACCTGTTGATGTTCAGTCCTGCCGACACAAAGGTTTAATCCATTGCACCACTGGGGGTTCTTAAAACCAAGGTTACTATGGATAAATAGCAGGAAAAACAAAGTGGTGATATCTGAAATTTTGGTATTTCTAATGATTAAATTAATTTTTAAAATTACCATGCTAGTCTCATGAAGCAGGATTTGGGGAAAGAATCATCAGTTCTTGGTAGGAGACTGCCCACAGGAATGCTTCACATCATGGAAGTGATTCAACATGTGCACGTGTTTCCATCCTATTTCTCCATTTCCATTCAAATCATGATCTCAGAAGACAATTTCTCTCTGTCTCTCACTCCCTTTTGTTTTTTAACACTTTTAAAACAGTTCCCTGATGAAGCATCAAGGACCAGCTGGCAGAAGTCTTTTCTGCATCGTTTGATGGGCTCAATTAATTCACTTAGATATCATCATTGTACTCTGGCCTTGGCAGGTTGGTTGGCACTGTTGGATATTATAGCAATTAATTATAGCTAACTTGAATTTTTAATTTCTTAGTGAGCCTTCAGGAGCGTGGTAAATGGAGACATGTTTTTATGGTCAGAAATAATTTGATGTTTTAAAAGTTAGATATAATTTTATAACTGCCAAATAGAAGGAAAAAACGTGGAGACAGTGACAGACTTTGAATTTCTAGGGGCGAAGATTACTGCAGACGCAGACTGCAGCCAGGAAATCAGAAGACGTTCACTTCTTGGGAGAAGAGCAATGACCAATCTCGATAAAATAGTGGAGAGTAGAGACATCACACTGGCAACGAAGATCCGCATAGTTAAAGCAATTGTATTCTCCATAGTAACCTACAGATGTGAGAGCTGGACCTTAGGGAAGGCTGAGCGAAGGAAGATAGATGCTTTTGAACTGTGGTGTTGGAGGAAAGTTCTGAGAGTGCCTTGGACTGCGAGAAGATCCAACCAGTCCATACTCCAGGAAATAAAGCCTGACTACTCATTGCAGGGAAGGATAGTAGATGCAAAGATGAAGTAATTTGGCCACATCATGAGAAGACAGGAAAGCTTGGAGAAGACAATGATGCTGGGGAAAATGGAAGGAAAAAGGAAGAAGGGCCAACCAAGGGCAAGATGGATGGTATCCGTGAAGTGACTGGCTTGACTTTGAAGGAGCTGGGGGTGGTGACAGCTGACAGGGAGCTTTGGCGTGGGCTGGTCCATAACATTACAAAGAGTTGGAAGTGACTCAACGAATAAACAACAACAAATTTTATCGCATAATTGGTTGCGTCATTTTTATGTTTTATTTAATAATTGGTTGTTTGATGTTGGTTTACTTTGGGATCGGGTGGACCGCTAATGTATTCATGTTTGCACTTGTGGAGAAGCATTGAATGTTTGCCTCTGTAGCAGGCCCGTAGCCAGGGTTTTGGTTTTTTTTGGAGGGGGGGCTGAGTTTGGTTCGGGGGGGGGGGCTGAGTCTGAGTGAAAGAGGGTCTACCCTAGCAAACCTTTTGTATCGTTACCCCAATACCCCCATGCATATGGGATATATTGAGCATGGTGATCAGATCATGATTTGAATAAACATAACAGTTTAAATAATGTACCAGTAAGGCCTTCTTGCGGACCACCATGAGAATTTCAGGGGGGGGGGGGGCTGAAGCCCCTCAACCCCCCCCCCCCACTACATGCCTGCTCTGTAGTTTTTGTTTGTTGGAATCTGCCCTGAGTCCCCTTGGGGAGATAGAATAGAATACAAATAAAGCTGTTGTTGTTATCTGAAACACAACAAGATGAGTCCACAGCAGACAAGATCACTCTGCTGGCTGTTGTATTGGAGCACACATCAGACACTTCCCAAGTGTCTAGGACTGTGTGATATATCGGCGAATAATACATGCAGATCCCAGTAAGGTGGCCTTCTGCAGCTTGCAGATGGTAATTTTGTCAGTGCCAATTGTGTTTAAGTGCAGGCCAAGGTCTTTAGGCACTGCACCCAGTGTGCCGATCACTACTGGCACCACCATTACTGGCTTGTTGTTGTTGTTGTTGTTGTTGTTACTATTACTATTACTGTTATTATTATTATTACCTTTACTGGCTTATTATTATTATTATTATTATTATTATTAGTATTGTTATATTTTTAGTAAGTTTCTAGAATTAGTTTTTGACAATTTCAGTATCCTCCTTTCAAATGAAACTTGGGAAGATGTTCTATTTATACAAGCATTATAGCTACAATGAGAATATAGCAATAGAATTGCATTGCTCCCTATTCACTGGATAATTTGGCAGAAATATGGCAATTTCCTTTAACTGGAGGCACATAATAGAAGTTTCAGAAACAGTAATAGGCTTCTTGTAGAACAAACGAATCATCAATCCTGTTTTATAGTTTCTGCAGATAATCTTTCGGCAGAGGATAATAAGCCCACCAACTATATTTTAGAGCCCCCATCTTTGTTTTTAAAATCTCCACTCCAAGATCAAATTGAAATATTTTTTATTAGATCCATAGCACACCTTGCTTCAGAAGACAATATAGGACAGATGGCAATCATGAAGGGACAGTGGAACAGGCTACTGGACAGCAAAGGTAAATGTGTCAGAGTGGGGGCAGAAACAGATTCCACCAATGATTGCTGGTGGCTCCTATCTTCCAAGAGGAGAGAGCTGAATTGGCTCTGGATCTTAATATGAAGCTTAATAGTGCAATTCACAGTGCTGAATCTATTTTGGGAGTTGTATTCAGCACATTGGATAGTTATTTTCAAGTTCAAACGAAGGGTCCTAGCTGCCACTGCTATATAAGGATGAAGATCATATTGGATCCAATTAATGAAGCAGAGATTTAAGACAGGAGCAAGCAAAGAGAAACCTTTTTTCTCCCTACAGCTTCTAGGTGGTTTCAGAGGTCCCTCCCCCCGCTGCTCCATTGCTGCATAGCAGAGCCCCCACCCCACAAGTGTTTTTTAACCCCAGATGCCAAGACAACTGTGGTAGTAGCTGCTGAGTTTAGATGCTCATGCCTGCAAAATGTAGAGTC
Organism: Anolis sagrei; assembly: GCF_037176765.1. Taxonomy (NCBI): domain Eukaryota; kingdom Metazoa; phylum Chordata; class Lepidosauria; order Squamata; family Anolidae; genus Anolis; species Anolis sagrei. The sequence goes on from NC_090021.1 coordinate 233,357,664, forward strand.
TCACTAGTGCAGGGGTTCTCAAACTTTTTCAGCCGTCTAACCCTTTTTGAAGCAAAAGTTGCTCGTGGAGTCCCAATAAATCTATCTATCTATCTATCTATCTATCTATCTATCTATCTATCCATCTATCCATCCATCCATCCATCCATCCATCTATCTATCTATCTATCTATCTATCTATCTCTCAGGCATTGGCCGGGCCAGTGACGGATGGAGAATGTTTGTGTGAACTAATTCACGCAGTGCAAAAATAAAATAAAATAAAATACAATATTTAAAATGAAGAACAATTTTAATCAACATAAACTTAACAGTATTTCAGTGGAAGGCCATTCAGTCCAATCCCCATGCAGGAAAAGCACAACCATAGCACCCCAACAGTTGGCCATCCGGCCATTGTAATAATAATAACAATAATAGCAGAAACTGGGACTGAGGCGCAGCTGGCTGGGAGTCAGCTGCATTAAGATCACTACTGACCAAAAGGTCATGAGATCGAAGCCAGCCCAGGTTGGAGTGAGCTTCCAACCATTGTGTGTAGCTTGCTGTCGACCTTTGCAACCCAAAAGACAGTTGCATCTGTCAAGTAGGAAATTTAGGTACTGCTTATGCGGGAAGGCTAATTTAACTAATTTACGATACCATAAACTCTCCAGCAAGCAAGCAAGCAAGCAAGCAAGCAAGCAAAGAATGAGGAAGTACTCCATCAGTATCTCAAATGGACAGTGAAGTGACAGCTCCCCTGATGGCCAGAATGCCCTCATGAAAACTGGAAATTTAAATAGCCTCTGTGTGTCTTTCTATATATGTTGTGTGTCTATGGCATTGAATGTTTGCCATGTATATGTACATTGTAATCTGCCCTGAGTCCCCTGTGGGGTGAGAAGGGTGGAATATAAATACTGTAAATAAATAATAATAAATAAATCCCAGAGACCATCTAGTCTGGCCCCCTTTTGCCATGAAGGAAAAACACAGGTAAAGCACCCCCAGTAGGTGGCCACCCAGCCTTTGTAATAAAACAACAACATCAGCAAGAGCAGCCCCAGGGCCATCCAGTCCTACCCCATTCTACAATGCAAGGCAGAGGTGGGGGCTCTCCAGGCTCCACGGGAGGCAGGGCCGCCCAGGCTGGGGCTGCCCTTCATATGCAGGAGGGAGCAGAAGGTGCATGTAGCCCCTGACTGTGCTTTGCAGAGCCCTAAGAATACAACAGAGCACAGTTTGAGAACCGCTGCACTAGTGAAGCAGAGAGTGAAGGCGGCAGCAGCAAGCAAACCGTAACCTCTTCCTCTCCTCTCTATCACTTTCTAGATTATCAGTTCGCCCCTCCTCATAGTCTCATAGTCCCTTATGCAATTCCGATTGATTTGGTGAGTATGTTCCAGTTGGTGTTATCAAATGGATTAAATTCCTCCCTTTATACTGAGAGTTTTCTTTCTTCCCTTTTTAAAAAAAAAGCCTGTTGGGATTATTTTAAATATTTTATTAAATGTATTTATATTTTATTATCTGAACTAATTATTTGGTGGTCAGCCTCAGGGAGGCCTTGCCTTGAAATGCTCCAAGAAAATGTTTAAATAAACATATATTCTAAAACTGCTGAGGATCATCCCTTGGGTATAATTAAAAGCTGGTTATAAAGAAACATTTTTAAATGTGATGTTATATCAGTTTTGGCAACACACACACACACACAAAGCTAATAGTTATGCAACCCTCCCAATGTATGGCTTATTGTCACTGTGGGATGTGGCCTCCCAGTGTGGTGTGTAATTGTTGCTGAATGGAGGACTCAGTTCCCGGGTACTATCCATGCAGCACTAACCAGGTATTAGGACAAGTAGATGAATGCGATTTTCCTGCTTCTTGGCAGTGGGTTGGACTGGATGGTCCACAACGTCTCTTCCAACTCAATGATTCTATGATTCTGGGAATGCTTTCCACAACATGGGAAGAAGCAGTAGAAGCTTGGGGGGATGTCAAATAGAGGAGACAGAATCCTGAAACTGTTTCTGTGGTGGTGGTGATGGTAGAAAGATCAACATTGGAAGGCACGTTATTAATTTTGTTTACTTCTAGGGGGAGGAGATGTTACTTTTCCTTTCCATGATAACTGAAACATCCTTAAATATGAAAATTCTCACAAGCACAAGGTATTACTTAGAAGTATCCACCATGTATTCAGTGTAGGTTACTCCTAAGCAATTGTGAACAGGTTAGATTGCAGTCAGTCTTTTCTGTACCAGGAGAGCTCAACGACATTCAGTGTCTTATTTTTCCTTAAGCTCCTTCTACACTGTCCTATTTCCCAGGAACTGATCCCAGATTGTTGGTAAATAATCTGGGATAAGAAGATAATCTGGGACCAGATGCTGGGATTTAGGGGCAGTGTAGAAGGGTTTTAGTAATTGATAATTTAATGCACTTCTGAATTTATTGTTGAAGGCTTTCATGGCTGGAATCACTGAGTTGTTGTGAGTTTTCCAGGCTGTATGGCCATGTTCTAGAAGCATTCTCTCCTGACATTGCACCTGCATCTATGGCAGGCATCCTCAGGGGTTGAGGGGTCTGTTGGAAATTAGGAAAAAGGGGTTTATATATCTGTGGAATGTCCAGGGTGGGAGAAAGAACTCTTGTCTGTTTGAGGTAGGTGTTGATGTTTCAATTGGTCACCTTGATTAGCACTTCTGAATTAGGGCCCTTCCACACAGCCCTATATCCCAGAATATCAAAGAAGAAAATCCCACAATATCTGCGTTGAACTGGGTTATCTGAGTCCACACTCAGATAATATGGGATTTCCTGCCTTGATATTCTGGAATATATCCCTTATTCTTTCTAAAGAGACTCAGCTTCATAGGAGTCCTGATGGTACAACTTTGCGAGATCATTTCAGGGCAAGGCTTAGCTCTCCTACTCAGTATTAGACATGGTTGTTTCTTGAGGCCCTTCTACACTGCCATATAATTCATATTATCTGCTTTGAACGTGATTATATGAGTCTATACTGCTATTCAAAGTAGATAATCTGGATTTTATATGGCAGTGTAAATGGGGCCATTGCTTCCCCATTATTGGGATTTATTTGCCAGGAAAGGATGAAGGGGGGGGAGGAGGAGGAAAATTACTTTTGCCCCCCTTCTCCTGGCACATCATTTCTACGTACCAGGAGAGGGCAGGCAGCAGGGAGATGCCAGGCAAGTTATTTTTCTTTTAAAGGCTTTTCTGGGTGATTTTCTTTTGTGTTTGGGTGCCCTGCTGGAAGGTCCTCCCTGAATCCCAGAATGTCCCCTCGCCTGCCCTGAGGAATAGTAGATATTATTTTGACCTCACAACAGCTCTAAGAAAAATGCAGGGAACAGAATCAACCTTTGTATATGGCATTCATTGACCTTGCAAAAGCCTTTGACATGTGAATCGAAATGCTCTCTGGCTGATCTCCTAAAAATCAGATGCCCTGATAAATTTGTGAACATCCTGTGGCTCCTCAATGACATGGCAGTAATAATCTTGGACAGCAATAGCTCCCAAAGTGACCCATTTAAAGTGGAATCAAATATTAAACAGTGAAGCGTTATTGCCTTAACCTTATTTTCTACTTTCATTACTATGATTTTATAGCTTATTGATGGGAAGTTTCTCACCAATGTGGAAATCATATATTGGACAGATTGCAAGCTCTTTAACCTCAGAACAAACACAAAGCAATCTATGTATGGAGAAAGTATAATATCAAAAGAGCATATAGTATATAATTTTATAAAAATTCCCAATATACAGCTCAATACAGTGGCATAAAGCAAAGTGAAAAGGAGAAATCGCTCTCAAACATAACAGTTCTGAGACTGATAGATCCCTATATATATATGCTTCATGGATATGTGTTCAATGAAGAAACCTTTCAAAGTAAACAGACACTGAGTCATGAAGTCCAAAGGAATGTCCCATTAGCATCAAAATCCAAGTAAGGTCCAGTGATAATGGAACTGCTCTCAAAAACGTCTTCGCAGGCAAAATCCAAATGGCATCAACAGGGGTGCCCAGGTATTTTTTGTACCCTGTTTCAGGGGAAAGATCCCCTTCTTCAGGAATTGATATGCACAGTGACTCTAGATTCATATCTAAAACAAAAGCAGAGATAACCCATATAACAAACATATAATCACAGTGTCTGATAGCTTTATAAGAAATGACTCTGCTTGTAGTAATTCCAACTGCGAGTAATCCTAAAGCTTCACCCTCAGGTTTATAAGGATTATTTAGAAACTTAAAGGGAACAGCTAAAATTAAGTGACTCATTAAGTCCCTGAGGGGAAAAGGTTTTGAACTTCCAAGATCTAGTACATTTCCCTTTGGGATAATAGTTTTTCCAAGTCCATGTGGGGTTTTGGAGTGATACATTCCAGAGTACAAAATTTAAAAGAGTTAGATGAATGTTTGAATTGTGTAAAGTGAGAATATAGAAGGGACTTGGTAGATAGACATTTGATTCTAGATTTATGTTCAGAGATTCTAATTCTCAGAGGTAGAATCATAGAATCATAGAATCAAAGAGTTGGAAGAGACCTCATGGGCCATCCAGTCCAACCCCTTGCTAAGAAGCAGGTGTATTGCATTCAAATCACCCCTGACAGATGGCCATCCAGCCTCTGTTTAAAAGCTTCCAAAGAAGGAGCCTCCACCACGCTCCGGGGCAGAGAGTTTCACTGCTGAATGGCTCTCACAGTCAGGAAGTTCTTCCTAATGTTCAGATGGAATCTCCTTTCTTGTAGTTTGAAGCCATTGTTCCGCGTCCTAGTCTCCAAGGAAGCAGAAAACAAGCTTGCTCCCTCCTCCCGGTGGCTTCCTCTCACATATTTATACATGGCTATCATATCTCCTCTCAGCCTTCTCTTCTTCACGCTAAACATGCCTAGCTCCTTAAGCCGCTCCTCATAGGGCTTGTTCTCCAGACCCTTGATCATTTTAGTCACCCTCCTCTGGACACATTCCAGCTTGTCAATATCTCTCTTGAATTGTGGTGCCCAGAATTGGACACAATATTTCAGGTGTGGTCTGGTGGTCTTTCCGATATACCACAGATCACAGTCACATGTCAAGAGGTAAATGACATTGCTGCTATTACAAGTGGAAAAATGTTTAAGTGTAGTGCCCACTTTGTTCCTATAGTTGTGTATCTCCTTAGTCTTCCAAGATTGTGCACAGCATTTACAGTTTCCACAGGGGTAGTGACCTCTCAAAGTACGTTTAGGTGAAATGGTGGGAGTGATTAAATCTGTGTGGATTAAAAAAATATCTTATATTTTTGGTATGTCTATTGCTGAAGATGGACAATTTTTCACAACCTGGAATATCTTGGAGAAGATGCCAGTATTTTTTTTTTGATATTTTGGGTAATGTGTTTGGAGTAGTGTGATAATTCTTTTGTCCAAATAATTTGATTTGTTTATAGGTTTAGGGCATTCTTTAAGTAAGGTGGGCCAATCCATTTATTAATTATTAATCCATTTCTTATGACATTTTAGGATAGCCTCTATTTCTGAACTCATGGCTTAAAGTAATACTTTCATGAATAAAGTGTTCCTTGGTACACCAAACAAATCCTTATTGTGGTTGCCTTTCACTTGGAAATCTATATCCTCATTGTGAAAGATCCAGAATAGGTCTTCACAATTATTTACGAATCCATTGCCTCTGGAAGACAATCATACTTGGCCATGAGTGATTGTGTATGAATGAATGATACTGTGTATTAATGAATTCTGCAGACCTGGATTGTGTTCCAATGAATCCTTGTTACCAGATATTTACCCTAATACCATTACAGAATATTACATTTTTAAGTTTCTTGCAAAATGTTTTCTCTCACATTGTGTTCTTTCCTATCTCTGTTTAGAGGCAAGTGTCAGTATGTTGTTATTATTTAGTACATACAGTCCATTTCATACATGTTTACTATCGCATCATTAGTTGATGTGTTTTTGAAATCTGATTTTAATGTGGTTAAACAATATTGATTAATTTAGCCCCTTTTTATTACTGGTACTCCGCTTTTAGCACCTGATACTTTCCCCTTTGTTTCTATAGCATTGTACTGAAAGCCAGGAGAGTTATTTTGGCACACCAGACAGAAAACTCCCTCAAGTATCCCTCCCCATCCCTAAGAGTGAATAATACATTCAGTGAGTCACAATTTTCCATCTCCTAATGATACCCAAAATTTACTGCCGAAGGCAACCACCTCACTCTACTTAATAGTATGGCTAGCCCTGCTATGGCAACATTTTAGGCAGTTTCAGATATTCAAACCAATTTAGACTTGCTATTAGTATCCTCACCTCTGGCCTTTTCCACATCAGGTTTCACGTGGATGGAATAATTTGTTTGGATTTGATTGCTTGTTGAAGTGGTATCTTATGTCAAATACTAGAGTCTACATTGTACAACCACATGTCTAATATAAAATGTTATAATTAAAGTAAGAACGAATGTCTGTAAGGTCCCAAGGGAAACATTGAGAAATATGGTATTTCAACACTTCCTGGAGAGACTGTATGACATACAAATGTTTTTTTACTTCACAACTTTGAATAATCATTAATTGTTCCCTTTTTTCTCTTCTGGGTGAAACATGTTTCAAAACCTTTGGGGATCCTTACCCAAGACCTAAAAGCTAGTGCTAAACACTGCTGTTTTTGTAAAAACAAACGTAAAGCATCCAGAGTCAATTAAAGCAATGCATTCTCCTAAAAAGTAAATCTTCTGTTTCTGACTTTTCATTAGAAGGGGGATCATAACTTACTATGTTTTATTGCGACCTTACCCTCTATCTTTGGTCTGAATACTCAACTGAATACTCAAAATATCTGGAAAATAATTGTATTCCCAATTCTTTGTGCTGCGTCTTAATAAAACTACCACTAGATTCTTTAACATGCTGGTAGAGGGTTAATAAAAGCCTGAGCTGCAATCTCATATTTATGTAGGCAATTTATTCCTGTGTAGGACAGAAGAAAGATGCAAAAAATAACTTGGCATCCCATTGATTTGTTTTGTTGTCCTTCTTTTTCTTTAATATATTTATATATCACATGACTTTACGGGAACGCCTCAATCTGTGATATAAGGTAGTTTTCCTAATGCTGCTTGCTGAGCTTTATAACTAAATAGAGATTTTAATTTAATCACAATTAACAGGTGATCAGACCAAAGGCTTAATTATTGCAGACTGGGACTAACCAGTTTCCTATGGAAAGTTCACCAGTAGCATATGAATGCAATACAACCCTTCTCCATGTGTTCTCCAGTGGCTGATATAATGTCTCTGGTATTGATACATAGACATCTCAACTAGTAGCCATTGGTGCCCCATTATTCATGGTTTCATGCAATTCAATTTCCCTTTAAAGATGTCAAAGTTGACAGTAATAATTCCATCTTGTGAAAGTCAGTTCTACCATTTTAACTCTGTACTATGTGAAGTTATTCTTTTATTTACTGATGCTTACTCCTTACCATGTAATTCTAGCAACCATAATCACTTACTGAAGTTGATTGTTGGAATAATATTAATTGATAGTGTAGTGTATAGTCCTGAATACTCTAAAGGCATCCGATCCCATCTAATCTTGGTAGGTAAGCAGGATTAGTCCTTGTTAATACTTGGATGTGAGACCACCAATGAATTCCAGGGTTTGTAGCACTTTTCCCGGGGGGGGGGGGGGAACCTAATATTTTGCTTACTGCTGGGATTGATGGGGAACCCTGTAATTGAAGTCTATTTAGTACCAGTATGAAAAATTGCTTGCTAATGTTTTGGTAAATGAGTTGGTTACTCTATTTTCTATTAACAGTGACCTGAGAAGGGGGAAAGAGTTTCTGTTCTTAACATTGACATTCTCCAATGTTTAGACTAAAGCAGTGGTCCTTAACTTTGTTTCTTCATGAATGTTGGACTTCAAGTACTAGAAGCTCCAAGTTGCATAGCCAATGGTCATGGATTCTGGGAGCTGAAGTTTTAAATGCTTGGAGGATCAAAAGTGAGAAGAGATAGAAGAATAGAAAGTATATTCTCTTTCTGCACAGACACATTCTCTTTTTCTGAAAAGACATATTTTCTCCTTAACCTGGTATATCTTCTCAAATGAGATATTCATATATAGCCTAAATTGCCTTTTAAACTTATTGTGAATCTGGAAATGGTTGTGTTGATCAGGTACAGTCCTCAGCTCCAGACCCCTATGTACTTCTTTTTTGAGACACTTTTCATTTATGGATGCATGCATTACCCCAACTGTTGCCCCCAAGATGATGTTGAACTTCCTGAGGGAGAGGAATGCCATCTGTTATAGTGGGTGCATGGTCCAGTTCTTCATGTTTTGTACTTTTACAGATGTAGAAACCTGTAGTTTGGCTGTCATGGCTATTGATTGCGATGTGGCCATTTACAAACCATTGCCCTACACTGTCATCATGTCAAAGCCGTGCTGTATCTGGCTGCTCCCTGGGGCTTACATTGGTGGAGTTGTGAGCTCCTTCATACATACCTACACATCTCTGAGATTATCTTATTGTGGCAGGAATCCTGTCAACCACTTCTTATGTGATCTCACTGCCCTGATGGCCCTAGTCTGTTCAGACACATCCCGCAGTGAGCTACTGTTGTTCACTTTTGGCACCTTGGTTGAAGGGTTCAACATTCTGACCATTCCTACTACCTATGCTGTCATAATCATTACCATTTTCAGGATGCCATCCTCAAGAGGAAGGCTCAAAGCATTCTCCACTTGTGCCTCTCACTTGACAACTTTGGCCTATTCTATGGCACCATCCTCTTCATATATTTCCAACCCAACTCAAGCTTGCCAATGGATACTACAAAAGAGTCTTTGTGTTTTACACCCCAATCACCCCATGTTGAATCTACATGGGCAGTGAAAGGTCCTGGCATATTCTGGCAGAGATTCAAGCAATGAGAGATTGGTTCATCCAGATTTTAGTAAAAATTAAGGATGAAGTTATAACAGAACTGAAAGAGTGGGTTGTTGTAGGTTTTTTTTCCTGAAAGAATAATTTACCCAGATGAGAACTGCTATGAAGTACAAGTGCGTGTGGGAAGAACAGTAACACTGGAAGAAAATTTTGGAGAAACAGAAAAAAAGATAACATCTTATCGATGTACCAGAGAAAGTAAGAGAAGGAAAGCTAAGCTTGGAATTTGATGGCATAAAGGAACAGATGAAAACACAGTAGTGTCTCACTTATCCAACATAAATGGGCCGGCAGAACGCTGGATAAGCAAAAAAGTGGGAAAATAAGGAGGGATTAAGGAAAAGCCTATTAAATGTCAAATTACACTATGATTTTAGAAATTAAGTACCAAACATCATGTTTTTAAAAAAATCGACAAAAAAGCAGTTCAATACATGGTAACGTTATGTAGTAATTACTGTATTTACGAATTTAGCACCAAAACATCACAATGTATTGAAATAGCTGTGGATCTAGGCGGGAGACAGACTGCATTGTATAATACAGAGCATTGGATGAGCGAAGGTTGGATAAGCGAGACTCTACTGTATATATAAATGGAAGGCCCGCACTTTGGAAACTTTCATGGGAAGAGGGGAGGTGGATCTGGAGGAGGACTTGGATCAAGAGTATAGAGACATATCTTTACACTTTATATAGGGAAATTAGACTTGGTGATGAGAGCTTTGAAGAAGAAACTAGATTAACCACTAAATGCAAGAAGAGACGAGGATGAAACATTAGAGAAGGGAGGGGAAGAAGGCAAAGGAACAGAGACCTGTGGTGGGGGGAGGGGGGGCATGGGGAGAAAAGTAAAAAAAGAAAATGGATAGTGAATGTTTTTAGAATGAGGAATGTTGATACATTGGCTATGATGAATAGGGAGGAAAAAGAGAGTGTTAAGGAATGGGAACTATCTGAACTTTAGGAAGAAGGGAAACATTTTAGAATAGGCTGCATAATATGGTCTTTCTTGGATTTTTTTTGTTGTAATTTTAGATGATGATTTTCCTGCTATAGGGAATAATGTGCAAATGTTTTACTGGGAAGGAAGGGCAAGGCTTCTATATCAATGTCTTCAACCCAAAGGATGGGAGGTCACTGCAGTGGGGTGAAAAGGGGAGAATAGCATAATGGGGAACAATGACTGTAGGCACTGTTTAGAAGTGCATGTGTTTATGTATAAATATATGTGTAGATTTTGGGAGAGGGAAAGCCATCTTGATAAAAAATGTAACTTCTGAAATATGATTGTAAAAATAAAAACTTTTGAGATTAAAGACACAGATAGTAATTACATTTCTTCCTTTACACTGGGGTAAGTGCATAAAATTGAATTTGGACCCTATAATGTGCATAGGTTTTAAACTACCCCTCTGGCTCACTGTTTCAATATGCAACGATTCTGCCACAATTTCAGTTTACATTGCTGAAGAGTGATCCATTTGGGACCACAGTGGAGGGCAACAGGTTACATTTCTATCCACTGGTATGTTAAGATCTGAAAAGAGGGGGGGGGGGGGGTGATGGCAAATAGCTACATATTTAATCCTAATGTTTTGCCTATGTTCAGATTGCTTTAGAGTCTATACTGAAATGAGATTCGTGGTGTTAGTATTTTCTGTCATGGAAGATTTCTGAGATCTATCCATTCACAGCATAAATGAATGAGAGGCTCAGCATAAATGTGAGGCTCATGTCTATACATGGCAGATGCACCAATCCAGCCCATCTGTAAAAATGTGTATCAATTTAAACATAAGAGCAACTAGATTCTTGTGGGTTTTTTCGGGCTATAGAGCCATGTTCTAGAGGCATTTCTCCTGACGTTTCGCCTGCATCTATGGCAAGCATCCTCAGAGGTAGTGAGGTCTGTTGGAATTAGGACAATGGGTTTATATATATCTGTGGAATGGCTGGGGTGGGGCAAGGAGCTCTTCCCTGCTGCAGTTAGGTGTGAATGTTTAGCTGATCACCTTCATTAGCATTTGAAGGCCTGCCTGAGTCTGGGAAAATCTGTTGCTGGGAGGTGTTAATCTGTGCCTGGTTTTTTCCTCTCTGTTGTTTAGCTGTTATAATTTTAGAGTTTTTTAATACTGGTAGCCAGATTTTGTTCATTTTCATGGTCTCTTCCTTTCTGTTGAAATTGTCCACATGCTTGTGGATTTCAATGGCTTCTCTATGTAGTCTGACATGGTGGTTGTTGGTGTGGTCCAGCATTTCTGTGTTCTCAAATAATATGCTGTGTCCAGGCTGGTTCATCAGGTGCTCTGCTATGGCTGACTTCTCTGGTTGAAGTAGTCTGCAGTGCCTTTCATGTTCCTTGATGCGTGTCTGGGCGCTGCGTTTGGTGGTCCCTATGTAGACTTGTCCACAGCTGCATGGTATACGGTAGACTCCTGCAGAGGTGAGAGGATCCCTCTTGTCCTTTGCTGAATGTAGCATTTGTTGGATTTTCTTGGTGGGTTTGTAGATTGCTTGTACGTTGTGTTTCCTCATCAGCTTCCCTATGCGATCAGTGGTTCCCTTGATGTATGGCAGGAACACTTTTCCTCTGGGTGGATCTTCATCTTTACTCTTGTGGTTTGTTCTTGGTCTTGCAGCTCTTCTGATGTCTGAGGTGGAGTATCCATTGGCCTGGAGAGCCCAGTTGAGGTGGTTCAGTTCATCTTGGAGGAGGTGGGGTTCGCAGATTCTTTTTGCACGGTCTGCCAAGGCTTTAATGATGCTTCTTTTTTGACTTGGGTGATGGTTGGAGTTTTTATGTAGATATCTATCTGTGTTTGTGGGTTTTCTGTAGACGGTGTGACCCAATTGTTGATCTGGTTTGCGGATGACTAGAACATCTAGAAAAGGCAGTCTTCCTTCATTTTCTTTTTCCATGGTGAACTGGATGTTTGGGTGGATGCTGTTAAGATGGTCCATGAACCTGTTGAGTTCTTCTTCTCCATGGCTCCAAATGGTGAAGGTGTCATCCACATATCTGAACCATATCGTGGGCTTTTTGGTTGCTGTTTCCAGGGCTTGTTCTTCAAAGTGTTCCATGTAGAAGTTAGCTATGACCGGGCTGAGAGGGCTCCCCATAGCTACTCCATCTTTCTGTTCGTAGAATTCATTGTCCCACTGAAAGTAACTGGTGGTAAGGCAATGGTGAAACAGAGCTGTGATGTCTTCTGGGAACCTCTGGTTGATGAGTGCCATGGTGTCTGCTACCGGGACCATGGTAAATAGAGATACCACATCGAGCAACTAATTTCTGGAACCTAAAATACCCTCTGTTGGTAGATTTTCATATCTTCAGATGGTACTGCTCCATTGAACAGAATTATATGGCAGTGTAGACTCATATAATCCAGTTCAAGGCAGTTAATCTGCATTCTGAAACTGGCTTATGTGGCAATGTAGATCCAGCCTATGTGCCTCATCATAAAGGCCAGGCAGTGTCTCTCTTTGCCTGACATCCAGGAGAAAAAGGAAGGGCAGCGAGGTGAATCTGTTGCCCCGCATGTAGCTCCATCTCAGCGACGTGCATGGGGAAAGCGTCGCCCTCCTGGTGAGGATGCATGCTATCTCCATTGGAGCCAGCACAACACAGGAAGTCACAACATCGTGTGATGTTCGGCGTCGTGCTCCATCCATTAGATGGGGTGAAAGTGTCCTAGGACACTAAATTTACCCAGTCTGCTGATGCTGTAAGTCACCAACAGGATTCTAGCCAGAATCTTGGGATTTATAGAAAAGGGGTCTATTCCGAGAAATAGCCTAGTGAATTTTTTCTAAAAATATATGAATAGTCTTCCCTAGGGACTGTCAAAGATTAGAGGAATGGCAATATTCATACATTAATAATTGTGTGTCAATACTTATGCAAACCTCCTTGATTTATTTGACATACTCAAGTCCTAACTCCTAATTGGATTCAGTGTTCCATTTTCTTGTGAATAGACTCAAGACTGCATCTGTAAACCATGAAGGGACCCTTATTATCCCCACTGAAAACTCTAATACATTAGTTTTTCTGAAGTTTAAGATAGTGTTCTTGAACAAAGCACTATAGAGGAGATGGGGGAAATGTCCAAGTTCCTTGGAGGCAGAGATAAAATTAAATGCCATAGAAAGTATTTACAGAGAAGTTGAAACTTTATTTTAGGGCATACAGCGAACTAGGTTATTTAAATATCTCACAGATGCTCTGTGATGTCCATGTGCACAGCAAGTGATGTTGTGGTATGGTAAAGATTAGATAATTCAATTCATTTTTTGCAATGGACTATATGCTTTTTCCTCCATCTGATGCTCTTCTCAAATGTACCTTCATATTCAGCAAAGACATGTGGATGATACCAGTTTGAATGGAGTAAATGATCATTCACCTGATATTACAGGTGAATGTACGGCTTGCACAATTATTGATTGTATACGAAATTGTTGATTGTATACGAAAAAAACCACAATTGCAGAATTGTTTTTGAGGCAACTCATTTTCTCTGGAACTCTGCTCTCTACACTAGCAGTGTCTTTATTTGAAAAGATTGATTATATTTCTCTTTGGTTCTCATTAATCCAGAAATACTTTTCGCCTGCTGAGGGAGGTAGTTATTTAAGGTTTAATGAGCCTTGAAATTTAAAACAGCCAGCTATCTGAAACAGCCTCTAGGCTTCTAATGGCTGCTGGGATAAATGAAGGTTAACTCCAGCAATGGAGGAATTATGACAAGATATGAACGTGGAAGCTCCATTTTCATTTGGGATGGTTGATTATCCCCTGGTTTTACTGAAATCTTTAATATTGTTAGTCAAGATAAGGACCATATATGTCTTCTACCCATAGTCACAGCCAGGACCTTTTAAAATTATGATTTTAAGGGCTTTTTTGTGTGTGCTTAAGAGGCTTAGGAGCAGTCCTAGACACACAGGAACAGGCCTCTGTATTAGGCTATTGAGAGCAATGTCCTGTTTACACATACTCAATCAGTTGCCTATGGTAAACCCACAACCACAACATTAGCAAAAGCTCTTCTAACCCCTCAAGTGATATATAGAAGAATGTAGAAGATACACAGGACTAAGCCCTACTCAGTTAAATGAGATTTAATCCAAGGTAAAAGAACAGAACCTTAAATGACATTTGTAAATACAGAAGCAAATGTTTTTATTGTAAAAGTCCACCAACCCTTCATTTTCAACAAACAGCAAATATTTCACTGGTGATTTACAAACTCCAAGGGCATTTATGCCATTTATATTGCAAACCACATCTATTGAGAATCGCTGTCACTGGAAGGGTGACTTTTCTTCTAGGCAACAGATGGTATGTGGTGTTTCATCCTAGCTTCCCTATTCACAATTATTTTGCATACAATTGTATTGTTGAAGGCTTTCATGGCTGGAATCACTGGGTTGCTGTAAGTTTTTTTAGCTGTATGGCCATGTTCCAGAAGCATTCTCTCCTGACGTTTTGCCTGCATCCATGGCAGGCATCCTCAGAGGTTGTGAGGTCTGTTAGAAAACAGACCTCACAACCTCTGAAGATGCCTGCTATAGATGCTGGCAAACAGATGTTGGAAAACAGACCTCACAACCTCTGAGGATGCCTGGCATAGATGCTGGCAAAATGTCAGGAGAGAATGCTTCTGAAACATGGTCATAGAGCCCGAAAAACTTACAGCAACTCAGTTACCTACAATCGTTGGCAAGTTAAAAAAATCAGAATATTTGAGACTAGAATTATATGCGACGTCTGAAGCATTTATTTCATCGTTATTCTTATTTGCAGATACAGTGATCCAAGCAATCACGGCATTGCTTGGAACCTACACATAAGTTGCTTTCATTTGGGCAAGCATCCTCAAACTGCAGCCCTTAAGCTGTTTGGGCCTCCAACTCTCAGAATTCCTGACCATTGAACGAGCTGGCTAGGCTTCTGGGAGCTGGAGGCCAAAACAGGTGGAGGGTCACAGTTTGAGTATTTCTCAAAATAAATGCACTGATTGAGCAGAAGTGGAGACACAATATTAGCATCCAATAAATCTTCACAATTTTACAGACACCACATAAGATATCTTTTTTTTTTTTTTAGCAAAGGGGAGAGATTGGGAAACTTTGTCAGGATTATTAAGAATGCTATGTGCCAAGAATCATTGGGTTATCCAGACGGATCCTATTCAATACTTTTTCTATTGCAAAAAAGCAGTCAGAAATAATGGCACAGATTGACCCTATCATAGCTTTTGTGACACTTTCCAAAGTGATACCATAAACTTTTATCTGTATTGTTTTACTGAGGCAGTTTTGTGGACTGTAGTCTCACAGGGATGTTAAGGGTCATTTGCAAGAGGCCCAAGACCAATCTCCCTCTGCGGCTGCTACCATCCCTTTCCTTGACACTTTTGCCTGTTTCATCTTACTTAGATTTTAGTAGCTCAGACAATGAGAGGAAGGCACCTTTCTCTGCTTCACCTCTCTGCGACATATGTACCAAATGAGAGAGACATAATTTCCCAGCTGTGTTACTGTACAGGCAAAACATTTGTCTTCCTATTTTATTTATTCCTTGTAATAATTTCCTGTCAAGCCGTGCATTTGCATATGATCCCAAAGTGCATGTAAAATTAATTTTGATGTGATTAAAACAGGAGATGGTTCAACATTTCCTGATAACATTTCAGCGTATGTGCATCATCCATCACCCCACCTTGTTGCTGGTCAGGACTGTTAAAGGCTGCTTCCATGCAGTGAAATTAATCTTAGTCATAGTGAAAAGCCACAGAACATTTTCTGCCTTTTGCTGGATTCAGTTGGATGATGGTTGACTCTTGTAATTCTCCATCAGCATTCTTTTTGCATGCCATGAGGTTGTAAGGTCTCATGCTAGTAGTGTGATGGAGCTTACTGGTATCAGGGTAAGGGTGCCCCTAGGGCAGTGGTTCTCAACCTGTGTTATTTTGGCCTACAATTCCCAGAAATCCCAGCCAGTTTTCCAGCTGTGAGGATTTCTGGCAGTTGAAGGCCAAAACATCTGGGGACCCACAGGTTGAGAACCACTGCCCTAGGGTTTTGCAGATGAGATAAAGGAAGAGCCATCGCTCTCCCAAACCTCCAGCAAGGGGGTTTCTAAGAGAGTGATGGCTTGTACTTTCTTCTGGTTGGAAAACTGAATCCACATATGATTAAAAACACCTATTTTTTGGCCATGAAATTTTGCCCTGGAAGCAGTGAACCACACCAAGGGCCCTTCCACACAGCCATATAACCCAGAATATCAAGGTAGATAATCCCACAATATCTGCATTGAACTGAGTTATCTGAGTCCACACTGCCATATATTCCAGTTCAAAGGAGATAATGTGGGATTTTATTCATATGTGTGGAAGGGGCCTGACTGCCCAGAGAGATCCTTGAACAAGAAGGTATTAACTACCTCCTTCCTCAATGACAGAAATCAAGAGCATTGCATCGGAGTTATATGAGTTATATTGCTGTTTTTTATGTATGCCAATAAACTGGATGTGAAACATGACATGTCCATCATGTATTTTTTGCTATTGTTTGAGTGCTGCATTAAGGGCTGCAGTTTGAGGATGCTTGCCCAAATGAGTGGGGGTATGCTGTGGGCTGATACTATATAGATACATGCATAAACCTTCATGTACATGTTATCAAGAATACAAAACACAGTTCAGTTATTTTGCATATTTATTCAGAAGCCCCAGTACCACAAATTCCAGGCATGCAGAGCAAAGCTCAGTTCTGGATATATCTGCACAGAAGTAATTTCTAGTGCAATGGGTTGAAAAGCATATAAAACACAGCTCAGTTATACATTTCTATTCAACAGGACATTGCAACGCAATAGCATTTGGACACACAAAGCACAGCTCAACTCCAAGTGCATATGCTCAAAAGGAAGCTACAGAATAAAAATCAGTAAACAAAAATACCTTTTCTTATCATTTCTACACTTTGTTGTAGAACAGGTTTAAATAACCTGCCTCCCTTTAGGTTGTTTAAAGTTTCAGTGCTTTTTAGTTGTCCTTAGCTTTGATGAGTAAGAATTGGTTCTCCCTGCTTAGTCATGAAGAAATCCTCTTTCGTCTTCCAGGCCCCCTTCTACACTGTCAGATAATACAGGTTATCAAAGCAGAAAATCCACATTATCTGATTTGAACTGGATTATCTTAGTCTACACTGCTATACACCGTAATCCAGTTCAAAGCAGATAATGTGGATTGTATACAGCTGTGTAGAAGGTGCCTCAGATCGATGTCCCAGCAAAATAGTCTTCTCTGTTTCAAGATAAAGTGGACACTAGTGAACAGCCATGGTAGCCACATGTGTCTACATTGGGTGCTTTCGAGGAACAATGTTCTTACCTCTGTTTATTTATCTATAGGATGTCATCTTGCAACTATTAGCTTTAAGTGCAATATAAAATAAACGCAGTAATAAATCCAAAAATCTAAACCCCTTATTTCTAATCCCAGATACTCAAAGCAATTACATTTCAGACGTTTTTATGTCATGGAGTTCTTAAGACATAGGTTATAAAGCTATCCAGGCTACCTTATTTGATTGAACATTTTGGGCCTAACACGGCACATAAACAGTATGCATTTTAGATCATTTCAGATCCCCAATAACTTAAAACTTTTTAGGGCTTTCTTTCATATTTGTCTGAGAGCATGAGTTCTCACAGTATAGTTGTGTCTGGCTGGTTGTTTTTGCCTGTGCACCTGTTTGTTAATAGTTTGATCTCACTTTAACTCTGATCTTCTGTATGTGTAAGCTATGTTGTGTTTGCTTTATTTTGTAGCCTACATTGAGTCTTGGTTTGGGGTGTGTGTAAAGAATAAACAACAACAACAACAATAACAAATACCAAAACCTCCAGCCACCTCACAACCCATTTGACTTATCTCGAGGTGCCCCTAGTGTTGTACACTTCAGATAAAATGACTGTGGTGCCAGTATTTATGAATTGTTTATGTCTCTTAAACAGACCAGCTCCCAAATGTGGATTCTCCTCAGGGCATTTTTCACTTCCTTGTTCCTCATGCTGTAGATCAATGGGTTCAGCATGGGAATCACTACAGTATAAAACACTGAGGCCCATTTGTCCTGATCCATGGAATAGCTTGAGCTTGGTCGCAGGTACATGAAAACTGTTGTCCCATAAAAAATGATGACTGTCCCCAAGTGTGAGGCACATGTTGAAAAAGCCTTTTGCTTCCCACTAGTTGAGTGGATCTGCAAGATTTCACAGAGGATGAATATGTATGAAACCATAATTTCTGCTGATGTGAATATTCCCAGAACCGTGGCAAATACAAATAACACCATTTCGTTGGTGCTTGTGTCAGTGCAGGAAAGAGCTAGCAAAGGGGGAACATCACAGAAGAAATGGTTGATGACATTGGAGTTACAAAAAGAGAGGGAAAAGGTGGAGATGGTCTGGGTCATTGCATTCACAAAGCCAACAAGGTAGGATCCAGCCACCATCAGAGCACACATTTTTGGGGACATCACCAACATGTACAAGAGAGGGTTGCAGATGGCAACATACCGGTCATATGCCATTGCGGCCAAGAGTATGCACTCAGTACTTGCACAGAAGACAAAGAAATACATCTGCACAGCACAATCTCTGTAGGAAATGGTTCTCTCTTCCACCAAAAAGTTCTCCAGCATCTTAGGGGCAATAGCTGAGGAATATCCAAAATCTAAGATGGACAAATGGCTGAGGAAGAAATACATGGGTTTCTGGAGTTGAGGGTCAATTCTGATTAACAGGATAATTCCAAGATTCCCTGCCAGAGCTACCAAATATATTGCTAATATCACAACAAAGAACATCAGCTTCATTTGAGGACTGTCCACTAATCCCAAGAGGACAAACTCATTCACTCTTGTGTGGTTTCCTTCGACCATTTTCTGCTTCTATGTGACTGAGCTATTGAAACACCTATATTTTGGGAAAAATACGTACATTAGTAAGAAACAATCTTCTTCTGTTTCTCTTTGGAATAGATAAAATTCTATGTTCCTGTGGAATTGGGCGGTCAAATGGGAGACTAGATCATTCTGAAGATTATCCGAATAGTAGAAAAAGTGGCTTATACCACATCCCTACCACTACATTGGCTTGGCTGAAATTTGTTTACAGACTTAATCAAACACGTCAACAAAATAGTTCAGAAGTCTATCTTTTTGCAATTTATTTTAAAGAGATTGCTAAAATCTGATTCACCTCAGTAATTATAGAATAATGGACTCACTTCTTATAAATTGCATATATGTACCAGATATGCTATTGTAAGGCACCTTTTCTGGAAGAGATCGACAGCAAAGATGAAATATTTTCAGTTCTACCCATACATAGAAACCATTGTATGTGCTAAAAAGGGCTAATTAGATTTCTGAATGAGTAGAACTTTGACTCACCTCCATTTCTGCAGTTTCCATGAAATTTAGAATTAAAACACATGGAAAAGAATGAGACACAATCACGTTATAAATCTGTAAAGTTCTTATTTCAATCAGCTGTGTGATCAAGGCAACATTGAGACTCCTGATGTCAAAGCAGTAATCATACAAGAGCTCTTTTATGTGTGGAATGTCCCTTGTGATCCAATCTTCTGATTCTTTGCTGTATATACCCAACAAAGTAATTAAATCCATTCTCAAGGGCTCTATACCAGGTGCCCTGCAGATATGTGATATCTTTAAAGGACAACAGAAATATTGGTTATCACATGTTAAATGATATGCCGAAGATGGCTATTTGCAAAATGTATGTATAGTAAGATATACATATAAATGTTCAACAGGGATATTTCCAAATTTTTCTTGTCAAAATGAGAAATCTTTCACTCAGGTTTCTACCATGTGTGATAATTCTAGTAGAAGCCAGAAAGTGTATTGTCCTACATCTGGCAAGACTGAACACCTAGATTCATAGCTGAAGTTGAAGGGGCACTCTCTTAAGACAGACAGGCAAAATCTAATAGCAGAACCAGAAAATGGAATCAAGGCAAACCCTCTGCCCCACCATACAAAACAAAACAAAAAAGCCGTGACGTCAGACAAATGAAGAAGATCTAAAAATACTGTAATGCACTGTATGTGAGGCTTTGAAAAGTGCTCAAAAACTTCAGTTGGCCAGACTGTTTACTGGGACTGGATACAGGGAGCATACAACTCCTCTGTTGCAACAGCCCCACTGGCTGTCAACCAATTCAAAGTGCTGCTTTTGACCTACAAAGCCCTTTATGGCTCCGGCCCAGATTATCTGAACGACCGTATTTTTCTGTGAACCTGGTAAACATCTACAATCAACGGGAAAGGGTTCTCTCTCTGTCCCACCACCCACTCAAGCACCTTTGTGGGAATGCTATCAAGCCATGACACCCCCCTCCCAAATTGATCTGGACCATCAGAGCATCCAAACATGAGATACAATTTTCCTTTATTTTTTAAAACATTTTCCTCTCTTTTGAAGTTTTGCAATATTGAAACCACTGTAGGCTCTGCAAGGGACCCAGCAGCAAACTGTACCCCAAACTATATTAATTAAAACCCTTTAACAAATGCATAAAATGATAAAGGGGCAGTGTGGAAGGGCCCTTAGTCTTCTTTGTGAAATACACAAAAAGTAGCTTTAATTGCTAATGCTTGTGCATGGTCAGATATATAAGTATGATGGAGGACAGAGAGGCAGAAAGGTAAAAAAAGGCTCCAGGTGCCACTGATATAAGAGAGGCTGTGGAAAAACCAATAGACTGTAGGTCTCCATACTAACAGTTCTAGGCATGCAAAATTTGCTAACTATAACAAGTGGCTGCAAGTTTCAATCCAACCATATCTAGAGGGTCATGTGAGTTCCAGCCCTGTTTAGAGTTACTAAATGTAAAATGAAAACAATACATTAGCTACAGTATTGTAATTTCTTTATTGTTCTTTGTGGTTGTTTATGGTCAAGTCATTATTGACATATGGTGACTCCCATTAAAGAGTCACAGAAGTCTCTAAAGAAGGAGTGTTATAGTGATTTGGCCGCTGGGTTACGACTGGAGACTAGGATTCAAATCCTTACTCACCCATGAAAATCCACTGGATGACTTTGGGGAAGTTTCTCTGCCTCAGAGGAAGACAAATACAAACCTCCTCTGAACAGAACTGCATTATATTAATCTACACTGATAAAACTGCATTATATGTCTATGTATATGGGTCCAAGGGCAGAGGATTTAAAATAACAGCAACAAAGACAATATATGTTACCACCCAACTCTCTTGATAGCTCGAGGCAGAGCAAAACGTATCTCCATAAAATACATACCATGGAATACATACATTAAATACACCATCAGTTAAAATTCATAGGTTAAAATATAGTGCAAGAATTAAAGTAAATATAAATGCATATATTAAAATACAAATAGAGTGGAAATGCACTGTTTAAAATTGACTGGGTAGGTCTGCTGGAAGAGATAGATCTTCAGCTCTATCTTGAATTTTGACAGCTCATTTAGCAGTTGAAGCTCTTTTGGCAGGCCATTCTACAATCTTGGGACAGCCAGTGAAAAGGTCCTCCAGGTGACTGTTGTCAGTTGCATTTTGGCTGGTTGGAGTAAGTACCCTACATAGAACCTAAGTATACAGCACAGATTATATGGGAGAAGGTGATCTCTAAGTATACAGCACAGATTATATGGGAGAAGGTGATCTTTGTAGGTAACTTGCACCCAAACCATGTAGGGCTTTAGCAGTCAAAACCAGCACTTTGTAATTTGCCTGGAAACTAACTGGCAACCAGTGGAGTGATTTTGGTATAGGGGTGGTATGCTCACTCCAAGATGTTCCCGTAACCAATCTAGCTGGCATGTTTTGAACTAATTGGAGTTTTCGAACTTGGTACAGAGGTAGCCCAATGTACAGTGCGTTGCCGAAGTCCAATCTTGATGTTACCAGTGCATGCACTACTTTTTTAGATTGGACTTCTGCAACGCACTGTAACTTCAAGATTGGACTTCCATTCTAGGTAGGAGCAGAGCTGGCATATTAACTGACGAAGTAAGCATATATGGATTTGTCTAACAACCATATAACACGAGACAGGTGAAGCGGGATGCTTTGCCAGGCTTTGCCAAAGTAACAGGGGCAGCGAGTTGAATCCATCACCCCATGTACCGCTCCCTCAGGGCTGATGCTTTCCCTATCACACGTGGTTTCTCTCTATACTACCATGTAATGCAATTCAATATAGTTAAATTACTTTTTGGAATGGCATTATATGGAAGTGTAGATGGGGCCTCATACAGGTACTTTAAAGTCTGAGGTGAACTAGTAGAGTTCATATGTTATTGACATGGCAACCACTGACTGCCACTGAGGACCCTTCCACACAGTCCTATATCCCAGAATATCAAGGCAGAAAATCCCACAGCATCTGCTTTGAACTGGGTAATCTGAGTCCACACTCAGATAATGTGGGATTTTCTGCCTTGATATTCGGGGGTATATGGCTGTGCGGAAGGGCACCCAGTGGACTCTTCAATAGGATTTATGTAATAAATAATAATAATAATAATAATAATAATAATAATAATAATAATAATAATTTATACCCCGCCACTATCTCCCCAAAGGGGTCTCAGGTTGGCTAACATGAGGCCAAGCCCAAAATTTACAGTACAGCAAAATAAAATACAAGAAGCAAAAATACTATCAAAATAAATACATGAAATAACAAAATAAAATAAACAATTTCAAAATAACATTATAGAGAAATAGAACACAGTAGAACACATAGCAAGTTCCAATTGATTCAGTCTGCTGTACTGTAGAGGGCCAAACAGTTGGGTTTATGTTTAGCTCACTACCAGTTGTGTTTTTTTTTCTATAGCACAGACTTAGGAAAACATTCTAATTATGGTTTTGGGAATTACAGAATTGCAACCTTACAGAGTTAATATGAGATGAAAATATCAGAATATTTTCTGGGCAATTCTAGAGGCCGCAAACTGCTGAACACAGGTATGAATATCTCATTCCAACCACCTTTTTGAATCTCAGATAAAAGACATACTGTGTTATGGTAGTTTTGGCCATTTCTATGAAAGACCTATAAACTGGACATGCAGAATTTCCAAAAGAAATTACAAGTTATGCATGCGAAATACAAATAATGAGCTAATACAGCATAGCTGTTTCCAGATAGGGAAATAGTAAGTGGAATGAGAAAATTTGCAAGACAAAGGGTTAAACAATCTGAGCTTTAAGGGTTCCTAAGAGCAGCGGGAGAAGATAGAAGCATAGATTCAAAAAGTACAACAAATGAATACTTTTTCTATTCTATAGGTATGCAAGAAAAGTGTGGCTGGTGAGAGGAGCTATGTAAAGAAATACTCCCCAAAAGATAAATTTTAGGGGAAAACAAAACTTCTTGGTGCCATTGGGCTTTTCTTGAGAGAAGCTGCAGAGTGTTTTCTTCCTTTTTGGAACATTGCAAAGAAGAAGACAAGGTAGACAAGGAACTTAAGTCACTCTGGGACTTTAAGTAAGCGAATCAGATCCTGATTTTCTGGCTAAAATTCTTGATTTGAGACAGATGGGGATAGGCCTGAGAGAGTGAAAAGAGCAAATCCCAGTTTTGCAGTTATTTTGCAAGAGGCTTCCATAAACAGAAGACAAACATTTGGGCTTTTGGGCAAAGATGGATGATTCAAGTAGGACTTTTTTTTTTCTAGAAAGGTTCTTGATCAAGGATGGATATTGACCTTTTCATCTGAGTGAACTGCCTTTGGAATCTGGGGATGTTTAAAGAGATCCGAGGTGGGGAAGTACTTTTAAGGTTTACTTAATATTGCATGACCTGTCTGCCTAAAACCTCTCTGAGAGAGAATATTGCTATATTTTAACTAATGAAGAGAACCAGCACAGAGCAGGTCCGCCTGTGTCCCTAAAATGAACTTATTTAGCCACACGAGTTTCTGTCCGTAATCCATTGTTTTGCAAACTACATCATATTATATTGGGAGGAACAGAACCTTCCTTCTGAGGCATTCAGTTATGCCTAACAATCTGATTCGTATTCTCCCTCTAATTCCACATATTCTTTCAGTGTAGTTGCTAGCTGTAGGATTTAACTAGGTTTTTCCCTAACTAATCCTGCTCTGTCCTTAACAGTCAAATACACACATCTTATAATAGGTATTGAACAAATTCTGACAACTGCCACAAATGCTAACAACCTAGTAGGAGCAGCATTGGGTTCTTATTAAGGTTCTTCAATGGTCACAAGATTTTGTTTGGACTACAGATCAATAATTTGAAGAGCAGCCCAATTAGTAAACAGCCCAGGTTTATTTGAAGGTCTCATAATTTTACTCCGGTTCAATGCCATATCACTGTTCTTTCTCCTGACTATCACTGGAAATCAATACACAGCGATATATTTTTCTGTTTGTTGAAACTGGATGAAATTTATAGGCACTGTAATCTTTTACGAGGCTATTATGCCTGCTATTTTTGAGACAAATGGGATTTGGGGGCTCTGCGTTTTTAGATTTTGATATTTTACAAAATGAGACTGCTGGTAATGAATGAATGTGTGTGTGTGTGTGTGTGCATATGGAGAATGAGATGAAGTTTTCAGAAATACTTTACTCTTGTGGTGGGGTAAAATCTTACAGGTTTCAGAAGGACAGATGCAGGGAATTTTCTGCAGAAGTATGGATACAAAGAATTTCCAACACAGGTGCACTTTTCCACCACAGTTTTTATAGGAAATTGTCTTGAAAATTATTTACAGCCTAGAGGTCAGCTTGCTCAAGAAACTAGCAAAAGTTCAGAAGAATATGAGCAGTATATCTGGATATGTATTCATGTGTATGTAAGAGTTGAAATAGGGTCAGTTGACTTGGAGAACTTTGATAAAGTCATTTATTGTGATAGAAGAAATGCAAGATAGACAGAAATGCAAGATAAGTCGCTGTGTTTTCTGTATATAAAAACCCCAGGAAGAATGCCAGTAGTTTTCAGACATATACTGACCCTTTATCATCTTGCACCTTATTGGCCTGCAAAAGAGAAAAGTGTACTACTTACTCCATGAGGAACGGGAGAAGTCTGAATGGGAAAACTTTATCATACATGTGTATACTTCCAAAAAACTGAGAACATTTAACATAGAATAAAATAAATACAGATTTCCAATTGTGTGGAGAGCATCTAATGTAGATGCTCTCTTAATCAGACTTATTGCTATGTACATGAAGAGAGGGACTAAACTAGAATGAATCGGGAGTCTTGGCCACTTCCATATTCACATGGTAATTGAACATCTTAGTTGGCAACTGTCTGGAATTGCTGTATATGGCCCCGTGTTCCTCCCTTTGAAATTGCTAAGTGTTTAATCCATATTTGGTGTGCTTTGATAGATCCTGCTTCATTTTGGACATCTTTTGAGTTTTAATTGAGACATTTGATTTTGGATTACATATAGTGGTTCCTTCTTTTCTGTAGTTTAGCTCATCTGCAGTCAACCAGTCTGAAAATATTAAATGAAAAATTGCAGAATTAAACAATTTATAAGTTTTAAATTGCATGCCACGTTCATATGACTTGCTTCAATATATTGTTTCATTATTAGTTATTGTTGTTGATCTCTTACTGTGCCTAATTTATAGGTCAAACATTATTGTAGACAGGAAAAACATACAGAAAAATCATAGAGTAATTACGTAAGATTTGGAACTATTAACAGTTTAGACGCCCATTGACAAATTTTGATATCTGTCAAAATCCAGGCTGTTATCATCAACAACCTCATCAGATGGAGCTTACTTCGGTGGCATATGCCAGTTCATCCCTAGTTGACCCACAGAGCCCACCGGCTCCCAATATAATGCAAAAGAACTTCCGGTGGTGCTCCGTAGGTCAACTAGTGAGGAACTGGTGTATTTCATCGCTGCGGCAACACTGGAGGCTTCCTGTGTTGCACCAGGATGAATGGGGCAAGTTGCATGGTTGACGCTTTCCCCCCTGAGATCAGCTTAAAGGTAAGCTGGGCAATGTGGGTTGTGGGGAAACAGGTGTCCCATGCCCCCCGATAGTGGTTGCCAGATTTGCCACGACACATGACAATTTCAACAGCCTGTGTGAAAAGGGTTCAAGTCTTATTTGGGAGATTCTCAGAACTGCATTTTTGGCAACTGTAGAACACATAATGTTACACATGGGAGATATCCGACCTATTTTAGCAAGGTCACTATTTTGTTGTTAATGAAGAGAGACAAGAGAGTAAAGTAATTTCCTTCCTTCCTTCTATACTTTGATTTCCATTATTACAGAAAATATGCAGATCTGGATATAACATGGGAAGCATCAATCAGACATGGAATATGGAGTTTTTCCTCTTGGGTTTGTCCACTCATCCAGAAACCCAGAAATGCCTTTTTGCTCTTTTTCTAGTGATGTATCTTGTCATCCTTGCAGGGAATATGCTCATCATGCTGGTGGTAAGCAGGGACATGCACTTGCACACTCCAATGTATTATTTTCTGAGCCATCTCTCATTTCTGGACATCTGCTATACCACCACAGTCATCCCTAAAATGCTGTCTAACTTCCTAGCAAAGCACAAAACCATCTCCTTTGTAGGTTGCATGACACAGATGTATATATCGCTGTCTTTAGGAGCTACTGAATTCATCCTGTTGACTGTTATGGCATATGACCGCTATATGGCCATTTGTCATCCTTTGCATTATAGTACCATTATGAGTCAGGGGCTGTGTACGCAAATGGCAGCTGAGTGTTGGCTCAGTGGGTTTGTGAGTGGTGTAGTAATAACAGTGTCCACTCTACATTTGCCATTCTGTGGGAAGAAGACCATCAACCATTTTGTCTGTGAAGTGTTAGCTGTCCAGCATTTGGCATGCTCTAGCTCCTTTGTTGGGGATGCAATCATGCTGGGAGCTGGGACGCTTATTCTGCTCATACCCTTTATTCTTGTGGTAATGTCTTATGTCTACATCCTCACAACCATCCTTCACATCCGATCAGCTGAGGGAAGACACAGAGCGTTTTCCACCTGCTCAGCCCACCTAATGGTGGTGAGCCTGTGCTATGGGACAGCCATCTTTGTCTACCTGAGGCCCAGATCCCACTATTTTCCCAAGCAGGGGAAAACTATCTCGGTGTTCTATTGCATCGTTACTCCCATGCTGAACCCCATGATCTACAGTTTGAGAAATCAAGAAGTAAAGGCTGCCCTGGTCAAGCTTAGTGAGGAAATGAGGAAAGGGAGAACCCTACCTTGCTTGTGATCTCGCTACTTTTGCCTCATTTACTGTCAACATCAAACTGAGGATGCATGCATATACTATAGAATTAAGGCAATTTGACTACTTTTCCTGCCATGGTTCAATGCTATGAAATCATAAGAGTTGCGGTTTGGTGAGACACCAGCACTCTTTGGCAAAGAATGCTAAAGATCTCATAAAATTATAATTGCCATGATTCCATAACATTAAGCCAAAAAAAGTAAAAACTTGGCTATGAGACCAAGCCTTTGGGCACTAAGCAATACAATGAATGATCAGGGATTATGTTCAATTGCTATTTGACATTTGGAACAGTTTTGGAACATGATTTCTGAATTATGTGATTTAATGTTTTTTATTGCTGTTGTGGTTTATGTAATTGTAATGTTTTTAAATTGTGTTGTGATACTATGTATACTGTTTTGTTGGAAACCGCCTCGAGTCGCTGATAGGTATACAAATACAGTAAATAAATAAATAAATAAATAAATAAATGTTTATATTAATATGCTTTCAACTCCATGTTTTGATTGTCTAAATGTTATGTTTTTATGAACTAATTGATAGTTATATGTGATGGTTGCTCTGTGTTAGGTTATATATATATGTTTGGCATTAAATTTTGCCATAAATATGTTGGAAACTGCTTTGATTCTCCACGGGGTGAGAAACGCAGTATACAAGTGAAGTAAGTAAGTAAGTAAGTAAGTAAGTAAATAAATAAATAAATGGCAGTTAAAGCGGTGTCAAACTGCTTTGATTCTACAGTGTAGATACACTATGAGTCCTATTTGGTAGGGTTGAAGATGTATGTGCACAGTTTTTGAATATATTTTTGAGTACAGTAAAAATAAATAAATAAACTGGACATGTAATTGAATTAAAACAATTTAGGAACAAATTGGAATAAATATATACATACACCTGCATGTATGTAGCAACACCTTCCTTCTCTTAAAAGAGCCTTCTTTGGCAACCACTCAATTCAAAACATTTACCTGAAGACAAAGGTCATTGGTGTTGGAAAGACCAAGCAGGAGAAAACAGTAGCAGTAGATTATAATTGCCATAAGTTACTTCTGCCAAATATGTTCCAATCTGTCCCTCCTGATTTTCCTGAGCCACTTGTACTGAGCTTACTGGAATCTGAAATAGCATTTCTTTTCTAATAGGCCTTAAACTATTTCTCTTTTTATTCTCTGTACTCCAAACCCCTTCACTTCTGAATAATTCAACTGTTATATTGACTGCTCTTAAAAATGCTTAATAAATCGAAAGCTTTGTTTGCTAAGTACTACCACCCTTTGTGTATATCTGAAGGTACAGAGAAGGTGTTTGGTCAAGACTACCTGACCATCACATGTTTGACCCTTGCCTTTTGTGGCTTATTAAGTTTAGCAGGTGAAAATTGTTTGTCAAAAGTACAGATTTGAAACACCGAATAGTTCCAACTTCTTGAAAAGCCGTTCTAATTGACCACTGCTGAAGTAACTTTACCTGGACCTGGATAGAATTAACAAGTACAAATCATCACCTAACCATATGTACTTGGGCAGGATGATGGGGAGCGGGACCTGAAACTATAAATATCAATAGTTTGTTGTTGTTTGCTGTAATATATTCATTTATATTCCACCATCTTCCTAAAAGTAGGATTCAAGTTGCCTACAAAATAATAAAATATGTACAGACGGAAATACATACAAACAAAACAGTAAAGAATTGCTTCAAAATGCCATGGAAAATCAGTATGACAGCACACCATGGAAAATACATCACAGTTCCTGAAGGTTTGTTATAATTTTAAATTTTGCTTGTTATCTATAGGACAGCAAGGAGGGAACCATGCTAACTTCCTTAGGGAGGGAGTTTCAAAGCCTGTGAGCAAATACCATAAAATTACCATAAAATCTGCTTGGGAATCTGGGGGGCAGAGAAAAAGATCTCACTCCAAGAGCTTAGTGCTCAGGCAGACTCATATAGGAAAAGGTGGTCCTTTAGGCAGCCTGGATCCAGATCATGAAAGGCTTTATGGGTAACAACCAGCACTTTGAATTGCTCTGGGAAAAACAACAGCCAGTTGAGCTGTGGCCACAACAGAGCTGTATGCTCCACATAGCTAGTTGCAGTTAACAATCTGGTTGTAGCTCTTTGAGCAACTAAAGTTTCTGTATGCTTTTTCAAAGGCAGACTGACTTTAGAGTATATGATAATAAGCCAAACCGAATGTAACCAAGGCATGTGTCATTATGCCAAGGACCAGGACTAGGTGCAGTTTAACTATGCAAAAGCATTCTTGGGCTCCACAGAAACCTCACTTCTAGGCTCAGGGCTGAATTCATGAATAAATCCAAATAATGAACTTGTCTTTAGGATGGGGCTACCTTATCCATCACAGTCTGGATTCCTTTTCCTAGATCTGACTTTCAACTGTCTCAACTGGATTAAGCTTCAATATGTTTGTCCTCACTCATTCCATTACAGATGCACAGCAATGGTTTAGAACTGAGACAACTTCCATGAAATTAGATGGAAAGGAGGCATAGAAATGTGTGCTACCAACAATTAAACTTATAAACTATGGGTAATCATGGGTTTAATTTTATTTGTTGAAGAGCATATGGGACACTTACAGGCCAATGACTAGGCTGATCAGTAACCTCACAGCATTGCCTTCTGAATCATCAGCCCCTTCAAGAAGAATTGGGACCACTGTAAAACAATACTCCCAATCCCATCTCATAGATATAGTCAAGAGTTATGATCAAGGTCAATCATACTGAGAACTCCTTGGAGATCCAACAGAACCAAGGAGACAAACTCCTGTTGTTTCTGAAAGGTTTTCACTAAAGTTCCCAAATAACCAGACTGAAATGGATCTAGGTCATCTGTCTCAGTGCACACTCTATCTAAATGGAGACTGGCTGACATCTAACATGATGGAATTCATAAAAGGGTTTTTGCATACTCCTTGGTATAAAAGCACATTATTTACCTACTCAGCTTGTTCCTCTCTGGGTTGTTTAATAAATCAGAATAAGAAATAACTAGAAAACTTATGGCTCTTAGTTTTCCACATTCTTGAGGTGTAAACAATGAAATCCCCTGGGAATTCTGGAGTGTTCATCTAGCTATAAGAACATGGCTGAATGCTTCTCTGTCATCCTTCTTTTCTGTACCCACTAATAAAAAGCCGTGTCAGAGGTGGGCTGCAACAGGTAAAAGGTAGCTTTTGTGAGTGTGGAAGAAAATGTGCAATGGTTGCACTTTGTTACATTTTACAACACCCTGAATTAGGATCTAGAGCTGAATCTGCATGAAGACTGTATCCCAGTTCCACTATGTGGTACCCTATCCTGGTTTGACTCCTTTACTAACACATGTACATGTTTTTATCAGTTTGGGAAGCCACATAAGAACCCCATTATATAGTCACACTGGTACAATAGGGTGTTTCTGCGGTGCGCACATGTTCCTGTATTGGTTTGAGTCCAATACAGCGACCTCGCTAATGGCATTTAGGAAAAAACTAAAAACCTGGATGTTTGAGCAAGTCTTCAATTGACCTTCGTCGTGATGTTCTATCTGACCATGGATTAGCAATCAAGACAACGAATTGGATGACGATTTTAACTATGAGATGTCCCGATCTGTATTGGTGGCCCAATACTGCGTATGTTTTTTGTATGTATTCTTAATTTTAATTTTTATATGCTCAAGTGAATTGTATTTTTTAACATTGTATATTTTAACATGTTGTAAACCGCAATGAGTCGCCGCACAGGCTGAGATATTAGCGGTATACAAGCATACCAAATAAATAAATAAATAATAAATAAATCATACAATTGCAGTGGCTGGAGGAGAGAGTGTCATTTCCACATCAATGCACATATCTGCACAATCAAGTAGCCTTTCTCTGTTTTCCATAATTCAAACAACCCATTAGATTTATTCCCATTGGATTTAATTAAATGACAAGGTGACTGGCCAAGACAGGTGTCCCATTTCAAATCCCATTCCTGTAATGTTTCAGCAATCAATTGGCTTATCAATGTATGGCCCTTATCAATGTATTGTCCTTACCAATGTATGGTTTAATTTTAGCCTCAGTGAGTTTACTCTCAGTAAATACTTCAAAATACTTAAGATCCAGCTTTAGTGGATCCTTATCAGAGTGGTGACACTCATCAATCAACATTTCCAAGGCTGTGATGATGATGATGATGATATTATTTTATTTATACCCCACTTTCTCTCTCTCTCAAAAAAGAGATGCAATGCAGCTTTCAGTAAAAGTGATACAAAAAATTTGGTGCTGACCATTCTAGCAAGAGCCACTCACCCACCGGATGGTCACCACATACCAATCAAGATCAACTGCTGCTTTGAGTGGTAGATGTAGCCCCATCCTGAGTGGAGACCTGCTTCAGCTGTTGTTCCATATCCTTATGTCTGTCTTGAGGCTCCAGGTAACAAAGATGTAGACACACAATAGCATTAAGTATTTATTCCTACTCTTTGGTAGTCAGGAGGAGAGGAGCAGAAACAGAGCTGGAAATCTACTCTTTCCCTCATAAACACAAATACACTCCAAGCTTATATATCCTATATAGCGTGAAAGTCAAACCTGCCCCTTTTGGATCCTTGTTGGAGACAAACTGAATCCCTGGCTCTGAGCCTTTCTTTCCCCCCAGCATTATTCATCCTGAGATATGTCTCAATGCCGGGCAACTCAGAAAAACAGAGAAATTCCCCATTACTTCAGCCAATGCTGTGAAACCTGGCAACATTAGGTACAATATTATGACACCCAAAGGTGATGGCTCTTCGAAGCACTGAGAAGACGAAGAAGAACCTGGAAGACAAAATAAAGTTATGGTGGGTTATTACATAAGCGAATGTACTTCTGGAGATCTTGTGAAAATCCAGATAATATGGAACCTCAGAGCTGATTGGCTTCCATTTTTGAAAGGGAGAGCAGAAATCCATGGAACATGTCCAGAAGTATTGTGGAGAAAGCATATAAAGGGTTAGTTCCATCCCTTCTGGTCTTGATGACATTGCAAATGGAGAAGAATCACCTTTTGATTTGGTGATATTATCTGTTCTCAGAAGGACATCTGAAAGCTCATTTTCTTGGGCTTTGAAAAGTAAAAGGGACAGAAAAATGTGAAAAGGGGAGCTAGACATAACTGGAATTCTGTGTGCACTGTGCCATTATTTTTATCACTTCTGCAGCTTCAAATTTTAATAGGACACTAGTGTTCCTGTTATACTTTTCTCTGGTGAGGTCACAAAGAGTCGGAAGCGACTGAATGAATAAACAACAAAATCATTAACTTGTGTATAATGTGCGAAGTTCGCTTTGGAAAATAAAGAAAAACTGTCAATGTTTACATATATCAATGGTTGGTTATATCAATAATAGCTTTCTATAGCTGTGGAAAAAACAGTCAGATGCAGACTATCCATTTTAAGCAGTTGTTTTAATCACTTTAGAATGTATCTGTACTGAGAAATGTTTCTTTCTGTTGAACACTCTTCTCAAGGCATTCTTCACCTCCTTGTTCCTCAGGCTATAGATCAAAGGATTCAACATGGGATTCACTACAGTGTAAAATACTGACACAACCCTGTCTTTGTCTGGTGAGGAAGCTGAACTAGGCCGCATGTACATAAAGACGGCTGTCCCAAAGAACATGGCAACAACAATCAAGTGTGAAGTGCAAGTAGAGAAGGCTTTATGCCGGCCCTCAGAGGAGTGGATTTTCAAGATGGCAGAGAAAATATAGATATAAGAAATACATATTTCCAGTGTGATAAAAACCCCGTTAAAGATACAGAAGGCAAAAAGAATGATCTCATTCACTCTGGTGTCAGTACAGGAGATGTTGAGGAGTGGTATCACATCACAGAAAAAATGATGGATGACATTGGAGCGACAGAAAGAGAGTCGAAAGGCACAGCCTGTGTGTATCATTGAAATCACAAAACCACAAATGTAAGAACCAATAAGGAGCTGCAGACAGAGCTGGCGGGACATTATGACATTATACAGCAAGGGTTTACAGATGGCCACATACCGATCATAGGCCATCGCAGCCAGAAGGAAGCACTCTGTTGTCCCAAAAGCAATGAAACTGTACATCTGGGCTGCACAGCCACTAAATGAGATGGTTTTATTCTCAACTAAAAGGTTGATCAGTGCCTTGGGCATGATGGCTGAAGAATAAGAGAAGTCCAGGAAAGCCAGGTGGCTGAGGAAGAAGTACATAGGGGTGTGTAGCCGGGGGTCGACCTTGATTAAAGTGATCATGCCTAGGTTCCCTACCACTATGATCAAATACATGATCAGGAACACTGCAAACAGAGCACTCTTGAGTTCAGCCCTGTCTGTTAATCCCAGGAGGATGAATTCAGTCATGCTGGTGGAATTGGTCTCCATCATTTCTGTAATGAGCTGATAATTAATAGTAATAAATGTGATTAGCAGTTAAAATATATAAGAAATAAATGTTTATCCTTTCTTTTGTATCAGTGTTTGCTTTCCTGATGGAAATTTGCTTGGTCAATGGGAAATTTGCCCAGGCAATGCTTTAACCTCTTCACATTGGTGCAGTGGCTGGTGACTGATGGTCGTTTTTATACACATGCTCCATCTTTTCTGAAAAACATAATCACAAATGTAACTGAAGCAGCTGTTCATCTCTGCAGGAGAAAGCAAGCCTCTAGTGGCATCAAGATTTAATTTAAGCATAGTAGCTTCCATTTCTCACGCAATCTATGCAATCCACGTTTTGTGGCGTATCTTTTGCTAACATCAAAAACCTGTTCTAATTTGACTTAGCAAGAACAAGCAGTGGATCTACTGCTGTGAGGGCAACCAGCCAATGAACTCTGTATTTTATTGGCCCTGCTCCACTCACCACTGTTCCAAGTTTGATGCTTGTTTGGAAGCAAATGTGCTGAACTGAATAACTGAACTAGTTGAACCCCAGTTTGCTAATGTTAGAGTTCCTTTTTAACTGGAAGCAGCTGTGGGAGGGACATCAGTCTAATGTGGAATTGATTTGCTGACCTTGTGGTGGTGGATCAACCAGCTGCTCCTGTATCCTGCAAAGGGGCAGTAGAGAAATGGCATCTGCTTTGGTTGGCATTCTTCCCATCTAAAAGTTATTGCCTAATTTGTGTTTTGAATATATATGCAAAGATGATAAGCTTTCCCAAATATTTCCCATCTTATTATAACAGGGCCAGCTTTTTCATACAGTTCCACCCCATACATAGCACATAGGAGACAGACTTGTTAGTTTGTTACAGCATAAAATGGGGATGGGGGGGAGGTGTCTAGCAACACTTTTAAAACTGATTTGTATTAGTATGGCCTTTCTTGAATTTCAATCAATTTGTCTTAAAGGTGCTGCCAGATTTCCTTCCACTATCTCATGCAGGGATGACAGACAGGTCGTATATTTGGAATGACAGACAGGTCGTATCCTTTTACGGTGTTATATGTATTTGCCATGCACTGCACAAACATCAATACAACTTAACTTATATTTTGAAAAAGAAGAGATTGATAATTTGTATCTTGCTTTATAGGTTCTTTTTAGTACAGTTGGTTTGAGCTATTCACATTTTTGGCTGTTTGGTTTATGTTGATAGCCAGGTATAATATTATGACAGTTATGTAGAATATTATATTTGAACGCCACATGTCTTGTTTTACAGATCAATAGGAAAAGAAAGAAAGGGTCACTGTTATGGAAAAAAAAGTCCTCATAGGTCAAAAATAGTCAGTGCGAAGGAAAATTGCCTCAAGGGACCACCATTTTCTAATAAGCTTTGAAGTGGTCATTTTCCTGGCTAAATCTTTATAGGAAATGCTATTTGGGGCTGTGGAACTTGGCAGCATACTTTGTCCACCCCATAACAGTGTTTGCCAAGCCTATCAGCAGTATAGGTTTGGTAGCATCCCAAATGCAGGGGTTTTGAGGTACTGCAATTTAGGGCATTGGGAAGGGATGGTTTCAGCATGCTCCTGTTTGGGTGGGCGTTGAGACATGCAGCTGGAGACAACCATTGGGGATCTGCCAGAGCCTCTTCACTGAGTGTGCCCTGTGAGTGAGAGAGTGCATCAGCCATTTCATTGCCCTAGTCTGCAGTGCCTCAGGATCTCAGCTGGTGTGCTGCCTTGCTTAAGCAATAGGTTTGAAGCATCATGTTTGGTCATTAACAAATCTGCATTAAATCTGCATCCCCAAAGCTACAAAATCATAAAACTGCTTTACAATCTTGTGAATACTGAATAGGACACTACCCTCCATGTTTGAAATTCCTCTGCTGCTGTGGGGCTTAGGAGGCATGGCTGGGTGATATTTATGATTCTCTGGGTGGAAGAAAAGGGAATTGGATAACTGCATTGCCATTTTCCATTTGCTGAAATGCCTGGACAATGAAAAACACCATGCACAAAAAAGATGAAATAGCCATAGCAGAAAGAAATTTCTTCTGATCAGTTGACCAGGCAAAATACTAGGCTTTTTTCCCATTTGCTATCAGCATGTACATCTACACTGCAGAATTAATGCAGTTTGACACCCCTTTAACTGCCATGGCTCAGTGCTATGAAATCATAGACTTGGAAGAGACCACTTCATGTGCCATCCAATCCAACCCCCTGCCAAGAAGCAGGAAAATCACAGGAGTTGTAGTTTTACAAAGGCTTTAGCCTTCTATGCCAGAGTGCTGTTGCCTCACCAAACTACAAAGTCCAGGATTTCATATTATTGCGCCACAAAGTTAAAGTTGTGTCAAACCACATTAATGCTACATTATGGAGAGAAGCTGAAATATATGGAGAAGCTGAAACTCACTCCAAAGGTAAATATACTTTTGACTGGATAAATTGTGAATCTGTTGTGAGTGGATTTGGATGTTGCTTTAAAAAAAATCACACTACACCACTCAAGAAGGAAAAAAAATGTGGGATTCCTTCTCCTACCTGAGTATGAAAGTCCAACAAATGACATTATTTGAGGAATCCACCATTATCAGTGGTTGGACTGACCTCTGTGGAAGTACAGGAGGATTCATGTAATGTCCTATAGATTATTCTGTTGACCATTTCAGAACATTGCTTGATTTTCAGGAGTTGTGTTTCCTAAAACTTTATGCTCATGTTTTGATCTGCTCAAATGATGATAAAGAAACAGAATTATTGAATCATGGAGTTGGAAGTGACCACACTGGCCATCCAGTGCAATTCCCTTCTGCTATGCAAAAACACACAAAGCAAACAGATAGCCATCTGTTTCTGTTTATGAACCTCTATATTTATTATCTATTTATCTCCCCCCCCCATTTATCATATAATATATAATTTGAAAGTTTTTTAAGCCTCCAATGTTTTGTCTGTATAATTCAATATGGACATAGAAAATGAATTGGACTTACTGTGACTAATAGAAGACGACTCTTCCACTTTCCTGAAGAATGAAAATATCCAGGTATATCCAAGTTTTGCTGTTCAATATAATGCAGAATTTATTGCCTGCAATTCCAGTTTACTCTTAAAAAATAAAAACACACATACATAGACTGTTTAACATAACACACTTCGGAGTATTTGGGTCCTGATACCTTTTAATAATAAAGCATTAAAGTGCCTTTATGTGTGTTTATTCCTAAAATGGTTAAGAGGCTCTTGTTTTTAAACATATGTGCAAGATTAACTTTCTATCAATGAAAGATACTAAGATTTAGAAAGAGGCCCTGAAGCATTTTGAGGCTGCATTTAAAAGGACTAAAACACTGGTACTACTGGAGTATTCCTATGTTGTTCCAGGTGCTTTGAGACCCGATTGTCCCTTGAGTCATCTTTACTTGCAATTTGCAGATGTGCTGAACTCTAGATGAATCCAGAAGGAATAACAGCACCACTACCATTTATAATTTTCACTTTGTTTCAACTTTAAAAAAATCTCAGTCACTGCCCTAAGTTCTAGTTTGGGGAAAAAGATTGGTTATAAATGAAGATAATCATCTAGAAGAGTGGTTCCCATCCTTTTTTGACCAGTGACCACTTGGACCAGGGGCCACTTGGACCAGGGACCACTCTCCAACATGGGTACCAAAAAGGTTATGAATTGTTTTTGGTCAACTTTAGATTCGGTTTGGTTATTTGGGGTGCTAATTCAGAAAATTGCATTGGATAGACCACATCAGCTCTAGTTTCTGATACAGACATATGCTCTCTAGTAGTTGTCATCTGCTCATCCACAGAAAATCATATTTAATCATTTAGTTGTGGTAGTCGTAATCTTTCGTGGGTAGTCAGCCTCTTTCCATTCGACATCCTTGTTGCCTCTGCACTATAAGAGGGTTTCACAAGACCAGTTGCTCTTGTAGCCGTGTGGTTTCGAGGCAACAATGTAGTAATAGTGATGCCATGGACCATATTTTCATTCCTGCGGACCACTGGTGGTCCATGGACCAAAGTTTGGGAACCACTGCTCTAGAATAAGAAAGAAAGAAGCAGAGTAAGAAAAAGAGATAGAGTGAAAATTTGATATTAACTTATGGCTGATGGCCTAAACATTATGTGAAAGTTTAGGACTATAATGGTTCCAACTCCTGCTCTGCAATAAAAGAGAGGAGCCCTAATGAGCATCTAGCAATCACCACCCACTAATTTAACCCTGTGACCCAGTAACGCAGTTGGAGGTTAATGAAGGGATTAACTTATATTTTCCCCATCCTTTACTCTCATTCTCTCACTTTTAGAGAAGAGTATCCTGCACACATATGCATGCGCACCAAGCAAAGGCACATGAAGGGGGTGTACAAGAGAGGAAAGTGTTTATTCTTAGTAACTTACATTAGCAAAATGGATATCTTATACCTGAAAGCATCTTCTTCCAAATGTTACTTGGGAGTAGTTACAAGTTATAATGAGTCTATATGTCATATTCAGTTAAGGTTAAAAAAGCAACATAGTTAAACACTTCTATTCTACACAGATGTTATACATAGAATACAGATGCTCTGGATCTTGGATGTTCATAGATGCTGTGAATCTGGATGCTTTATGGAGCTAAATTTCCCTGATTGGTAGCCTCAAGGCCCTTCCAGATGGGGCCTATATCCCAGGATCTGATTCCAGATTTTCTGCTTTAAACTGGATTATATGAGTCCCCACTGTGAAATAATCTGGGGTAAACAAAAAACCTGGGATCAGATCAGAGCCCTTAGTCCCAAAGTATCCTTCCCTTTCTCTCTTTCTCTCTGTGTGCCTTGTGACACACTAATGTTTTTAAGGACTGATCAGTGAACTCCTTTTCCAGAAAATTTCAAATTATGGTCCATTCTGAACTTGGTGTGAACTAAATTTTAAGAATTGTAGCTGTTCCTGTTAAACATTATTTTATGCTCATGTCATAAGAAAAAAAAAGGTTAAACATTAGGAAAAAACTCATAACTGGGATTGTTATTTAGGAGTGGGCCTGAGAATCTTGAAAATGGTGACATCTTCACTACAGGGAGGGTATAAAAAGAAGCGCCGAAACGCTATGGAGAGAGAGTTGGGGAGTGGGGGGGGGGGGAGAAGAGAAGGGGTCTACATTGTTAATTGCAGCAATACTATGTTTCATGCTTATATCTATGTTTGATGTTTTTATAGTTTTAATGGTTTTTACTTACAGTTATATGCTTCTAACAAAGATGAAGTCCTGAAGAATAGGTGTCTTGCTGTGTACCAACCCAGCATTACAGAAAAGCATAAAATCCAATGACACACTGAGGCAATAATTCATGTTATCTTGGTTGGGTGAAAAAACCAGGATGGAGAATATTGTTTCCCAAGCCATCTGTTTAATATCTAATGCCATTCTTTCCTTTTGAATATAATTTAAATAGATACATTGTTTACTTTGAGCAAATTTAATCAATATGTCTTAGGTACAAATGAAGTAAAACAGTTGCATGGCAGCTGTATCAGGTGAAATAAACCAATTATGTTAAGCATAATCAAAACGCATAATCAGATCTCCTGGTTTATTTATTTATTTAAAGTAACGATTACTTGCTTCGTATCAGGTTAAAGCCCCTGAAAGTTGACTTACAAATCTATACAAATTACAATTTCAGCTTGCTATTACATGATGTGAAAACGAGTACATAGATTATCACCAAATTTGGAGGATATGATTGTGATGATTTGACAAAATATAAACTGTGGTGCTATGAATCTAACTTGAGACTAGCGTGTTAAAAGGGATTCTGATTGCCACTTCATTGGATAATCACCTGATTAGAAGGTTATATTTGAGATGGCCTTAGTACTTTATAACACTTCCTGGTTGTCTCACAACAGTCACATTGTTTAAAGAACCGGGAACACACTGGAATGGAAACAGCATCACACTTCTCTGAAATAGCACTGCCTCATTGACCCTGCTATCCTATATCCTATTTTTGTCTGTTCTACTTAGTGCATTTGTGTTGTTTATTTGTTTTTTTTTACTGCAGTTGCTCATTTGTCATGTAATCAAAGCTTATTTCTCCTCCTTCCTTTTCTTCTCTCCCCCGTATGTTTGCAGATCATACAGATTTATTTTCAGGGCTAAAGAAATCCAGTTGACTTCTGTCCTGAGAAGGTGCTTTGTTAAGCATGACAAATGAAGAGGAAAAGAGTCTGGTTGAAGTTCTATCAGGGAAAAAACCCCAATAAGTTCTTTGCTGCCTGCATGAGAAGCTTGCACCAGCAGCTAAAAATAAGAACAATTTTGCAGAAATCCACAGGATATAAAAGCTTCCAGTCCCAATCCTGCAGTTCCTCACACACAGCCTGGACAACTCAAGTGTGCATGTGGGCTCAAAACCCATGGGTGCTCTCTTTCTGTCCTGCTTGTCTGGATGTTATCTGCCAGCCCCTTTCAGCCTCTCTGGTGTATTCAGAGCTATGTTCTGAGAGAGAGAGAGAGAAAAGAAGGAGGGAAGGGTGGGAGAAAATGCCAAGATGGCGGATGTATGAGAAGAAGGATGCAACAATACCTAGAGGCAACAAGGAAGCTTTGCCCATTTTCCTGTAATAACTTGCTCCTATGTGGGGATATCGAAGGGGAGAAGAAAACCACACCACTCATTTGCTGCTGCAATATCACCAAATTATCAATACAGTAGTTGAACAGTAGCAGTGAAAAGATGCAAGCCAATAACAATGGAAATACAATGTAATAAGAGGAGAGACACAATGCCATATGGAAAAGTCCTTGTCAAAGACCACAGTGTTCTGCTGTAATTGTAATTGCAGCCTTGTGTGATAAAGCTCTTAAATGGCACACCTGATATTCATTTTGGGAAAACCTGGAGAGCATGCTGTTTTTTTAATTCACACTGAGGAGTGGGCTTGACAGCTACCAAGGGCATATATCTGCACTAACCACAATTTGAAGGTTGTTTGACAGCACAGTGCTTACATGATGCATGGTGTGAATGCACATAGCAACATGCATTAAGGGCTTTAAACTAGGATAAACAAAATTGGAGGATAGTGTGCTTAATACACATCAGCATGCTTTAGTGTAAACCATATTGCAAGGTAACAGTGATTAAGAAGTAGGCATCCTGACACTCCATATAGTGCACTACAGTGGCAGAGGAGGTAAAAAAAAGTCTTGACTCCTTGGTGAAGCTTCAAGTATCGCAGATCCTGGAGCCAGGTTGAATTTAATCTCCATGGTATGCATAAACACTGTTCAAGCCTTGACCGGGTTTCAGCGTTTCCTATGTAACTATTTGCACAATGAAGCCGCTTACTCCTCTGCTGACTTCAGACCAACGTAAGTGGTCAGTGTGAATGTGCCCCAAGAGAGGCATGCAATCTCAAGGGCAACTGAGAGTGTGCTGTGCTGTGAGGAATAAATGAATGCCCAAAGAACTAGGCAGTCATTTTCCAGAGCAATTGAAACTGAACAATTTTTCATGATTGTCAGTGAGCCCTCGGTGGTGCAATGGGTTCAACACTTGTGCTGGCAGGACTGAAGACTGAAAGGTCGCAGCTTCGAATCTGGGGAGAGTGCTGATGAGCTCCATCTGTCAGCTCCAGCTCCCCATGCAGAGACATGAGAGAAGCCTCCCACAAGGATGGAAAATTATCTAAAACATCTGGGCGTCCCCTGGGCAACGTCCTTGCAGTTGGCCAATTCTCTCACACCAGAAGCGACTTGCAGTTTCTCAAGACGCTCCTGACATGAGAAAAAAAGTTAATCTTCTAACCTAGATATTGCAAGTAGCAAACAGAAAGAATTAATGAATTACTGCAAAACCCAGAAGTCATTGATTTTTATAGTTTTAAATTGTTTTTATATGAATTTTATTATGTGATTTAACCTGTTTTAAACCATGTATATTTATGTGTGTTCGGCATCTAATTGTTGCCAGTTTGTACACTGCCCTGAGTCGCCTTTGGGCTGAAAAGGGCGGGATAAAACTGTGGTAAATAAATAAATACATAAATAAAAGCTCTCTCTACATCTCACCTGCTACTGTCGTGGTCTCTGAAGGAGACTACAGCAGCCAGCAGCTGCTGGACCTAATCTCTTCTCCTGCGGCCATCCAATTTTCCTTGTATGTCAAGTGTTTTTAGATTAGATTCTCTGAGGGTCATGTATTTTTTTGTGTACACTGATGCTGCTATATATGTATGCATAATAATGATAATGATGATTATGATATGCATTATTACTCATTTGCAAATTAGGGAGAACGACCTCACATAATAGCTCTTTTTACATTATCTGAGCCATGAAAGAGCTGCTTTTCAACATGACTCAGTACAACGACTACTGCTACTATTAATAAATATATCTCGTTCTTCAGCCAAAAAGGATCCCAGAGTGTTTTACAAATTGTTAATTTGATTTTAAACTGCTCTCAAGTTTACAATATTCGTGTGGGTGATGGGCTTTTTCCATGAAATGTGTAACTCACTTCCTGTCAATTCCTGTGTGCAGGTCCAGTGCAATGGACCCTGAACGTGTTATTGCCTTTAGCCAAGGAACTTGGAAAAATTGTGCCCCAATAACTTAGAGTAAAGGCTTAAAAAGTTCCTCATTTTGAATTCATGTGGACCAACCAAGCAATTTCACATTCAATGTAGTTTTTAATACAGCAGTACAATTAAGCAGTGGCAGTTAAGACAACACTGAGATTTTAAACAATTTTTTTTTACAGATGGTACTCTATATCTATTGGTTCTGCATTCATGGATTCAGGTAATCATGGCTCAGATGCATACAGAAAAAATCTAAAAAAGAAAGGTTGATTTTGCCACACAGAGAGCACTATGCTGACGTGCAGATATACCACTAATTTTGTTATCCACAAGAGAACTAGAATCAAAACCCAGAAGAAACCAAGGGCCTACTGCAGATAAATAAATACAAGTCAATAAATAAAGGACAAGATCCTACATTGTAATTATGATGATAAACTTTCACCATCACAGCTACTTCTTCTGATATCCTCTCTTAAAATATTAGTTATTGTCTTAATTAAGGTCTTTAGGAATACAATACATTTGCAAAGGCCGTCAAGTCCATTCTATAATACAGAGGTTTTGTTTAATTTTTAAATAATTGTTTTATTACATGTTTGCAAC
The DNA here is from genome assembly GCF_037176765.1 of Anolis sagrei. Taxonomy (NCBI): domain Eukaryota; kingdom Metazoa; phylum Chordata; class Lepidosauria; order Squamata; family Anolidae; genus Anolis; species Anolis sagrei. The sequence continues at coordinate 233,400,687 of NC_090021.1, forward strand.
TTACCCCTATTTAAGTTACTAAATCATTTCTGTATTCATTACAAATATATTTCCATGGTGAAAATTTGCATGAGAGTCTTCTTTACTTCCTTGTCCCTAAGGTTGTAGATGAGAGGGTTCATAGGGGCCACCACAGTGTAGAAGACAGATGCCACTTGGTCCCAGGGCAAAGAGTATTTCATTGTGATGCAGGTATGTAAATCTCAGAGCCCCCTAGAAGATGGAAAGAAGTGCAGGTGGAGAAGGTTTATGTCTGTTTGGCTTGAAGAGATCTAGAAAATGGCAGCATGAACAAGTGAGAGAAAAGTATGATGACCAGGATCCAGTGGCGGTGAACCCAGCTAGGAAGGAATTTATCATTTCAGTAAAGCAGTTATCGGGGGACAGCACTTAAAGAAGAGAAATATTGCAGAAGTAATGTTAGTGCTACCGCATGGTGAGCTGCTTAAAAAACAGACTGTTATTGTGGCATTTCAGAAGGTAACGAGACATAAGGCAGCAACCAAGGGGATGCAGACTCTAAGACATGATTACTGAATAGAGCAATGGGCTACAGAGTGCCAAGTAGCGGTCATATGCCATCGTGGCTAGAGGAAACATTCAATGCACATCCAGGCAGCAAAAAAAGTAGATATAAGAAAGCATGCACAGTAGGAAATGGCTTTGTTCTCTGGTGGAAAGCTTATTAGCCTCCTTGGCATGATGGTCAATGAGTAAAAGATGTCAGCAATGGATAGGTTCAACAGGAAAAAGTAGATTGAAGCTGGTCCTGATTAACACAAGCATCCTCATATTCCCTGTTAGGATGATGATCAGAAGAAACACTACAAACAAGGATACTGCTCCTCTAGACATTCAGAGAATCCCAGAAGAATGAACTCTCTCATCATAGTGCAGTTTCCCTCTTGATCAGTTTGCACATTCAGAGAGCTGAAATGGTTTTCTTAAATAATAAAAAGGTGTCAGTCATTCTATGAGTATTCTTTATAGGTTCAGACACCATGATGAAATGAGCTGAGATACTAGATAGCAGGTTCGTATTTGGGCACGCTTCTCTGTTCTGGTCACTTACAAACACCATCTGGAAGCCATTGTACAACTATGGAGGCAAAATGTATGACATCATCATACAGCCCTGGTGAAGCTTCCCGCTTTGCTGGAGTTTTGGGGAGAAAAGAGGGAGCAGCGGGGCAAATCTGTTGCCCCATGCGTGACTCCCTTTCCATGATGCTTTCCCTATCACATGGGGAAAGCGTCGCCATTTCGAGGAGGACAACATGGGAAGCCTCCCATGGTGGGCATCTCAGGATAATTTTGCATCATTCTGTCTGTATTTTGTTTGATCAGAATCTTACTGTTTGGACAAGAACTTTAAAATCCCACATCTGGCATTACCAGCGGTAATGAGTTCTAGTCCAAAAAAAGCAATTTCTCCAAGTTCTGGAATAGATGTATCCTAAGTGGTCCATCACAACCATAAAGTAAGAGAAAGTATGGAGCTGTGAATCTTTGATTAAATAGAACAATGTTTATATTAGGAGATGCAAATGATGTATGCTTTTAGTATTCTTGTTATGGTTTTATATTATGTGTTAATGTTTTAAAATGTTTTATGGTGTTTTTGGGCATCAAATCGTTGCTGTTGTAAACCGTCCTGAGTTGCCTATGGTCTGAGAAGGGCAGTATACAAATATAGTAAATAAATAAATAAAGCATACTAATATTAGATGCTCTTAGTCAGTGGTTCTCAACCTTTGGTCCTCCAGGTGTTTTGGTCTTCAGCCTCCACAATTCTAACAGCTGGTAATATCTGGGATATCTGGGAGTTGAAGACCAAACCATCTGAAGGACTAAGGTTGAGAACCTGATATCGAGCTAGAATTTAGAGGCTCCCACCCAGAAGAGAGGAGCCCTCAGACCCACCAACGAGGATCCGGTACTCTGGCGAGCTAGAATTTTCCCAGATTTTTCCCAATAAAATCTCACCAAAATTGAAGAAAAGCCACCGAGTTGTATTTATTTCATCCAGCTGGTACGAATGTCAAACCGCAATAGTTCGTCAGGAGAGACATACATTCAATACATTGCAGTACATTTTTATAGAGAAACATAGTTGTCAAAGTTCGAATTTCCCGCGCCCTGCCCCATAGCCAGCATTCTCCTGATTGGTTGTTGTCATCAGCTGGAGAGGAGGCACGGCCGGCGTAGCTGCTCCTCAGCCAATCAGAAAGCCAGTGCCGCTTCGAGCTCTTGACCAATGGGAGCGGAGGAGGCGGTCCTTGGGACAAACAATGAAAGGCATGTCCAGATGATTGAATCAGAATGACTCAATGTGTCCTGATGGCCGGTGATTAATGAAAAAGAGATTCCTCAAGCTGGCCGGGTATTGTTTTGAAAGGTTGAGATATGCAGATATGGCTGGCATGATCGCCAAGCCCTGGTTTTTCTTTGTTCAGATATTGGATCATCTTGTTATCTTATGGATTTTCTTGGTCCAAGGGGAAATGACAATAGGGAGGAAGGCTGGGACATCCTGGCCTCCCTTGAAGGCAGATGACCAGTTCATCATGGGCTCTTTCTCAAGTGGTCCTGCTCCGAAACTCAAGGAGAGCCTGGTTATTGTCATGCAATCAGTCTTTTTTGAAAAATTTAAATCAATAGGAATTTGCCTTAGGAAATGAACTACCCAAGGCTGGTGTCACTCTGGGGGTCACGAAAGGGTGGCTTCCCATATTTCATATACAGACACATACCAAGGTCCAGGGGACATACATGAGGGATAATGGAGCATGAAGGAATTACATATACACCTGTCCCACCCACCAGAGTCCAAAAGAATGAGTTCAAAAGCACAAAATCATATCATCCCTTAATCATGAAAGGGAGTCCATAGAGTTTGAGGAAGAAGTTCCAGAAAGTTTTCAAAAGTTCTTGAAATTTTGGAAAGTTGATCAAAGTTGTAAAATCCAAAAAAGGCAAGTGGGAAAAGGTGTCCCAGTGTCCACAGGGTCCTTATAGGCCGACTGCCAACATTGAAGATCGACATCCCCGGAGAAAACAGATCCCTCCACACCAAGGACCAGGGCAGCCTGCTGACATCTTGGGGTCACAAGGGCCAACCTCAACAGTCTTCCAGGATCAGCAGGCTCCTTGGGCATCCACAAAATGGTGGCAACAAGGCAACGTCTTTGGGAAAAGAGCTGGGCTCCAGGTTGTGGTTTCAGAGACAAAAAAGGGTTATTCCTGGGGCGGAGGAGCAGCGGAGCGAAACTGAGATAGCCATTAGTCTTAGAATTCTCCCAGAAGAAGAATGACACAATTTTCAAAGCGATCCGTTGACCCACGGATACGGGGCCCTGAGTGGTTTTTGTCTCCACAGTTTAAGGGAGCGCAGTTTCGGCTTCCCCGGGATGTGAAAATCGCATCCCAGGAGGACTGGCAGTCATCTGCAGCCCGGGAGAAGAAAGTTTTATAGAAAGAGAGGTCTGAGGCAGTAAAAGGACACAAAGTAACACCAGGGAGAGGAAAAAGGTTACAATTAATTGATACTTTTTATTGGGGGGATTAGTTACAATGTTAGGAAGGGGAAAGGCGAAGAAACGAGAAGGCTTCTGAGTTGCAGCTGCTGCTGTGGCCACGTTCATGCGGTTGGCCCAAGCGGGGCAATGGAGAACTGAGGAACTCTCTGCTGCGGGTCAGATCAGTTTGAAGGCAGGGAGTTCCGGGTTCGGCCTCAAACCATTGGATTAAAGCTATGTTTCAGAAAGGCAGGACTAGCAAAAACCATTTCTGATTGGTCCTTGTCTAAGAAAACTCTGAGAAATGTATGGGAAATGCAACTTGAACACACACATAGACACACGTAAAATTCCTATTCCATACAATTTTTCTGCCTGATACTCAGCGCTTTAAAAAGCATACAATAACCCTCATTTCTTTTGGTCAAAAAGACCATGAACCGTCTTAGAGAGTCACTAGATGTCACTAGAGATCTATCTGTTTCAGGTTAGTATAGTGCTGTTGATAATTTAAGAGCAGGACAGGATTTGTGAGCAATCTGACTAGTGAACTGAATATATTTCTGAAAAGCAAAACTTTGTACTGTTTTCTGAAACTAGATGTTCAGATTTACCTGGGAGTAAGTCTCACTGAATTAAATGGAACTTAAACATGAATATGACTGCACTGTTGAGTCTAAATATATTCAATAATTGCTCTTATTTAAAACATTTCTTTCTTAGTATTTTTTAATAAACACTGGAGGGCTTCTAAATTTAAAACTATATGTGTGTGTGTGTGTGTGTGTGTATCAACCTAATTAATCCATATATTATGCAACGAACACATACAATTAAGAAAAGATCAGCACAATTATAAATCCTCATCTTTTATTTACCAAATAAAGAACATATTTAGCCATTCTCAGAAATACCAAAATATTCTTGTTCAAGTCTATGCAGAGCATCACTAGGTCTCACTGAATGGAGACTGTGCACAAACCAGGATGTAACTGAATCTGCACCTGAACAGACAACTGAAGGAGTTCTGTTGCCAGTTGCAGTAGAGGGATGTGCATTGATTAAGAATGTACCTTTGTAAGCCCTACAGCACCACAGATGGGTATGCCCTTTCATGAGCTTGACCTGAATGAAGGCGTTTCTCACTGAACAATAACAACAATAACAACAACAACAAAACACTTATTAGATACTCCTGACCTCACAATCGTGGAAAAAAACAAAGTATGGATCATTGATGTTGCAATCCCAGGTAACAGCAGAATTGACGAGAAGCAACTGAAAAAGCTTGGATGATATGAGGATTTAAAGATAGAACTGCAAAGACTCTGGCACAATCCAGTCAAGGTGGTTCCACTGGTGATCGGCACACTGGGTGCAGTGCATAAAGACCTTGGCCTGCACTTAAAAACAATTGGCACTGACAAAATTACCAACTGTCAGCTGCACCTTACTTGGATCTGTATGCATTATTCACTGATATCTCACACAGTCCTAGACACTTAGGGATGTCTGACACATGATCAAATACAAAGATCAGCATAGTGATCTTGTTTGCTGTTTGCTACTAATCTTGTTGTGTATCAAATAATATACACTTTATTTATATTATGCCCTTCTCCCCAAGGGGACTCAGAGCAGATTATAGTATATACAACAGACATAGGAAAATATTCAATGCCTTGCAATCACATACAATGAGACACACAAACACAGACAAGGCAAAGGCTTCTCCTTTCATTTCCGGCTTATAGGGGTGGTGCTCATCTCTGGCTCTGGGGGAGATGCTTTTCTCCATTTCCAAGTCGAGGAGACTGCATTGTTACCTCCTGGTCATGTGGCCAGCAAGTCTGCTTGGAGCATCATTTTGCCTTTTCCTATCGAAGCAGTGCCTAATTATCTACTCATATTTGTATGTTTTCGAACTGCTAGGTTGTTAGGAGCTAGTGCTAACAGTGGGAGCTCACCCACCCCGTGGATTTTAACCGCCAACCTTCAGGTCAGCAGTTCAGCAACACAAGGGTTTAATCCATTGTGCCACCGCAGCCCCATTGTCTAACTTCCATAATGGAGCTTAAAAGCAAACTATGTATGCTCAAAATATATATAATCTTATTGAGACCCTCTACCCTCCCCACCGTTAAACCACTGAGCTTGTTGACCAAAAGATCGCAGGTTTGTGAGCTTCCACTGTCAGCCCAGCTTCTGCCAACCTAGCAGTTCAAAAACATGCAAATGTTAGTATATCAATAGATACTGCTCTGGTGGGAAGGTAACAGCACTCCATGTAGTCATGTCGGCCACATGACCTTGGAGATGTCTACGGACAATGCCAACTCTTCAGCTTGGAAATGGAAATGAGCTCCACATCCCAGAGTCAGACATGACTGGGCTTAATGTCAGGGGAACACCTTTACCTTTACCTTTTACCCACCCCACTATTTTAATAGGGACTTCTTAGGCAAAACCACTATGGCAAAATGGTTTGCCATAGTGTTGTTCTGAAGTACAGCCTGCAGCACCTAGTATTCCTTGGTGGTTTCCCTTCCAAGTTCTTACCAGGCCAGACTCTGCTTAGTTTCCTAGATCAGATAGGATCTGCTGCCTTCAGAATATTTAGGCAATAGGGGCACTTGCCCATGAATAAGAAACCTATAGATTTCCAGACACCTGTTGCTTCTTGCTCACTGAGATGGCCAAGGAAAGAAAAATGGCAATAGTGGTACCTGTTGGCATCTTGATCCATAAGGTGGCAAAACCTTTTGGTCTCTTAATCCAGACCTAAAACAAGCAGTCCTGTTAACCCATTACACTACTGGGGGCTCTTATCTCAATATGATGAGTCCGTAGTCACATCGCTCTCCCTAATGATAAGGCCAGACCTGCTATAGTGAATAGTCACATGGCAGCATCCATACAGCTAACAATGTGTATGTCTGTTTTTCCATACTGCTTTGGACATAGCTGTGCACATCACAACACATGCTTATGGTGGACAGGAAATGCGCACCATATTTCCTTGGAATTGTTTATCACTGGAGAAGACTTTGTTTTTTAATCCAGGGAGGACATGATTGAAATGTTAGTGGCAAACCTCTGTATGCCCTTTCGAATATTGATGTATAACTCCCATTAGCCCTAGATATCATAATCAATAAAGAGGGATAAGGGGAACTACAATTCAACATCATTTTGGGGAGGCATATATTTTATCTCCTTGATGTAAGCACAGTGGAGTAATGCCCTTTAATGCTGTATTGCCATAAATACATCATCCTTTAGCATCCTTATATCTACTTCCAAAAGCAGCTTTTATTTTAAAAAAATCCTTTTGTGGTCAGCAGGAGACCAGAGAAGTGATGGCTACAAACTGGGAAGACACTGGCTAACATGAATGGTACTTCTTGGAGTCAATCTATTGGGCTTAGCGAGAGAAAGTTCAGGGCGGCAAAATTAACGTTCCATGTAGTTTTGCAGCTGGGGACCATGCAATTAATTTTCTTCTCCTTGTTAATCTCTCCTAGGGAATTTCCAGAATACAGAAATGTATGGCAGAGACTGTGAATGCACTGCTTCAAGCTTAATGGTCCCAACGCTCCCAACCAAACAGTCCTGAGAATCCCAAGTGTTTGTTCCTTTGGGTGCTTCCACCTCTGGGTCTGAGGTGATCAGTTCATCTTAGTTGCCTCATATCTTCGGTAACAGTGTCAATTCCCAGCTAGACTAATAAGCCCACATGGGCACGATTAAAAAGTTAGTGCTTGGCAACCTTCTTCTTGTGGAACTTATGCAGGAAGCATGAAAGTTCTGGCAAATTGGCTCCTCAGTGCCTCATTAAAATTCAGCCCAGCTTCGAAGCCTTTACTTGAGATGAGAGAAAGGTAACTGTTGGTTCTGTGAAATCAATGATAATTTGGACACAAAATCTTAACATAATGGAAAGAGTGGAGTTGTTACTCTAGATATCATCATTCTTAAATGCTGGCCTTGATAATTTCTTTCTTCCCTTTTTCTTAAGATATCCTCACCAATATCTGCAACATGGTTCTGTCTTTGTAAGTAAGTAGATTGGTCATATAACATCGCCGCTAAATAGAAATTGCAATAAAAAGCCAGGGGAGGTATGTACACAACATTTGCAGTTACCAATTTGTGTGGGCACCAGATCTGGTCTGATCTTGGAAGCTTAACACATCATTTGGGTTACTACAGTACTTGGAAGGGAGATCACCAGGGAATATCAGATGGAACATATTCAGAGACAGGCAATGGAAACATTTCTCTCAATACATTTTACCATGATTACCCTATGATAGGGTCAACATAAGTTGGAGTCAACGGGAAAGTGTGCAAAAACAATACCACAATTTGTGTGTGGATATACATTTGAATTTTTAAAATTGTAAATAGAATACAGATATCATACATTCATTGGTAGTTGACACAAATATTTAGGTCAATGTATACTTCTAGGATAGCATGAATATGTTTCGGTGTATATATGTTGGAACCCATTGGAGTGCACTGATTGCTCAACGGGTGCCATCATTTTCAGATTATCCCTTGGGCAGTGATCAAATAGCTTCCCATTCCCCATATCCAAAGAATGACAGAGAAAGAGAGACAGAGGTTTGTATGTGGAATAGTGAGTGGCAACTGGGAGCAGCTTTAGAGAACCATTGAGAAAGTGCAACTATATTATTTTTTGCTTTTGTGTCATGTAATTTCTGTTGTTTTAACCATTGTTCGTCGTTTTGCTCACCCAGTGATTTCTCTGCTACCATAATGCTTCAATTGAGCCCTAACCTCTGTGTTTAGAAGGGATGGGAAAATACTTTCAGCTATTCAGCTCCAGATGGCAAAAAAGTTTTACGACAGGCAGGGAAATTTTTGTGAGACTTCCTCCCAGTATTCAAACATCTGTTCAAAAAGCATATTTTCTGTGCAAAAATACCCAAACAGAAACAACCCTGACTGTGATTTCTCCCCACACAATAATCCTCCCCAATACTATGAGTTGTTCAAATAAAGTAAAAGTATTGTGGAGAAATGCATTCTTTTCTGTTAACTGATTTCAAGCCGATCTTGTACTCATGGCAACCCTGTGAATGAGGTGCCTCCATGACACACTATCCTCAACAGTCCTGCTGTGCTCAGGTCTTCCAGACTCAGGGCCCTTCTACACAGCCATATAAGTTAGAATATCAAGGCAGAAAATTCCACAATATCTGTTTTGAATTGGGTTATCAGAGTCCACACTGCCATATATTCCAATTCAGACCAGACAATGTAGGATTTTATTCAGCTGTGTGTAAGGGCCCTCAGAGTCAGGACATTCTTGAATTTTGTCTATTCATTTGTGATGTAGCCTTCTTATTGCTCTCACCATTCCAAACATTATCATCTTTTCTAGTGAGTCATGCCTTCTCATGATGTGGCAGAAGTATGAAAGCCTCAATTTTGCAGCTTAGTCATCCAGCAATTGATGCAAGCTTAAGTTTTTTTCTTGTTAACTACCTCTCTAGAGGTTGTGTGTGTGTTAAAACGTTTAAACCTGTGCAGCTTGGACCATGGTTTTATACACAAATCTGAGAGCCTCAATATATGGTTTTGATGTATTGTGTAGTTTAGTCAGTTGTCATCCTTACTATAATGTATCCTTTAGGCAAATTTTAAAGGAATGTGAATGTTTGCATGTCCTGAGTGTTGTATGTGGTACAGTTGGTATACATGCAGGATTTGTGCAACACTCCTCCTCCCCAGGAAAAAGGTTGAGGAAGATTGTTTGAATCACGAGTAAACAAAACATAGCCTTACAGATGTAGTTGGATTACAGCTGCCATGGTCCTTCATCATTAGCTATGGCGACTAGAGTTACTGAGAGTTGCAATCCAAGAATGTCTTGAGCAGTAGCTCTTAACCTGTGGGTCCCCAGGTATTTTGGCCTACAACTCCCATAAATCCCAGCCAGTTTATCAGCTCTTAGGATTTCTGGGAGTTGAAGGCCAAAACATCTGGGGACCCACAGGTTGAGAACCATTGGGCTAGGGGGATGAATTTTATATGTGTCCTAGAACATCCTGTACATTATAGTTGCCCCCCATCTTTCAATACAGAGAGCACATTCCAGAAAATATGTGAACCATCTCACTTCCCCTATAGGGCCAAGGGGAGTAGCTCAGGGATGGGAATGGTGTAGCCAGCCAGATGTTGTCAGAATACAGACCATAATAAAAAAATATCAAAGGCCTGTCTAAATCAAAATATTTTCACCTGCTGGAAGAAAGAGAGCCAACTGGACTTACCACCAAAAGGAGTTCCACAACTCAGTTGCAGCGACAGAGAAGGCTCTCCCCAGAGAATTCCTAGGCATACTGGCAGGGACCTTTGGGTTAAGAAAAAGTAACTTTACCAAGTTCTGATTAATTTCAGACTGGACATCACTGTGATGATCCAAGAAAAAAAACCATACTCTAAATCCAGAAGTGTCCAATGGAGACCCTTAGATAAAGCTTGTAGAAGAGATTGAACTTTAGCGGCAGCTATAAAAAAGCACATGATTCTCTTCCTTACTGCAAAGCTCCTTCCACACAGCTTAATAAAATCCCACATTTTCTGCTTTGAACTGAGATATATGGCAGTGTGGACTCAGATAACCCATTTCAGAGCAGATATTGTGGGATTTTCTGCCTTGATATTTTGGGTTATATGGCTGTATGAAGGGACCCCAGTTGCAATGAGAACAAAAGCATACAGAAATCCAGAATGCTAATTTGAATTCTCTAACTTTCAGAAGTCGTATATTTTCCTTTAGTCTGAACCCTAAACAGCAAAAAGGACATAAATATTAAAGAGGAAATAATAATTTGGAGATGCTGCACACTTTAGCCTCAAGATGCAATTTAAGGCAATATCACAGGAAGAAATCCTCACTGCATGCTTATTTAGAGCCATAAATTTTTAGAACCATATTTCAGCAACAGAGCATATGATCTGCATACCAAACATCCAGGATGAATCAGTATGATATTCAGTTATAAGAATAACATAGCATAGCAGGGCCTGCATCCACTCAGTTCCCAGGCCAGCTAAGGATCAAGGTCTGTCATGGTGAAACAGAATAAGAGGCACACCAAAGCAATGGTGTATTAACCAGATGAAAGTGTTAAGGGCATGCAACAATCAAACCTAAGGCAAAGTTACCATAGTTCAAGGCCCTCTTCAGCTGATTAAAGCAGTTCGCCATCACAGCTGCTGTTGTCTGGGATACCCACAGTGATGTAAACATTTTTCCAGGAATGGTCCATTTTACCTGTGACAGTGAGACCAATAAATGGGATTTCTTCTTCATATTTCAATATTCTTTCTCCCTTGTTCATGAAAGTATTTGATGGTGGTAGATTTGGTTAATAGTCATAAAGAATGGGGCCATGAACAGGGCAGAGAAAAATATTGATTACATATTTCTGACAGCGGGCACTGGATTACAAATATTCTGGGAATAGACAAGATTATGCACACACACAGCATTTAACAATGTATGGCATTGAATTATTTTTTAAAAATTCCCCTTCCCCAAAAAATCTGATTTTTGACTCTTTTATATAAGGGACACCATTTCACTATGCCATTGCATATAATGGGCTTTGAGCATCTAAAGATTTTGGTGTCCTTAGGGGGTCTTATAATCAAAGCCTAATGGATACCAAGGGTCCACTATGATTCAAAATGGTGGAACAAATGGGTTGTCAAAAAGTGAGTTGCTAGAAAGGCAGACTACTGGCAGTCTCCATGACTACCTCTCTCACAATGCATAAATCTGAGGAAGAAGTTAAGGAGAGGAAATCCTTTGAGCCTGGATAGCTCTTGTGCCCAATAGCTCACTCTGATGGGGTTCCTAAAGTGAGCGGCTGTGGGTGCATCTACACTTTAGAACAGGCATGGGCAAATTTGAGCCCTCCAGGTGTTTTGGACTTCAACTCCCACAATTCTTAAACAGCCTAATGGCTGTTCAAAATTGTGGGAGTTGAAGTTCAAACACCTGGAAGGCCCATGTTTGCCCATGCCTGCTTTAGAACTAATCCCGTTTGTCACTACTTTTACTATCTTGGTTCACTGCTGTTGAATAATGGGAATTACAGTTTTGCAAGGCCTTTAGCCTTCTCTGCCATAGAGTGCTGGTTTCTCATCAAACTACAGCTCCCCACAATCCCATAGCATTACACCAGGGTAATTAAAGTGGTGTCATACTACATTAAATCTACAGTGCAGATGCGTCCTAGTTGGGTAATGGCCATGAGAGAGCCTGGGAGCAAGGAGGTAGCAAGGGGTGGTGGTGGCAACAGGGCATTTTATCCCACCGTCAGTGGTGTGAACAAAATATGCTTGTTCTTAAGCATCTCTAAGTGCAGTGTTTCAGGTATGTGTGCATTGCATTTTAATTTTCTTCACTTTTGACAAACTTTCAGTGGAATTATATGCAGGGTGAATAATGGAGCCACATGTTGCCAGGCTCCCTTGTATACTAATATGCATCCCTGACTGGCAATAGATCCTTGGTGAATGGGAGGTGAGGAACACACAGCTGCTGTGAGGTAGTTTCTGGCTTCAGGGCCCCCTGGAAAAATAGAGTCTATTTATTCATTGTTTGCTTGTTTATTGAATGCATTTCTTAACTTCCTTTGACATCTATAGTCCAAAAGACTACATTATTTCACTTCTTTACCCAAACAGCTTGTGTTAAGATCGACAGCATGAAAAACACTGTCCCGGTCCCATTACTCAGGTTTATAACCTAAATTACATGACACAAAAGCAAAATAAAAATAAAACATTAAAAAGGATGACAATGAAAAAAGAGGAAAGCAAACCTGTTTACCAGTTCACACTGTTAGACAGTTCTTATAGTAAAGACAGTAGCCAAAGGGAACTGAAGGCTTGCTGAGCTAGTGGGGCTTCCTCTCTTTCCATGTGTTGTAGTCTAGTAGAACAGCTGTTGTGTTACCTGATTTCTGAGCGAAAAGGAGATACTCTGTAGTGCTGATGGAACTGCCCTTGTTTCCTGTTTTTCTCTGTAGCAATCAAATACAGAGCAGAATTGCTAAGATAGCCTGCTGTTGTGCCTTTAGGATATAAGAACCTGTAGGTGAAGCTTTTGATGGCCTGTGAATCAACAGAGTCTTCTTTTTATGTTTGAAGCACAGCAAGTTGCTGTTAAAAATACAGGGCGAAAGCTGGATAGAAAATTGGCAACTTAGACTGCTGAGTAAAAGTCAGACATGAAGTTTATGTGTTTATTGAACAGCAACAAGATAAAATCACATTACTTCCAGCAGCTTTATTTTCATAGTGTTGCGGCTGATAGGAGAGATAACACCAAGAGTGATCCTTTTTTGGGAGGCAGAAAAGTACGTTTTATTTTCAGCTGAGACCCTGGTGTGGAAACTCCTCCAAAAGCAAACCAGAGTGAGGATAAAGGCCTTGACTTTCTCTTCTATACATCTTCAAATGTAGGCAAACAAAGAAACATGCTTCTACATATTTAAAATCATCACTACATCACCTTAAGCATCATAGAAATGTCAAATTCTATCTTTCTACATGCAAGAGGCATGTCTCCATATTTTTTCTAAAGAGCAGCTTACAGCAAGATACTAGGATTCAGCTTACACAAATCCATCAAGGGGCCTACTTTTGACCTCTCAGGAGGGAAGGAGAAAGGCTCCTTACTTGTTGCCTCTATCTGTTGGTGTTAGGATGCTTCTTATCCTTCCCTCCTGTCTGTGCCTTGGACACAGATCCTTCAGTATTTATTTATTTATTTATTCACGTACTTCTACCCCGCCCTTCTCAACCTCCGAGGGGGGACTCAGGGCGGCTTACAAAAGGCACAATTCGATGCCAACACAAACAATAAGATAAAACATATACAAACAGCAATTAAAACAATCTCTTTGTCCTGTCAGCTTGGCTTCCTAATACAGATAGAACCTGATTTTTCTACATTTCAGTGCTTCAAATGTACATACAATATATGTATAAATATCTATATTTCCAATATCTCCACAACAACATATGTAAATTGCAAACAGTAACTCCTGAATTTGACATTGAGCAACTAAAATCCTTGCCCTACTTATAGCCAGGATTGAAGACAGGAGACACAGTGGGTGGGTTAAATGCTGCATCACAAATTGGTTTGTTATTATATCATTGCAACCTTCCTGACTTGTTACATCGAATAAACACTCCTGCTGCCTGTTTTGAGTGGCTGACCACAACCTAGATGTGGGTCAGATCAGTTATATCATTGTTGGTTATATGTCTTCCCAAGACTTCATTTGGGACATAACACTCACACACACTACTGCTATATGTTTTACTGGTGGTAAATGAGGCAGCACATGATGTATAGCAGAGAAACATTCTAGCCCTTTTGCTGATTTGTTCCATCAGTTCTCACAGCCAATGGTAAAAATAGGCTGTTAAACAGCTAATGGAGCCCCCGAGCTGGGACAGGAGTGTGACTGATCAAAGATGGGCTCACAAGGGTTAAATAGCCCAGAAGCTGTGCTGCCATAGCATCACTGGAAGCTTCACATGTTGCCATTTATTTTAATGGGGGCGGGGGGACGGGGACCGCGTGCTCTATGTGTGCACTGCTCTTCTCCCATGGAATCAATAGCTGGAGGAGCCAGGCGATTTGGGACATAGAACGTTAGCTTCCCCATGCCCTGTGGTGAAGCAATGTCCACCTTTTTTTTGGCAGCCATGTGATGAGGTAGCAAATGTTCAATAGCTTACAGAAGAGAAGACTGAGAGAAGACATGATAGCCATGTATAAAGATGTGAAAGGGTGTCATAAGGAAGAGGGAGCTCGTTTGTTTTCTGCTGCCTTTGAAACTAGAAACTTTGTATTGTCATCTTATGCCTTCAACTCCAAGCTGTAGTTTTCTTGACAATATCTTTTTAGAGGTGGGTTGCCATTGTCGTTGTCTTCCTCTGAGGCTGAGAGAGTATGACAAGCCCAAGTCTGCCCAGTGGGTTTCCATGAGTGAGAAGGGATTCAAACTGTGGGGTTTTGGCCCAACATTCAAATAATTGCACCGGTCTAGCTATTGTAAGAGATATAATCTACTTTAACTTGTTGAAAGAAAAATGGGACATAAATGAAACATATAAACAAACAAACATTAGATATATACATAAATATGGACAATAAATAATACTAACTCTAGCCTGAAAATGCCTTTCTTTGTAAATCAGTGGTGGGGAAAAATCATCTGGAATTTATTTACCACATTTCTATTCCAGGGAAATGTTTCTGATTACCATGATTAATTTTTCAAGAGAGCAGAGGGTTCTCTGAATTGTTTTCTGAGTTCTTCCTGTTTTTAAAGTGAAGCAACAATGGTGCTGTACTGCTCACAGCACTGCAAGGCTCTTTCTGTATCTGTCTCTTGGTATCACTTCCTTGAACGCATCAGTGTCAGCTGCAGGCTTTTGCTGTCTCAGAAAAAAAGTACACTTGAGGCAGAAAAGCTTTATTAAAAAGTACAGGTACAGACTACCACACCAAATTATTGTTGGATCTGACAGCTTCTGAGGAGTTACAAAATAAGATTTATAAGTGGTATATTCGAACATTTCACACATTTTTTTTGTCCAAAAGCCCTGCCTGCTACATTCTTTGTGGTCTTTTTTCTCCTTGGTCAGGCAATTAAAACATTGTCTCATTTCTACATTTCCACTTTTCAGATGAGAAAGACCTTGAGCTGTTCTCAGAATAAATCTACAACTCATCCTGTCTTGTTATCTGTAGATGTCTAGTTAATGAGATTTGCTGTATTAGCCTCTACTGGCAATTAGCTTCAGCTAGCAGCTCCTAGAATATACTCAAATTCCCATTAGCAGTCTATACCATAGTTCAAGGTGCATAGCAGTACAACTATTGATAAACAATATGCTGCAAAATATATGTCAAGCATGAAGTAACAATATACTATAACAGCACAAGTATATGAAGCAGAGCAGATTAGTAAACATAGTACCATTCAACTTTTTGGGAAGCATAGTCAGTGGGAGCTGGTGAGAAGTTTTCTCCTCAGCTTCTCACTTAGTCTGATGAACTTGGCGGCATCTTCAGGTCTCATCATCCCCCTAAAGAACTGTAGGAGTATAGTGTCTAGATCCAGGCACTTTCATAGGATTAGGAAAAAATAATGGAAAATATTTGCCTATCTCATAAAGCAAGTGGGATGTTTGGGAGTCTCTTTTTTACAACGGAAGGGGACAAAATGTGGACATTTAGATGTTGGATTGCAACTTCCAGAAGTCCTAGCCAGCATGGCCAATGGAGCGGAATTCTGGGCGTTGCTGTCCAAAAAAATCTGGAAAGCCATTGGATTTCTATTTTTGCTATAAGTAATTAAGGACTCAAGAAGGCTGGTTTCTCTCCCTGCAAACAGAAATCTTACAGCTGTTATGTTCAACTTTCCACAGTCTTGGAAACTGCTGGTCCTTGGAGTATGTGTGTGTGTGTGTTTTATAAATTTATGAACAAATATACTTCTGCATAATCAAAGATTTTGCCTGCCTTGCATAAGGAAATGAAGCCCGTACTTTATTTTGGTGAGTGACAGAGTTTAGTGTAGAGACCAGTAGGCATGTAACCACTTATATTCAACTGAGAAGGATGATGATGGTCATGTAACTTTACTTGTAAAGTTCCCACTTTACAATATGAAATTTCATAACTTGAAACTTTAAAGATTTGAAATGCCTGCATGGTCAGAAATCAGAGTTTCTGTTTTTATAGGAGAGGACATTTCAGGAGGTTATTATTCACATATTCCGATGAGAATCTGTACCTGTCATACTTTTTCTGATTTACACAGCTCCTACAGGTAAAAGCACCCTGTACTCATTTGTATCTTGTTATCTGGAGGCACAATTGAGCCATTTGTTATAGTTACATGGCTAGCTTGTAAGATCAGCAGTATATGAGACATATATCAAATCAAAAACCTTCTGAAACCAAGCAGATCATGTTGATGCCCTACATATTTTGCTTCCCGATTAAAGCAATTTGTTGAACAGCTGCTATACATATGCTACTTATGTCTCTTTCTGAAAAGGAAATGTGGATAATCCTAGAATAATGAGTTATCCAGAAAGTAAACAAACATCCCTCAAAAAAGTCAAAAGTGCTGCTAGCAGGTGGGTGATCTTAAATGTGGCTAAATTTTATGAGGAAAGGATACATTATTATTTTTCCAACTTCAGTCCTTTAATTGCTTCCCGAGATCAATGGTAAGATGGTGCATCTGTGCAATAATAATACAGTAGCCCCTCAGTTAACTCAAGCAACCAGAAAAAAAATCAAAGCACATATGTTAAATTTAAAAGGTGCTTTTGAATTACAGTAAAATTGTGTTACGTTAAGTTAGGTTTGTATTTGTCTTTATTTGCTTTTAATATTAATATCAAGTGAATACAAAGTTTATGGTATAGTATGGAGTATAATAGTAGTTAAGCCTGTTTTCAATAGTAACTCTCAAGCAATCAGAAACTACACTTAGCCAGTATCTTCCAATCCCCTTGGTTGCCAGTTAACTGAGAGTCAGCTGAATATAACTGGATTTTTGTTTGCTTAAGTTAAGACTAAGTTGAATTATATTATCACAATATTTTAGTCTACTAGTTTTATCCTTGTAACTGGCTACAAAACAGTACTTTTTTTGCAGGATGGTGCGCCATAAGGAGAAATTTTTTTGGTTGTGTCAGGAGCAACTTGAGAAACTGCAAGTCGCTTCTGGTGTGAGAGAATTGGCCGTCTGCCAGGGGATGCCCGGATGTTTTTGATGTTTTTACCATCTCTCATGTCCCTGCATGAGGAGCTGGAGCTGATAGAGGGAGCTCATCCGTCTCTCCCCGGATTCGAACCTTCAGTCCTGCCAGCACAGGGGTTTAACCCACCGCACCACTGGGGGCCCCATATAAGGGGAATGAATTCTTATGTTTTTATCAACAGGATACAATCAGTCATCAAAGCTACCCCCCCCCCCCCAAAAAAAGAACAGTTCCACTTGTTTCAATACACCTGGCATCCAAAAAACTAGCAATATAGTATACTTATGTGAAGCCAAATAATCTGATGAAGCAAGGATACAAACATATTAAATACATATTTTAAATAAAAGATCACACATTTAAAAACAATGCATTAATTACACATGCACACAGTACAGTTTCATGACTAAAAATTCAAGAAACAAAATCCTGCCTAAATAAAACCTTGCCAAGCCACTGCTACCCTGATCTCTTGTGGAAGGGAGTTCCACAGTTTGGGAGCGACCATGGAGAAAGTTCTCTCCTGAGTCCTCACCAACTGCAGCTGCGAAAGTGGTAGGACCGAGAGAAAGCCAACCCCAGCAGATCTTAATACTTGAGCTGGCTTATAGAAAATGATCTGGTCTTTTAGGAAGTTTGGATTCGAGCTGCGTTGGGCTTAAATGAACAAGACCAGTATTTGAATCCTAAACTTCCAGGGGAATGCAGGTCTTCCACATTACATAGGATATTTTTTTTAGTGTCAGGAGTGACTTGAGAAACTGCAAGTTGCTTCTGGCGTGAGAGAACTGGCCGCCTGCAAGAACATTGCCCAGAGCACGCCTGGATGTTTTGATGTTTTACCATCCTTGTGGGAGGCTTCTCTCATGTCCCCACATGAGGAGCTGGAGCTGACAGAGGGAGCTTATCTGCCCTCTCCCTGGTTTCGAACCTCTGACCTGTTGGCCTTCAGTCCAGCTGGCACAAGGATTTAACCCATTGCGCCACTGGGGGCTCCTATTGCATAGTTAAAAAGATGTGATTCCACTTTAAGTGTCATGGTTTCATACTATTGAGTGGTTCTTGCCAGGTATTTTATCTCTGCACTTTGCTGGATGGAGAGCAATCCTAAACTTCCAGAGGAGTAAAGCCCCTCCACAGTATGCACTTATAGCACTATGATTCTATTTCAACCACCATGCTATCATCCTATGTGTTGGGAATCAGCCTGTGTTTGTGTTTCAGGATCCTGATTTGGGAAATGATGAGAGAAATGATGGTGCTGAAGCTGAGGTACAAGATGGAGATGGTTTGGTCAGTTATTTTCAGGCAGACGATGACAGAGAGGCCCCAGTGCAAAGGGCAATTTCTCATGAGAATATGTTGGGCCTAGCAATGATGGTTCACTCCCTCTCTCAGTGAGCTCTCAAGATTTGGGTTTGGAAAACAATCTGACACCTGGGGATTTTAATGAACAGCCAGAGCCAGATAGGGAGCTGAAGAATAGGCGGCTGGAGATTAGCCAGGATCGACAGCAAACTCATTGTTTATGTCACTCTGAAAGACTTTGTCTGATAAGGAGTAAATGTGGGGGAAAGTGAAACCAATTTCTGAGTTTTGGGATATAAGGTTTGCCTCAAGGGGAAACCTGTTAGATCAGGCATCTTTTGGAAACCAATTTCATGTGCCATGGAAATCCTGTTCAAGGGGTCTTGTTCCTGTGGAGGTTTTTAGCCTTTTTGATTGTCTTTGCATCTTGTTGATTCCTGTCTGGATAACTGCTGTTTTGGATTGCTTTTATATCTGGCGTGAACATTGCTTTGTGTTATTACCTTTTATGAACTTATTACTTTTTGGAACTTTCTTATTTTCTTACAAGCATTTATTTCATCTGACTATTTACTAAGCTTCAATAAAAGAAGATTTGTTTCTTCACTCTTCGTGTGGTGTGTTTTAAAGTCAGAGGGCTTTTTCCTGACCTGGAGTGCAACACTATGCATGTTAGTAAAAGTTGAATCAATGTGCCATATCTGTGTGGTGTGAAAGGCCCTAGGTCTACATTCTAATCAAAATTGTTTCTTTTGAACTGATTTTGACACTTGCCAAGGCAACCCCCCCCCCTCCCAGAATGTTTAGCAGAATGGGAAATAGACCTAATTCAAATTTTGGGTTGGCTGTAGGTTGGGAAAAGTTTTTGTAAAAACAAGGAAGCTTGGGGTTAGGGGGAATGTGAATGGGGTTTGGCCAGGTCACTTGTCTCAGCACATTTCATCCAAAACTTTAAAAGTTCAAAGTATTTTTCATTCATATCTATATATCTTCAACTCTGCAGCTCTCTCTATTCAGCCTCCCTCCCTTAATTAGTGCTGCAGAATTCAAAGAGGCACGAAGGGAAAATGAAAGGGAGAGACGTGCTAAGAGGAAGGCATGTCAAGCCAACCCTGACTGGGACCACCTTCCACCTGGAAACAGATGCCCTCACTGTGGAAGAACATGCAGGTCAAGGATAAGACTCTACAGTCACCTAGGTATCCACCACCAATACACAACACTTGGAGGACCATCATCCTCAGGCTATGAGGGATCACCTCAGTAAGTAAGTAAGTAAGTACTGGGTTGCTGTAGGTTTTTTCAGGCTATATGGCCATATTCTAGAGTCATTCTCTCCTGATGTTTCACCTGCACCTATGGCAAGCATCCTCAGAGGTTGTGATGTGAGGATACTGTTGGACATCTGAATTTGTGTTGTGATTAGCATGTCTTTCTCTGTCTTGGTAAGATATTCCCTGTGTGATCCTTCGGATTCAATCTTGACATCTTATATGATCAATCTGTGTATTCTTTAAAAAAAATAACTACCACCTGCCTGCTCAATAGTTTCTGTATTTGAACATTTTTATGTGATCTGGAGTAATTTTGGAAAAGTGGATTTGTAGAAGACCATAAGAGAGTATTTTTCAGAATCACAGTACAAGTATCAATTGTTCAAAATAATTTTGACCCAAATCTCTGGCAAAGCTCAGCGTACAATTTCTGAAAAGTTCCTCTAGTGTTGTAGCATACTTGACCTGCCAGGCAACTTAGCAAACATTGCAGCTACTTGACTTTGAGAGTCCTCAGAGATTTAACTCCCAAGAAGGTTTGTTCAGCAACTGATTATAAATCACTTGCTGAACAAAGGTATGTTTATGTGTGTGTGTGCATCACATTTATTTATGTATGTGCTTTCCCAGAAATTATTTGCAGCATAAAATATGTTAACAAGATAATGAGCTTTAAACATATATAGCATTCTTTCAAAAAAGCCTTAGTGTAGTAATCTTTACAGCCTGAAGATCTCATCTTCAGGTACATATTACCTTTTGATGTGCACTTAATAAGCTAAATATCAGAAATCTACAATCATATCACACCTCAGGGCATGCAGATATTGGGTAAAGTATTGTTGTTTAGCCTTGTTCCTGCTTCATAAAAATGGGAAATCTGTACAATTTTAAGGATAATTGAAATATTATTTATTATACTCTTTTGGGAACATACAAAAATTCTAACTACATGCTTATTTACATGCCTGCATGTAAAAATTGTATATTTATTTTAATACTTTAAAGTTTTGAGATATTATCTAATAGTTACTCAAAATTTGTTTCTGATAATCATATCAAAAACTACAGAAATATTATAGTTAAGTTAGGTTTTTGTTTAGGTGACAATATATTCTTTGCCTAGTTATTATCTGCAAACAAAATGCAAGAGATCAGTTTTATAATTAATGAGAGGGAGCCTGAAACTTGTCACATCAAGAACATCAGGCAGTTTCTAATGTACCAGTCCTAGAAAGGAGTAGTGGATCCCAGTGTTGTTGTGCTTTCTTTGGACAGATCACTGGGACCCTAACCTGTATGTTGTTGCATTGAGGCTTTCCTTGTTCCTTCACTTTACAGTTCCTCCTCTCCACCTTCTCTTACATTCTGCTCCCCCTGAAGTCCAGAAGAATTAGGGTAATCTCTAAAATTAATTCTTTTTTGTGGCAAATTTCAGCTTCTCTTGTTTCATTTTCCACAGGGAAGAAATTGGAATGAAGTGGATTTTAGAAGCAAGATTAACTACATTAATTTATTGCTTCATGAAGCAAGATGTGAAATATAGGTGCCTTCCTGATATTTTTGCTCAGATGCAGCATATTTATAGTGAGGAATGAATGGCTTTATTTGCACACTAGCTCTTGTTAATTTCTTTCTCATTCTGAGAGATCTCAAAAAGTTAAACATGGCAAATGTTCTAATTTCATAAAACAATTGTTTTGCTTCTTTTAACATGCAAAATTAAGATTGTTCTGTCATTTCTTCATGCAAGTTGCTATCTCTCATTGTTGTTAATGGTGGGTCTAAAGCAGGGGTCCACAAACATTTTAAACAGAGGGCCAGGTCAAAGTCCCTCAAACTGTTGGAGGGCCACATTATAATTTGAAAATAATGAATGAATTCCTATGCACAATACACATATCTTATTTGTAGTGCAAAACACTTAAAATACAATAATTAAAATGAAGAACATTTTTTAACAAATATAAAGTTATAAGTATTTCAATGGGAAGTGTGGGCCTACTTTTGGCTGATGAGATAGCATTGTTGTTGTTGTTGTTGTTGTTGTTGTTGTTGTTGTGTGCTTTCAGGTCGTTTCAGACTTAGGTTGACCCTGAGCGAGGGCCAGGTAAATGACCTTGGAGGGCCTTATTTGGCTCCCGGGCCTTAGTTTGAGGACCCCTGGTCTAAAGAGTATTGCTAGGCCACTAACTTTCAACCATTGTGATGGGACCTATCAGGCTTAAGATGACACCACAGAAGAAGGAAAGCTGGAAGATTGGGAAAAAGATAGATGCTGAGATCCCCCATCTTTGTGTTTGGAGTTTTAACACTTTTTCTGTGTAGTTGGGTTGGGCTACCACTTTTGCACATGTGGATACAGGTCTCTCAGTGTGAACAGTGGTGCTGTGGCCATTTAGTGGCTTGGGGATGACATGGGGTGATGGGAATGTATTTGACTTCATGATCTCCTAGATCTGTAGTGATTATGCTAGAGATCTGGGTGGGCAACAGCTCCTCTTCCCTCACACTGTCCAAAAGCCTAATGCCCTTCCCCAGACACTCCTATCCTCTTCCAGCCAGTTGCAGTAGACCATGCTTGCTCTTTGATGCAAGATTGAAGAGGATATATTACCAACAGCATTCTGCTCAGACAATATGGAATTTTGGGAATTGTATTTTGACAGAAGGGGTTAAATGCATTAAAAGATTGATTTCCTTTTTCCTAACCTAAACTGCCAGCTTTCACCATTCTTGCTGGCTGAGTAACTTGCCGTTTTCTTGCATCAGTCATTTATTGCTGTGGCTGCTTTGGATACCAGTCGTTAAAAAAAATGCCACCACTAATATCCAATCAATCACAGACCCAAGCTCCCTTCACTACCAAAGAGATATTATACATTTTAAAATCAAAGGGTGGCTTGTCAACTGAGCAGCATTACTAAAAGAAGTAAGCAAAATTCCAGCTATACATAGAGTTCTCTTCTGTGTTGATCTATCTCCTTTTTGAAAAAACTTGTACTATAAACAATGATTACATTGCATTTTATAATGCGAAAACTTGTATCAGATAATATGCATAGATATTCTTCTTTAATCAAAATGTATTAATTTTAAAATGATATTAAAAACAACTAAAAAAGAAAAAAAACTCTGTCCCACAACCTATTCAGTTATCCCTTTCTACTTCTTACTCCCCCACCCAGTCTGTGCCATCTCAAAGTAAGGTAAGATTTTTGTCTACCCCTTGTTTGTTCTAAAACAGTGATTCTAAACCTGAGGTCCATGAACCCCCAGGAGACCACAATGTCTTCAAAAGAGATCCCTGGAGGCTTCAAAAATGTTATAAACTGTTACAGTTGAAACTGAAAAGAAAAAAGAAAGAAAAAGCCAACAGGCAGATGAATGGCCACCAATCTAGAAGAGTATGAGTCTTTTGCCAGTGATAGACATTGTTTGTGTAAGTTAATATTGCATCTCAAACTGTTCAAAAGCTATGAAAATAATTGTTTGATAGCAAAAAATGGATTCACTACTTGCTACTTTTGAATGTGGTGAGAGCAAATTTATAATGTTACATTTCTTGCCACCATGCATAATGCCAGAAGCTGCTTTGTAGCATTATCAAAATCTCATGTTGTTCACATTATGCCACCTCATTTTAAATCATGAGCTAAATCTTAGTGGTCTGCTGGAACAAGAGACATTTAAACGGAGTCCATAATAAAGAAATTGTTAAAACGGTTCTTCTGGGAAGGTCTCACCTGACAGTTTAATTCTTCTATCCTGCAGTTGAGAAAGTGCAAAGGGATGTGTACAGTGCTGGCACCATGGACAGCTGCCTCTTTTACATACTCCTTGAATGTAAATCAAGACTTGTGCTTATGTCTGTCTTGAACAGCATGTTACTAGTTTGTTTTTTTTTTAAAGTAAAGGATGATCATAGAAAGATGAATTATTAACAAATCTACATTTTTTTCACAGTGTTTTAGAGATTCCTACTGATCTGGATTGTTTGCAAGATGGAGAGAGCCAATGCCACACTGGTGAAGGACTTTTACCTAACTGAGCTGTCAGACCTGCCAGAAGTGCGAATTTCTCTCTTTGTGATGGTTCTGCTGATCTACTTGGTCACCCTGGCAGGGAACGGGGCTATTCTCCTGGCCATTGGGACAGATAATCATCTCCAGACCCCCATGTACTTCTTCCTCAGCAGTTTGTCTTTGCTAGACATTCTTTGCCCAACCGTCACTGTGCCAAAAATGCTCCACATTTTCTTGTCACAGGACAAGAGAATATCATTTGGGGGTTGCATGCTACAATTATTCTTTCTGATTGATATGGTGGGTACTGAAATTTTCTTGCTAGCAGTGATGGCCTATGACCGCTATGTAGCCATATGTAGCCCTTTACACTACACAAACATTATGAGTAAGCGCTGTTGTGCTCAGCTGACTGCTGGAACCTGGCTAACAGGCATCATTAATTCCATGGTTCATACTTCAATGACTTTTACATTATCGTTCTGTGGGCCAAATAAAATCAACCAATATTACTGTGATATCCTGCCAGTTAGGGCTCTTTCTTGCTCTTCAACATACGTCCCTGAACTAGTCCGTCTTCTTGTAGCTGGCATTTTAGGAGGTGGTGCTTTTCTTGTCACCCTGATTTCTTACATCTATATCATTTCTGCTATCGTGTGTATGCACTCTGCTGAGGGAAGGGGCAAAGCCTTTTCTACCTGTGGGTCCCACTTGACTGTAGTTTGTCTATTCTATGGGACTACCATTGCTACCTATGCCCGGCCCTCCTCAGCATATTCACCCAAACAGGACAGAATTGTTTCCATGTTATATGGAGTTATCACTCCCATGGTGAACCCTATGATCTACAGTCTGAGGAATAAGGAAGTGAAAAGAGCCTTAGTCAAAGCACTTAGTCTCAAAAGAAATTAATAAACTGCTTATGTTCAGTTTTTCTACCATTTGCTCTTGGAATATGTGGCTTCATTACATTTTCTTAAAAATAAAGTAAATATGTAATAATTAACAATATGCAGCATTGTTTACATAAAAGAATAGTTTAATATCATTTGATTTGATGTTAGAAAGGTATGCACAGTCAAAAATGTTCTTTCATTGGCTTCAAAAAGATGCAACAGATTAAAAATTGCTTTAATAAAAAGGGTTTTTTTTAATGCAATAAGGACATTAAGAAAACTTTGTTTATTGATAATTGTCTCCTCTTTTTCCTTACCCCCTTCCCTCTACTTTTATGACATATTTAATATTTGTCACAGTTTAATCTACTAATAACTTCAATTCCCTCCCTTTTTTCTTTAATTTTCATTTCTCTTCCTTTTTATTGAATAAATTGAAAAAAATAAATTAAAAAAGGATACAATCAGAAAAAGGAATTCTAGCAGGAAATATTAAGTACTTGGCAGCAGGAGTTTCATAGAGGAAATGCTAAGACAGATGGTATTTTCTTCACTCTCTTGACCTATTGTGGAAGAAAGATAGGCTTCTTGGCCTTCTGGCATCTAAAGTCCACCGTTATGGCCCACCAGCAAGTTCTGGCGCAATCTTCATTTCACGAAAGCCCAAAAGCTGAACTTACCAAAATGTTCATAGAGTATGATGCTGAAATCAATTTTCTTTCCTTTTATTTGCATTGTATTTTGTCTGTTTATAGAAGGGAATGGATAGCAATCACTTGTAACCTATTGCTTACAACATCTATCTACTAACCTCTCCTCCATGCATTTCCATTCTGTAATAAAATATCTCTTTTTAGAGTGATGAAGATGATCGTGTTCTGGAACAGATCTTGGAACCTAAGGCTATAGGTTCACCTGCCGGAAGAACTCAAGTTCAAGGGTGGGTGAATTCTCAAGTTCAACAGCTGAGCAATCCAATTACTGTCTCTGTGCATTTTGGCAGGTCTTATCTGCAAGGCACCCAACCAGCAAAATAGGGGAAAAGCATTGTCAAAAACCATTCTGTGAAATTATAAATCTGCTGCCAACATAGTGATTTTCTTGTGGTTCATGGGATGAATGTCCCTGACTACAAACATGTGAGATTCAAAGTACAAAATAAAAAAGTAAAGAGGAAGATCACAAGGAACAACAGGGCCCTTTCAACTAGTGGAAATATGTTAGATAAACCTATTGGACTTTTTGAGAGATCTTTGGGGAAACTACCTCTTCTAACAAGAGGTAGTTAATTTATTGATTTTAATACCGACATTGTTTTAAATATGTGCATTTCATATTTAGCAGTACTTATTTCCACTTTCTGTTCTAACCAGTCTGGGAACTTTCATAAAAAGCAAACAATCAGCATCTGAATATTTGTTTAATGTGTTTTTAAGTGAAAAGAAAACCAGCATGGTGTGGTGGTTTGAATATTGGGCTGTGACCTTGATGACCAGGGTTTGAATAACCACTTTGGTGTGGAAATCCAGAGGATCACTGTGAGCAAGGAACACTCTGTCAGACTTAGAGAATGGCAATGACAAAGCCCCTCTGACCACATCTTGTCATGATAAGGTCATCTTAGGTTCACCATCATTCAGAGATGACCAGAAGGCACACATCAATGACATTTCTAAGAGGCAGCATTATGTAAGGGTATGAATATTGGACTACAACTCTGAGAAACCACAGTTCAAATCCTACTCAGATATGGAAGTCCACTGAATGATCTTATGCAGGCCATGGTCTCATCTCCTCCAGAGAAGGCAACAGCAAATCCCTGTGTGAATAAATTTCACTAAGAAAACTCAATGATTAGGTCAGCCTTAGAATTTCTGTAAGTGAGAAATGATCAGAAGGTGCAAAATGACAGGATTGATAAGTAAATACATTAAAATGTGAAAGTAGAATAAACCAGCTTTGTCAGAAAGTATTTCTGGCCAATTATCTCACAGGGCTGAACACTAGTGGGTTTTAAAAATTTTTTAGGAGTGTGTGCATTTATTTGGAAGGTCTGGAGGGTATGAATGATCAAATGGGTGACATGAATGTCATGCTTCTCTCCTATGTTTGGTGTAATGATTCTTACCTAATAGGCCAGAATAGAAGCCTGGGAAGACAGTAGGGCAAACCTCCATTTTGAGAGTGTCTGCCAGTAAAGCAGCCATCTTGAGGGAGGATAGTTGGAAGATGGGAGGAGTTGGAGGTCTCCTGGGATTGGCTAGAGCTGAGGAGGAGGAGTCAAGTCTTGGGAGGGAAAAGATTTCAGCTTCAGAGAGAGAGAGAGAGAGAGAGAGAGAGGAGAGGAGATTTGGGAACTGGAAGTGGTTTGGAGGCTGGGTATTTCTGAGAGAGAGTGTGTTTTGTGTCAGGGCAGGGCTGAATAGCTGACAAGAAAGGTCAGGCAGCATCCTGATTACTTGTGGGAGATAGCACAAGGGATTTGCTATCTAGTTTTAGTAAGTTAGCTGTAAGGACTCTGGGGAGAGTTAGCTGATTACTCAGAAGACAGCCTGGGTTAGGTTAGTCAAGAACCCATTGCTATTTCACTGAAGTAGAGTGAGGTTTGTTTTTTTTTGTATCCAGTAGCTATATCTGTGAGGTTAGCTCTGTTTGTAACCAAGCCAAGAAACTCTTTTTAAGCAACCATTAAGATATTGTACTATAGTAACAAGACAAGCGTTTGTGCCTCTCAAAAGAAGAAACCAGTTGTCTGTTTGTTTTTTATAAATAAATCTTTTCTCTGTTTGACTTTTAAGAAGCTTCTATCGTTCCTCAATCTATCAGTAATCCTTTGTGATAATTTTAGCCTCTTTAACATCCTAATACCACAAAAAGGTCACTTATCCAAACAGTCATTTTGGGAGCTAAGGGAAGAGCTGTGTTGGCAGAGAAGGGGAAAAGTTTACCTCAGAAACTCACTTTAAAAATTCTAAGGTGGCTTGGGTTGGTGGCAGCATATAAAGAGAAGACAAGTACTACAAACTATACCATTACACATGAGATATAACACCATGTCGCTACCCTAATATTGTCCAGCGGCGTGTTATTTGGTGATATACTGACCTAGTAGATTGTGATTTTGTTACATTTGGCATGACTAGATGCATGTTTCTGTTTAGAGGAGTTCTGATGGTATGATAGAAAAGGATGGCTTTTCTTGCCTGATCCTTAATTAGCTCTGATGTTTTTCCCAAACCTGTTGTCATGAGTACTATCTGTAATGGAACTTTCCACTTTTTCCATGGTAGTTGATTTTGGTTGGAAAGGAGGGGATCAGAAACGGTAGGCAAAGTCACAGTTTGATTTAAGCTCCAATGTTCTAGATTCATTTTTTTTTAAAAAAAAGAGCATTGAGGGAGATTTTTTTTAAAAAAAATGCAGTTGAATGTTGAGGTGCAGGTGAGATTTTTTCAGTTCTTTTTTGTTTCTGCATGAGATGCCAAATTGCTAAAGTTGATTTTGTCTATCGCACTCTTCCTTCTTTCTTCCTCTCATATTGGACACACTTCTACATCATAATACTCTTGTTAGAAGAGGAGTGAATTTTCCAGACACCCTCTCAAAAGGGCCATATCTAATATATTGTCACAAGTTATTATTCATGATGCTCTCTTTACTTCTTTAGTTCGTATTTTAATTTTCATAAGTTTGTGATCTGGGTCTTCCATCCCATGAAGCACAGGAAAATCACTGGTTTGGCTGTTCAAGTTGGTGAGGTAAATTTCCCCTTCCTCCTTCACTGATCCATATCCATTCCTCCTGAAGCTGCATGCTTGGTGAAAGAGGGCAACCATCCTAGTGTTATCGAAAAATCAGACCCCAAAATTATGAATTATGAGACGCAACTCCATTGGAACATGCAGTTCACCGACATTGCCTTTTTTATTCTGTTCTGTAACAATTTCTTACAAATTTCTTTGGAATAATGCCTCACCACTCCTCAGACTTCTGGACATAATTCCTCAAATTTTTAGAATCCTTTCAGAATGAACTGAGAGACTTGAGAGAAACACAGAATGGGCTTGCGTCGGAGCCCCTGAGCCCTCTTTCCTGATTCACCCAATATGATCTGTATTATCTTTGGGAATGCATCTTCTCTTATGCCTCCAAACCAGATCCACTCTTACAACAACCATTGAGATGGCCATCATCTTCAGCACCCATTGTTTATCTGAACTAATGCTATTCTAGAGCTGGAATATTAAGCTCATCATTGATTACCCCACCACATTTCTTCCCGATCGCACATCTTACATGGGTGAAATTGGCAGACTCTTAAAATAGTCCAATGACAGTTTATTAAATTTTCCCACCACTGTGAAGACCAACCAGCGATGACTTCAGAGAATGGATCCTAGCTGGCCAGGTTTTGAGCCAATCTGACTTGAATAGGTGTAAAATACAATAAATATGCTATGTATTTGCAATTGCAGTATGTCAGTTCTTTGGAGTGCTTTCTCCATTGATATCCTCTCTGGCCTTGAAAAATAAAACTTCTGATTTTGCCTTCAGCCTGTCTGTGTCTCATTTGGCCTTTTGGGAAGCTAGATATGACAGGCTCTGAATCCACAATTCTTGCAGAAGCGGAAATCACATATCACTCTGTAAAATAGTGTACTGTTCTTCAGTCAAAGCTATAGGAAGCATTCTTGAAACAAGCAACTACAAACACAGAGGGGTATTTATATTTATTTTTAAAATGTTTTATTGAAATATTTCCAAATACAATAAAAATTACAAGTATTAAAAAAGAGAAAAGAAAAGAAAAAAGAGAACTAAGAAAAATAAATAAAATATAGCAAAATATACATAGCAGTAGAACCGTGGCTCTGACTTTAATTTCAGTAGCTATATAGACAGTTTGACTCTTGTTTTAGTGGGAACAGTGTTATTTCACTTACCTATATCCAAAAAAGTTATTTCTAACCATTTTTCAGATCCTCCAGCACAATTCTGTGCTCTGCTCCTGCTGGCAGATGACCATAGAGTGTCCTAGGTGGACCTAGAAATTGCTAGTTTGTATATGTGTGTGTTTAAAACCAGAAGTAGAAGTAGGCTTTGTTTTATTATTATGGGAGGTGGTATTTTGGCTGACAATGAATCCCTCACAGTCACTAGTCTTGCTGCAAAGTATCTCCAAAATGTTATTCATTACTGCCCAGAGACAGCAGCTGAATTGCTCAACTGTTGAACTGCTGAACCCACTCATCATATAACCTGAGTTCCCAAGATAGCTGAATCTGCTGTGTTAAGTTTCTAAAATCTGTTGCTAGAAAAGAATAATCTTCCTCACTGTAGAGATTTTTTTTACAAAAAACATAGAATAGAAATGCACATATACTTGCTAGATAGATCTTGTAATGTAAGCAATAGGTTACAAGTGATAGTCAACCATCCCCAAATACAATGAAAATAAAAGGAAAGAAAAATTTGGCATCACACTCTTTAAATAAAAATATTTTTTGTAGATTTCAGCTTCTGGGTCTTCACTGAATCTCCCCAATGGATCATAATAGCAGGACGTGAGACTCCAGAAGCCCAGAGCATCCCATCCTTCTTCTACATTGGACCAAGAAAGTGCAGAAAATACCCCTTGGCTTAACATTTCCTGTAGAACAATCCTACTGCTAAGTACTTAACATTTCCCCCTATGATTTCCATTCCTGACTTTAACCCTTTGAAGACATTAAAAGAAGTCCTATGGCTGTATTTCCAAATATAATGCTTAAAAAATGATGTTAAAATATTCTTCTGTTTCATTACTGTTCCACGTTATTCATTCAATATATGCTTCTTTATTTGTACTAAAATTGTGCAGGAAACACAACACTTTAGAACAGGAAAATGGTGGAAAGGACTGAACCTAAGCATTTTATTAAAACCTTTTAAGATTAAGTGCTTTGACTAAGGCTCTTTTCACTTCCTTATTCCTCAGACTGTAGATCATAGGATTCACCATGGGAGTAATAATGCCATATAACATGGAAACAATTCTGTCCTGCTTGGGTGAATATGCTGAGGAGGGCCGGACATAGGTAGCAATGGTAGTCCCATAGAATAGGCAAACTACAGTCAAGTGGGACCCACAGGTAGAAAAGGCTTTGCCCCTGCTCTCAGCAGAGTGCTTACGCAAGATAGCAGAAATGATATAGATGTAAGAAATCAGGGTGACAAGAAAAGCACCACCTCCTAAAATGCCAGCTACAAGGAGAAGGACTAGTTCAGGGATGTATGTTGAAGAGCAAGAAAGAGCCCTAACTGGCGGGATGTCACAGAAATATTGGTTGATTTTATTTGGCCCACAGAACGATAATGTAAAAGTCATTGAAGTATGAACCATGGAATTAATGATGCCTGTTAGCCAGGTTCCAGCAGTCAGCTGAGCACAACAGCGCTTACTCATAATGTTTGTGTAGTGTAAAGGGCTACATATGGCTACATAGCGGTCATAGGCCATCACTGCTAGCAAGAAAATTTCAGTACCCACCATATCAATCAGAAAGAATAATTGTAGCATGCAACCCCCAAATGATATTCTCTTGTCCTGTGACAAGAAAATGTGGAGCATTTTTGGCACAGTGACGGTTGGGCAAAGAATGTCTAGCAAAGACAGACTGCTGAGGAAGAAGTACATGGGGGTCTGGAGATGATTATCTGTCCCAGTGGCCAGGAGAATAGCCCCGTTCCCTGCCAGGGTGACCAAGTAGATCAGCAGAACCATCACAAAGAGAGAAATTCGCACTTCTGGCAGGTCTGACAGCTCAGTTAGGTAAAAGTCCTTCACCAGTGTGGCATTGGCTCTCTCCATCTTGCAAACAATCCAGATCAGTAGGAATCTCTAAAACATTGGGAAGAGAATGTAGATTCGTTAAATTGAATTGGGAAATTGTGTTCAGGAGTATTGTTCTCATGCTACCCACACATATACAACACAAACACACACATCTCATGTTGCATTCAAGACCAGTTTATATGCAAGGACTATGCAATGAGGCAGTTGTCCTGTGTGTCAGGTACGGGGCAATATTGTACTCATCTGCTTTTTCTTTCTCAGCTCTGCGATAAAAGAAATAATCCTTGAAGTGAATTAGACTGGGAGATAAGAAAGAATGAATTTACTGGCTGGTGGTTACCAAAGCTGGCATCTTATACCCTTAAGCCCCATTGACCTCAATATGACATATTTTAGGCAATATATTCATGGAACTGCAATACAAGTTGGCTAAGTATGAATGTCCTTCAGGGAGTAGAACAGCATCTGAGTGACTTATAGGCTTTTTAAATACTGTTCTAGTATTAAATTTTAATACTATTTAGTATCAATACATTTCAATTAAGGAAAATCCATGAAGATGTCTTCAAAACAGCTTGCCAGTTATACCTCAGGTGGCTCATATAATCCCTTTTAATAATACAATTCCAAAAAGAGACCAGGCCAATGCGGAAGAGTAACCTATATATAGCTCTGTTTTTGCTTGCTTCTTTTAGTAATGCTTCTAGGTTGACAAGCGAATTTGTTACTCTGTATGTAGCGAATTTGTTACTCTGTATGAAAATTTTAGTGTATAGATCTATGTTCGCAGGGGGCAGATAAGGAAGATTATAGACAGGAGAGGATAGCAACAGAGGGACCGGATTTATTTGCATATGGAGGCTGATTGGTCATATGCAGATTAGCATAGCCCCAGGATTTCAAAAGGTTGGGAGACAAAATGACAGTTGGGAAGAGCAGGGCCGAACATTCTAAAGGGGCGGAGTTAAGTTCAAAAAGGAGGGGAGTTGGGAACAGAGTTTAAAAAAAGAGAGTTAGTTGAGTAGGGATTGCAGTTTGTGAAGGACAGAGAGTTAGGGACTCCTGTTCATGAATGGTAGTTAATAAATCCTGTTAGAAAAGTAAGCCGCTAGTCAAATAGAGTACAAGTTTTGAGAACCTAAAGAAAAGCCAGTGGTGCTTGAATCAGAAAGTAATTTTAGTCTTATATGTGTAAAGCAAATACCATCTTGATAAATGAGAAACATTGAGAGCCTAATTCAGGAAAGTGCAACAAGTATATTATACGTGACTGAAACTCAAGTTTGCAACAAAAATAGTAATTGTAACCACAATCGTTTGGAGCTTGGAATGTTTGAATAAACATTGATACTTTGTTTCATACAAGAGAGACTCAAGCCTGTGTTTCCAAGCCAAGAGACTTCTGCTTTATAACACTCATAGCAAGTCAGATATTAAAGCTTTGGCAGAAGACTGCACATAGGTGCATGCTTCTTTACACAAACTGGTGTCCTCCCTCCCTGGCCTTTACATAATTGGTGGCAGCTGCGGGATGCGTAGAATACATCTAATCTAGTGCCTCAGAAAGCTGAGGGATAAGTAGAATATATCTGGTCCAGTGCATCGGAAAGAGACAAAATTTACCTCATAAAGAAAAAAAGTAAGAAAAAATGGCTCCTCCCAAGGGCAAGAAAGCTGGAACTGAAGGAGAAGTGGTAGAGGAGGGAGCACAAGAACGTGAGGAAAGTCAGGAGCAGACAGTTACATCAGTAGAACTGCAAAGATTACAAATTCAGTTTGAAATAAGCAGAATGGAATCACAGGAAAGGTTACAGTTAGCTAAGTTGGAGGCTGAAGAAAGAGAGAGAGAGAGAGCGGCTGAGGAAAGAGAGAAGGCCAGAGAACATGAAAGACTGATGATGCAGTTAAGAATGCAGGAACGAGATAGAACTAGTGAAAATACTAGTGTACATAGTTACAATGACTTCTCTGCCAAAGTGAAGAGATTTGCTAAGTACCAAAAGGGAGACGACGTAGAAGCATTCCTTCTGGCATTTGAACGAACCTCTTTGGAACTAGAGATCCCAGAAGAAAGTAAAATGTCATATCTAAAGCCTTTAATATCTGGCGAGCTGAATCAGATATTGGCTGATATGAGGGATGATGAGATAAATGATTATAGATTGTTTAAGTCAAGAGTTAAAGTTAGGTTTGGGATCACTCCTGAACAGTGCAGGAAGAACTTTAGAGAGATAAAAAGAAGAAATGGTGAAACATATGTCCAGCTGGGAGCCCGATTAGACAAAGCCCTTGATCAGTGGATAGAAGGAAGTCGGGTTAGCACATTCCAACAGCTAAAACATCTGGTGGCGTTGGAACAGTTTTATAAAATGGTGCCCCTAAACATGCGCTGGTATGTCAAAGATAAAAAAATTGAGAGTGTGTCACAAGTGGCTGTTGTCCTTGATGAACTGGAAACTGATTACGAAATGAAAAACTTGGGCATGGCGTATAAGAGATCGTATGAGGAAAAAGGAAACAAATATATATACAAAAATGCTACAAGTCCCTCACAGCCATTGTGGAAAAGTAAAGACCAAGAAGGGAGGGACAAGGCAGATGAACAATATGGGAGAAAGAGTAATTACTATAATAAGGAAGTAACAAGACCGGGTGATGTGAAGATCACATGCTACCATTGCCAAGAGCCAGGGCATATAAGAGCAAGGTGCCCTAGGTTGAGGAATGAAAAGAGTGTTACTTCACCTCCAAGAAACATTCGTCTGGTACAGAAAGATAAAGGGACTGGTCACTATACAGAGGAGGTTAAGAGTGAAATGAAGTCCACAGATGAGACCAGTAAAGTATTCCGAGTGTGGAAAGTGAGAGAGGTTGAAGAGTATGACTATAGAGAGGAGATAATAATAAATGGAAGAAAAATATTGGGATTAAGAGACTCAGGAGCTCAAGTGTCCCTAATCCAAAGTCAACTAATAAACCCGGAGCAGAGAGTGCCTGGTAAGAAATATCTATTAAAAGGAATCTATGGGCCAGCATTCGAGACATCGGTAGCGGAAATCCCTGTAACTTATAAAAAATACAAAGGAATGTGGCAAGTTGGAGTGATGAAGGAATTGGAAGTTCCATTCATTATAGGAAATGACCTATAAGAAGAATGCCAAAGAGTCAATGTAATTACTAGAAAATCAGAAACAGAGGAGATGGACGGTGATTCTGATGAAGCAAGTACTTCACGAGACAACGAAGAGAGTGGTGAACTTATGCAAATGAAATTCTCAGATAAGCAGACTGAAGTGTTCTTAAAGGAACAGAAGAAAGATAAATCTTTAGGAGAGTCATGGGAACAGGCCAGAAGTGAGGCTGGTGGACCATTAGCTGAAAAGTCTAGTTCTTTCCAAGTTATAAATGAAAGATTGTATAGAGTTGTCAGAAGGAGGAAGAGTGGTGATAGTGTTGAAGTGAACAAACAGCTAGTAGTACCGGAGAAGTACAGATTAAGAATATTAAAGATGGCCCATGACACAACATTCGGAGGACATCTGGGAATTAAAAAGACGAAGGCAAGAATTCAAGAAAAATTTTATTGGCCTAATATTGGAAAGGAGGTCAAAGCATATTGTCAGTCCTGCCAAGTGTGCCAGCTAATTGGGAAAGCCAACGATAAAACTAAAGGACTTATACAATCGGTGCCTGTGGTAACAACGCCCTTTGAGAAGATGGGAATTGACATCATAGGTCCCATATCCAAAGCCACTAAAGAAGGAAATAAGTACATCTTAACAGCCATTGACTATGCTACGAGGTATCCAGAGGCAATACCTTTAAGAGACTTACAAGCTAAAACGGTAGCTGATGGACTACTTAATATTTTTGCCAGAGTGGGATTTCCCAAGGAAATTGTGACAGATCTAGGAACTTATTTTATGTCCAAGCTGATCAAAGAATTATTTAAAGGCTGTGGCATTGTACATCACAACACAACGGCATATCATCCGCAGAGCAATGGATTAATTGAAAACTTTAATAAGACAGTAAAACATATGATCAAGACATATGTCAACAAAAACCCTAATGACTGGGATAGACAGTTACAACATCTTTTATTTGCATATCGAGAAGTCCCACAGGAGAGCACGGGATATAGCCCTTTTGAACTTCTGTTTGGTAGAAAAGTGCGAGGACCCATGGACATCATAAGTGCAAGTTGGACTGGTGACGAGGAGATCCAGGAGGAAGATATTATGGACTATATAGAGAAACTTAAGGAACATATAGACATTGTACGGGGTGAGGCATCGAGAAATCTGGAGTCAGCTCAACAAAAACAGAAAGAAAGTCGAGATGCGAAGGCCAAACATCGGAACTTTAAAGAAGGAGACAGAGTGCTGTTACTCAAGCCTAAATCCCATAAGAAAATGGATATGGCATGGGAAGGTCCCTATGTAATATTTGAGAAACTGTCTGATGTGAACTATCTGATAATGAAAGTAGGGGAGGAAGGAAAATATAAGCGTGTGCATGTTAATAGGATAAAACCCTATTATGTGAGAACAAATTTGATTTTTAGGGTAGTAACAAAAGAAGCAAAAGCATATTCAGTAACAGAATGGGGAGAATTAAGGGAACAAAGTATCATACCTGATGTGTCTAAGTGTTTAGAATTGTCAGAAAGTCAAAGATGTCAACTGAGAGATGTATTGATAAAGCATCAGGATATATTTAGGGATGTGCAAAAAAAAAAAGAGGAGCTAATAACTCATAGGATCAATACGGATGATATAAAACTCATAACTTCCCATCCGTATATTTTAATGGGATAGAAACACATTTGGACAAGGATATTTGATGTTGATATGGAGAATTGAATAGATAGAGGATGATCTCAGATAGGTCTAAGTTATATAAAATTGATAAGAAAATACAAAAGTCAATTTGAAGGTTTATTGGTAAAATACTAGGATACCTTTAAAAGAAATATGCCTATTAGAAAAAATTTAAGAAATTATACTATAAATGTAGGAGGAGAAAAAGTTTTACGGCATTTGTATAGAAGATAAAGTTAATGAAAGGTAAAGTTGTGTGTCTTAGGTAAAGACAGAAATCCATTTTGAGAAAGTGTTTTAAAGGTAGAACCAGTCTTCAAGAGGAAGATTTAGGTCTAAGATAGCAGCCTCTGAGATAAAGAGTGCTGGGTTTTAGGGCTTCTATAGGTGATGAGAGCCCAGGGGACAGGCAAACTGTCAAGTTTGAAAGTGGGAGTAGAGGCTCCACAATTTCACTTCAATGTATAGTATATTGAAGGATGTGACTATGTCAAGGTGGACATTTTCTCATGGACATGGAGGAGGACTCCAGGATAGTTTTATTCAGGTAAGCTATATAGATATAGGTTTAGTGTTAACCTGTTAGTTCCATTGGAAGGTGTTTCATCAATACTGATTCCATGGAAAAGGATTTGGCTTTTAAAGTCTAATGTAGCCAGATAAACTCACATAGGCATTGATAAGACCTAGTGTGTATATTAAAATGTAAGTGGAAAATTCTTTTTGAGGTCATTGGTATAAAATGTAAAGATAACAATTGGTAAAGTATATTGGTAAAGTATATTGGTAAAGTATAAACATGCACTGCATTTATGCAGGATTGTAGTAAGAAATTATATGATAATTATACTGTTACTAATGAATGATGCCATGTAATGTGTGATGGAAACGTAAGTATTTGGTATATGGTTTAAACTGTGAATTAAGTGTAAACTTATTGGATAAACCGGGTGCAAGAAGATGACTATTGGTAATGTATATTTATAATATATGTTGTTAAAGTATATAATATGTAAATATGCTTATGTAAATTGTATTAGTAGAATAACTATATTGTATCATTATTAAAGAATGTTTTCATGTGATATATGATAGAAATGTAAATGTTTGAATGTATGATTTTAAATGTGAATTGAATACAGAATTGTTTGATAAAGGTGTAAGTTAACAATATTGCTTTCGATGAGGTTAAAAACACTCACCTCCAGCAATATTTTTATAGGGAAGGGGCGTATGTAGCGAATTTGTTACTCTGTATGAAAATTTTAGTGTATAGATCTATGTTCGCAGGGGGCAGATAAGGAAGATTATAGACAGGAGAGGATAGCAACAGAGGGACCGGATTTATTTGCATATGGAGGCTGATTGGTCATATGCAGATTAGCATAGCCCCAGGATTTCAAAAGGTTGGGAGACAAAATGACAGTTGGGAAGAGCAGGGCCGAACATTCTAAAGGGGCGGAGTTAAGTTCAAAAAGGAGGGGAGTTGGGAACAGAGTTTAAAAAAAGAGAGTTAGTTGAGTAGGGATTGCAGTTTGTGAAGGACAGAGAGTTAGGGACTCCTGTTCATGAATGGTAGTTAATAAATCCTGTTAGAAAAGTAAGCCGCTAGTCAAATAGAGTACAAGTTTTGAGAACCTAAAGAAAAGCCAGTGGTGCTTGAATCAGAAAGTAATTTTAGTCTTATATGTGTAAAGCAAATACCATCTTGATAAATGAGAAACATTGAGAGCCTAATTCAGGAAAGTGCAACAAGTATATTATACGTGACTGAAACTCAAGTTTGCAACAAAAATAGTAATTGTAACCACAATCGTTTGGAGCTTGGAATGTTTGAATAAACATTGATACTTTGTTTCATACAAGAGAGACTCAAGCCTGTGTTTCCAAGCCAAGAGACTTCTGCTTTATAACACTCATAGCAAGTCAGATATTAAAGCTTTGGCAGAAGACTGCACATAGGTGCATGCTTCTTTACACAAACTGGTGTCCTCCCTCCCTGGCCTTTACACCATCATTTGATTTTATAAAGTTCACTATCTCTCTGGTAGAGGAAGAAGCCGTTGTGAAATTAGTAACTAAACATGCATCTTCTACTTGCCTGTGACTGCTTGGATATCAGTAGCAGCAAAATGTATTGATTAATCATCATTTTTGAGCCTCATTCAACTTCATCATGCACAATTGAACACTCTATATTTGTCTCTTTTAAACCATATTTAATTTAAAAATAAGCAATGATCTTTGGGTAGTATGCCTTAAAAATAAATAAAACTTCAATACAGGATTTAAAAATAAAAGATTTTGGATTACTACTACTACTACTACTACTACTACTACTAAACATCAGGGGTCAGACAGTGAAGGGGGAGATATAGCTACTGCACCCACAATTCATATTTGGTTTAATTCTTTATGAACTCTCTAGGGAAGTTATTTTTAGAACAATTAGCATCCTGAACAGCCATAGCAATAAGATGATTGATGCAAAAAAAAAAAAAAAAAAAGCTGCAGGTTACTCAGCCAACAGGAAATAGTGAAGGTTGGCAGTTAGGTCAGGTCAAAAGGCACCAATCTTTTAATGCATTTAACCCCTTCTGTCAAAATACAATTCCCAGAATTCCATATTTTCTGTACAGAATGATGTTGCTAATATATACTTACCCTCTTCGATCATGCATCGAAGAGCAAGCATGATTTACTGCAACTGGTTGGGGAAGGATAGGAGTGTCTGGGAAGGGTGCTGGGCTTTAGGCAGTGTCCAACTACCAAAGTGAGGGGAGCTGTTTCCCACCCAGATCTCCAGCTAAAGATCTGGGAGATCATAGAATCATAGAATCAAAGAGTTGGAAGAGACCTCATGGGCCATCCAGTCCAACACCCTGCCAAGAAGCAGGAATATTGCATTCAAATCACCCCTGACAGATGGTCATCCAGTCTCTGTTTAAAAGCTTCCAAAGAAGGAGCCTCCACCATGAAGTCAAATACTTCCCAATCACCCCATGTTCTCCCCCAGACACTAAATGGCTACAGCACCACTATTCACGCTGAGAGACCTGTGTCCACATGTGCAGAAGTCATAGCCTAACCCAAATACACAGAAAAAGTGTTAACATTCCAAACACAAGGATACAGGATCTCAGCATTGGTCTTTTTCCTACTCTCCTAGCTTTTGTTCTTGTGTTGTGTCATATTAGATCTTTTGGATCTCAGCACAACATCTGAAAGTCAGTGGGCTAGTTGTTCTCTGTCAATCAACTGCATATGAAATAAGGTGTGGATGATCAAGGACTGGCATGTTCATTAGGAGTAAAAAGGAATAGGAGACATGCTTGAAGTGGCAGAACAGCTGTAATTTTGACATTTGAACAAAAGTATAAATGTCATTTTATGGAACCAAAGCATTTGTCATATTTAACTCCACTGGATCTCTCAAAATGAGAAAGGAATTAATAACAGCAACAATATTAATATGTTTACTCATGCCTCACTATAATTATGCTTTATCTATACTTCAGTATCAGGTAGGCAGCTATATCTCATACTTTGCCCCATGAAACAATAAATTAATGTAATTAATTATGGTTCTGAAATTCACTCTAATTTCTTTCCAGATTTTTAGACACTGTTTTGGAAGAAGTGTAACAGAAGTTCTCACCAAATTTTCTATCAGTGAGGCAATTTTATTGCTTTTTTTTCAAGAAATGCACACATAATCATTACTTATCTGGGTGCAGGGATGCTGAAGAAGCTGAAATCTGCCACAAAGCAGAATTAATTTTAGGAATTACTGTAATTAATCTAGATTTCAAGAGAGTAGAAATCAAGAGAGCATGAACACAAAGAATTGTAAAGCGAATGAACAAGGGAAAGCTCAATGCAACAATTTACAAGTTTAGGTCCCAGTGATTTGTCTAAATATACAGCATTGGGATCCACTATTTCAGTATGTTACTGATGCATCAAAGTCTTTAATGCTACGGCATTGAAAATTGCTTGCTGTTTTTACTGAGACTAATTGGAGAATCTCCCTCATTCATTATAAATCAAACCAAGGAGCAGTGTCTTAATGCACTGTAAAACTGATCCATTGCATTTTGTTAGTAGATAAAACTAGCCAAAGATATATATTTATCCTAACCTTAAGTTTAACTTAACAATTGATAGTATCCTAGAACTTTCAACTATTACATCACTATACTTTTTTTTCTTACATGTAACCTTTGTAAATCTACACAGAGGATTATAATACAAAAAGTTTTAATGGATTCCTACAATTGTACAAATTTCCAGTTTTACACAACTGTATCAAGGCTAAAGAACAATACTTTACTCCATGTCCACATCCCTCCGAGGTGTGACATGACTGTCAATTTCTGATCATTCGCGTATTAGTTACACATAAAAAGGTAATATGTACCTGTGGAGGAGATCTTCAGCCTTTAAGCATTAGCACATTGAGGCATTTTGGAAACAATGCTATATGTTTTTAAAAGCTCATTGTTTTGTTTTTGTTTTATATTGCAAAATTTAAAAATACAAATAAATAACATTAAAAATACGATGCAAATAGAAATATACACACACGCCTTTTGCCTTTTCATGGGGTATTTATAATCATCTGCTGAAGACAGCAAATTGGGAATTGGATCTCTGAGGACTTTTCATTAGGAGTAAGTTAAGTTGCTGCAATGAAGTTTGCTAAGTCATCTGGCAAATTAAGTTTTCTGCAATACTAAAAGGACATTTCAGAAACCATAGGTTGAACATAGTCTAGAAATTCTCAGATAAAATTATTTTGAACAGTTGATGCTTGCAGTGTGATTACTGAAAAATGCTCTTTTATTGACTTCTATGAATCTGTTTTTGGAAAATTGCTCCAGGGCACAGCAAAAATAGTTCTTAAAATGTTCAGATATGACAGTTATTCAGCAGGCAGCTGGTAGTTAAATTTATTTTTAAAAAATAGCAGAAAGATTGATCATATAAGATGTCAAGATTGACTCAGCAGTATCAGATCAGGAATGTCTTAAAAATTTAAGGAAAGCCTTATTGACCATAAAACAAATCCAAAAGTCCAACAGTAATCCCATGAGAGAGAATAATTAGAAAAAATGAACAGATATAGCTGCAGGGTTGAAGATACATAGATATAAGTGAGAAACAATAATAATTTTAACCGTTTGATGAAATCAGATGAATTATGCCTTTGCAAGTATCAGAACCAGTTCAAAGAGAATATAAGAGAATGAGATGAAGTGCTAGGAGTTCTAACTTTGGCATGCTAAGTATCCACAATGTGCCAGTAAAAACCAGTAAAAAGCAGTCATGGTCCTAGATCCAGCAATGTAAGAACCATGGGCCAAGAGGAGGATGGGGAGGAAGGGATTTGTCTCCCAGCAGCCAAGTCGTATCCTATGGATGAGGAACAGCTGGACATGTCTGAGAATGATACTGCTGAGCAGTAGCTGGACCCTGTAGTAGCAGCTGAGCCAAAGCAGGGTGAAGCCCTTCAAGAGGAAATACAGGACAGCTGAAAGTGGATGCAATTCAGCTCTGCCAGTCAAAGAGATTGGTTCAGCAGAGGAAAGGTCAACTGTCAATCTTTTGTGGAAGCAGCATAAAAGAAGAGTGTTGGGAACAGTCCATTGCTGGAAGCAATAATTGGATTGGCTGTTTCAGCTGGTGATGTTGACCCTTGGACTGCATATCATGGAGACTGGCGAGCTGTTTGTGTGTTTGACCCTCAGACTGGATTCTTGGACAATGATTTGTCCCTGCTACTTTGTTTGGACTGACTTTGTGAATGACCGCGGACTTTATTTGGACTAGTTGGTGAGCCTTTGGATTGGATTTTGGCATTCTCTGCTACTTTAAACTCTGTAAAAGCTACCTTTGTGTTGACTGCAAGCTGCCTCAATTCTGCTTATGAAGTTTTGCAAGAAAACCTTCCTTATGACAATGTTGTCTCCTCTGAGAGGTGTAAAGCCAACACCATTTAATTTAAGCCCAACCAAATAGCCATGAGATCATGCCGAATGCACCTGGCTTCAAGGTCTTCTCACAGATTCTCTCAGAATGTCTAATTAGTCTATATTTCACTCCCCCCATTCTTAAACCTAATCTGTCTTCTTGGGAAAACTGCCCATTGGCTGAAGGCTCTTTCCCAAGAGAACTGTTTTCACTTGAATGATCACAGGAATGCAAAACATCAGTCTCAACTGGCTTCAGTTCTCTCCTAACACTGACAGACTCATTATTTTGAAACCCATAAACCCCCTCATCCTCAGCCATGTCAGAAAAACCCTCTGCTGCTTGCTGAGCTCCAACAGGAGGTGATCGAGTCTCTCCTTTTCTAGGAAGCTCAGCAAAAGCGAATTGCTACAACCTTTCCTAACACACATGTCTGTAACTTCAGCAGAAACTTAAACTTTGTGCTGTAAACTCCCAGTCCAATTGAAGACACACCTGCCTGGAATAATATAATTTTATTAATAGTTAGCGAATGATATCTGTAAATTGTCATTTTATTGAAATGTTGGCTCATGTGGGAGGGGGAAGTTTGATAAAAGTAGGATGGAGAAGTGAAGACTAGGTTTCCTTAGTAACAAGGACACCCTGACTCAGAAGATAAGATAGTAGGAACTGGAAAACAATTACTTCATTGGAAAGGCAGGTAGAGTTGAAGAAGGGACAAGATCTGGGGTCCCATTAAAATCAGTGAGACAATTTAATAATGGCTGCCTAAAATCCTTTGTGTTTTGCTCGGCTTGTACATTAACTAAGATTGCAGTTGGGGACTCACTTTCCAATTCAACACAAAGGTGTTTACATCCAAGCACACATCTACAAGCTAGCAATGCAACTTCCCCCGGATCAGTTTGTGGCCAATCGCATGGGGACAGAACTGAGAAATCTCATCAGGAAATGTAGGATTCCCCAAATGCACTCCTTCTCTGATGCCATTTCCCCCAGAGCTTGTACAGTGTTTCTTTAGTAACCATGCCAGCAATTTGTGTAATTCTTGTCTTAATAAATTCTGCATAGCACTGCTTGTTACACTATTGGTACAGAGTACAAGTGAAACATGAAAGGCAAATTCATTGGAATAGCAATCTTTGATAGTAGCACGTTTCAGGTTTGTAGTCCTATTATTTATTCTCTCTCTCTCTCTCTCTCTCTCTATAAATATATATATATATATACACATATATAACATTTATTTAATTGTTAAAATTCACACTATGTGCATTCCTCCAAGAATTCAGCTAACTGTCTTGAACAAATTTCTGCTTAACAGTTTTTACTTCTTCCTTCCACTTGAGAAATCAATGGATCTAATTCCTGGATGCGTCATTGGTGACAGTTTGTGAAATAATGGTGACAGCAATAAATATTCACTTTATGTCCTAGCAATGGGCTCTTTGGTAGATAAATGTTTTATCATTCAGATGTGTAATAGTAGAAAGTGTCACTCTGGAGAATAATACTGCACGAATGTCTAACATTTGCAGAAGTCTATGATTTTCTTTTGCAAGGCAACTTGAGATCAAACTCAGCTTCAATTGATGATGTAGTTTGTAAAATATATCATTGTTATTGCATCAAGTGAAACATTGTGATTAAACATCTGGACAAATAATATGCACTGGCTATTTCATAAAGGATTATGTAAGATAGAAACTGCTGTTTGTTTGGATCATCATAAGTAGCCTACAATTTGCTTTCATTGCTGTTTGCAATGCACTAACAAACCTAAATACAATAATAATTTGAATCAGGCAAGGAATCACGTGAATTTCCAGATTTGTTGGACTGCAGTTTCTAGCACTCGCATATTTAGCTAAGATGTCTAGTGCTGGTGGGAGGTGCAGTCAAATGAGATCTGTGGTGTATGTGTGAATGATTGCCACTCCTGAACTCTCAATTTTCTCCTCATTCAAGTAACACTCATGAGCAGTAACAGCAAACTTATATTCCATGTCTTGTTCTTATGTTGTTAA
Organism: Anolis sagrei; assembly: GCF_037176765.1. Taxonomy (NCBI): domain Eukaryota; kingdom Metazoa; phylum Chordata; class Lepidosauria; order Squamata; family Anolidae; genus Anolis; species Anolis sagrei. The sequence goes on from NC_090021.1 coordinate 233,445,220, forward strand.
AATGGTACCATCTGTGTGAAAGAGAGAACGTGCAGGAGGCTCTGGAGAGCTGTTTTTGATGTTATTTGCCACCCCATTGACTTCAACTTGTGGCAACTCTGTGAATTATGGACCTCTAAAAATCCTGCTCATCAACTGCCATGCAGGGTCTTGCAAAATGCTGAAGTGTGGTGACTTGGTGACTTCCCTACAACAAGATTTGCAAAAGTACAACAGCCACAATACATTATCATACTTATTGTCAGGGAGGTTGGATTAGTCTTCCAACTCTATGTGGTCTTCCAACTCTATGATTCTATGATTATAGTCGAAGTCAGGAACCTATAGCTCTCCATAGATTGTTGGGATTGTCAGGTGCAAAGACCACAGGGGCCTCACTCTGATAGGGATATCAGTCTCATCATCCTTGGCTATGATAGGGCTGATGTAATCTAGAATCCAACCTCATTTGGAAGACCATATCTTCTCATCTTTGGTCTGTACAATAGAATTTAAACTGCTAAGTATATGGCTTTTTTGCAACTAAGTACTGAGGGAGAGACTCAGGCCCCTTCCACACAGCTGAATGAAACCCCACATTATCTGCTTTGAACTGGAATATATGACAGTGTGAACTAAGGGCCCTTTCACACAGCCATATAACCCAGAATATCAAGGCAGATAATTCACAATATCTGCTTTGAACTGGGTTATCTGAGTCCACACTGGCTTATAACCCAGTTAAAAGAAGATAATGTGGGATTTTATACAGCTACTAGCCATCCTTTGCCGCTTGTTGCTATGGCCCAGTCTTTGTGTATATGTGTTTTGTGTGTGTGTGTGTGTGTGTATCTGTGTATATATATGGTTTTGTGCATGTGTTGTAATGTATTTTTATTTTTATTTTGGCTTTTTAAGTCTCTTCCACTGTGTTTTTCAATGTTTTTATGAGTGATGGTCACTTGTTGGCCTGATAGGTGCATTGTGTCCAAATTTGGTGTCGATTCATCCAGTGGTTTTTGAGTTATGTTAATCTCACAAACGAACATTATATTTTAATTTCTATAGATGTGGAAGGGGCCTCAGATAATCCAGTTCAAAGCAGATAGTGGGATTTTCTGCCTTGGTATTCTAGGTTATATGGCTGTGTGGAAGGGCCCTGAGACCACTATGATGGGTTTTGAAGACAAATTACAGTGCATACATCAAATCTTTTTTCTTCACTCTGGGTATATTTTTCTGTTTGTGTGTGATGTGTGTGTGTCTGTTTAAAAGAGAAAGAGACAGAAATATTGACAGATTATATTTGAGTCAGTGTATCAATTTAAAAAACAAAATGTGTTTTCAAAGACTCCATTTTCAAAGAGCCTTCACTTTTTTTGACTTTTCAACTCCATTCTATGCATTCAGATGGGGAATTTATAAAATAAACTAAAATTATATCATGGCATATAATGTATATCTCTAGGTTCAACACTATCAAAAATGAAGATTAAAGATTACCTTTCCTTCTAACAAAGTTGTGCTGTGGAGCTTTGGAATAAAATATGTGATTTATTTCACATCCATATCCTTCATTGAAATCTCACTACCTCTAAAGTGTCAGACTAACCTTTGGAAACATTTCCATTTATGTCAATGTAAAGCATGATCCAGAATGCTGTATGGAATGCTCCTAATCTCCCACAAAATTTGGTTTTACCACAATTGTTGTTGTGTGCCTTCAAATTGTTTCTGATCTATGGTGACCTTAAAACATTGAGGAAGTTTTGTCTTTGTCTTTTTTTGAGGTTGAGAAAATGTGACTTGCCAAGGCCATCCAGTGAGTTTCCATGGCTCGGTGGATTTTCAAACTCTATTCTCCAGAGTCCTAGTCAGTCCATGGCTCTCATAATCACTGAACACACCAGCCATCCTTTTGACTCAAAATGAAACACATTGTGGCTTCTGAAATAGATAACAGAATGGACAATATGTGCTGTGCTCTGTCTGTTTGCTTTGTGTGGTTTAATGTTTATAAACTGTCATTCAGTAGACATCCATACTTTTACCAGATATTCATTGTACCACCAGTGGATGGGAGTGGTTACAAAACATGTAGTAGGAGAATTAGGCAGATATGCATACTGCTTGAACTGTGCTCCTTCCCTTGTGCATACTTTTAATAAACCTATTTTATTTTTTCTCTGTCTTAGGTATCTTACCATTTCATTCCATTGAATAGAAGATGGTGAAAGCCAACATTACATGGATGAGTGATTTTTACCTGACTGAACTGTCTGACCTCCCAGAAGTGGAGATTTCTCTCTTTGTGATAGTTCTTCTAATCTACTTGACCACACTTGCAGGGAATGGGGCTCTCCTCCTGGCAATAGGGACCAGTGATCACCTCCGGACCCCCATGTACTTCTTCCTCAGCAATTTGTCTTTCCTAGACATTCTTTGTCCAACTGTCACTGTGCCAAAGATGCTCCAAATTCTCTTGTCAGAGAACAAGAGAATATCATTTGTGGCCTGCATGCTACAAGTATTCTTTCTAATTGATGTGATCAGCACTGAAGTTTTCTTGCTAGCAGTAATGGCCTATGACCGCTATGTAGCCATATGTAGCCCTCTACACTACACAAACATCATGAATAAACGGTTGTGTTCTCAGCTGACTGCTGGGACCTGGTTGTTGGGCTTTCTCAATTCCATGGTTCACACCTCATTGACTTTTTCCTTGTCCTTTTGTGGACAGAATAAAGTTAACCAATATTACTGTGACCTTCATCCAGTGATGGCTCTCTCTTGCTCTTCTACCTTTTTTCCTGAGATGGTTGTTCTCCTTGTGGCCAGTGCCATAGGAGGTGCTGCTTTCCTAGTTACCCTGATTTCTTACATCTATATCATTTCTGCCATTTTGCACATGCACTCTTCAGAGGGCAGGCACAAAGCCTTTTCCACCTGTGGATCCCACTTGATTGTAGTTTGCCTGTTCTATGGAGCTGCCATCTCCACCTATGCTCGCCCAGCTTCTACTTATGCCCACACACAGGTCCGGATTGTTTCCATGTTATATGGGGTTGTTACTCCCATGCTAAACCCTATGATCTATAGTCTGAGAAATAAGGATGTGAAAAAGGCCTTGGTCAAAACACTGAGCTTGACAGAATTCTTGTGACAAATTAACTCTTGTCTATTGTATGTTTTTAGCGTAGTTTAAACTCACAACAGGAACAAATTAACACCTAACCATTTCCTTTCATGAGACTAAATACCTGTTGTCCTTAGGACAAAGGAGACAATTTGGTGACCAGTCATCTGAAGTAAAAGATAATGGTGACTTCTAATAATGGATCCTTTTCATGATTGTAGAAGCATGTCCTAGTAGAGCAGTGGTTCCCAACCTTTTTTTTTTTTTTGCTTTTTTTTGACCAGGGACCACTTTCCAACATTAGTACCAAAATCGTTATGAATAAGTTTTTGATCAACTTTAGATTCGGTTTAGTTATTTGTGGTGCTGATTCAGAAAATTGCATTGGATAGACCACATCAGCTGTAGTTTCTGATACAGAACATATGCCATGGTCAGCTACAGGGAAGGAGTGGCAGAAAAAAATAAAGAGGAAGGAGGCTTGTGGACTAGATATTCACCCTCACAGCCCACTGGTGGTCCGCAGCCCACAGGTAAAGAACCACTGTGGCAGAGATGTTATTGATATATATGTTGTGTTCCCTTTCTCCCTTCTATCCAATGGAAAGGTTTTCAGAATTGATGTTAAAGAGTTGTTGTATTATCCGTTTATCAGGATATTTGGCTTTTACAGTTCAGTCATAAATGTATTTATTCATAAATATAAATAAATAAATGAATAATCAGTGAAAGATTTAGAAAGAAATATGGTAAAATAACTGTTTGAAGAAATAATTGGTACATCTGCACAAAACCTTTGAGAAAGGTGGGGAAAGGTTAAATGAAATTCCAGCACCCAAGATTGATAGCAGTAGCCATAGTCTGACTAATGTCTAGAAAAGTAGATGAGGTAATCCAGTAGACTTGTCTCACAAAGAAGGAAATTGACAGTTTCTTAGGGCAGCTAACTACTTTTGATACTTCATGTGTTCCCTTTTGCCACCATAGTTGTCCTATCCCCTCACCTAACCTGGAAGCAAGGCATTAAGTGAGACTGAGGGATGGCTGAAGCTTTTAATGCTCCAGATGCCTTAGATGTAATCCTAAGGGTAGTTTTGTTATTTGAATAAGCTTCAGAGTATGTTAGTATCTGAAAATAGAATGGGAGACATTTGGCAATGTTGATAACACATCACTATTATTGTCCATGTGTTGTTTGTGGAAGCTTCCATCTGGTTACAGATCATGCCCCATCATATAGGACTGCTTTGCACCCTTTCCCTTCATTGCATAAATTCCAATACAGAATGGAGAACACCATGCTGATTTCTCTTCCCAACACTGTGCATGAATGGTAGAACCTTGAGAAAGGCTGTAAGAAACTCAAGAGATTCATTGCCTACAAGTAAGACATTGTGACTCTCACTGCATTGGTTTCTGCATTGGCTGGAAGAAAGATGATAATAATCAACCCAGGTGCTAGAGGATAAATCAACATAAACCAGAAATTAGGAATGGGAACACAAAAATCAGTTGCAGAACACTTTAGTTTTCCTGGATATTCCATCTTGGAACTCAGTAGAGATGTCCTTCAACAACAACAACAACAACAACAACAACAACAACAACAAGGAAGATTGGAAAGAAAAACAATGGAATTGGAATATATTACAAATTCCAGTCCATTGACAGTGGGTTGAAGAGAGAGCATGGTATTCCCTGACATATTATGCACATAATCCAAGTTAAAAACCCAGCATTGTGAGAGCCTCTTGGTTAATTTATCACATCTCTTTTCTCTCATTACAGTTCAATAATCCCACCACTATTCATACTGTTATCCAGTCACTATGGCTTCCCCCTGCCTTTGTCCTCCAATTACCATTGTTAAAACTGAACTTGTCATCTCATTAACCCATCCACAAGCCTTGCATTTCCATGGCTATTCACACATACAGTCTGCCTATAAAGGTCTGTTCTTAACTACTCCACTTCATGAATCTGAAGAGGTATGCCTAGTCTCTAAGGTGCTACAAGATGCCTTTGCATACTGATTTACGATCTCATCAGACAGGGTACTTTTCATGGCATGCACCAGTTTGTCTTTATTTTTGTGACAGAGCCACCAGCTCCCATCCCATGACTTAGAGCTACTTCCGGTGGGGCTCCATCGCATTATTTTCCTGGGAGAAAGTCCTGTTGAACATGGTGGAGCTTGCTCATGTGTACACATTTATAAAAGTGCACTGAATGGATAAAAATAAGAGTTATATTAACTTTTTTGTACTTCTTTAAAAAAAGGTTTTGTTTAAAAGTATGGTAAATTCTTAAAAATCAATTAAAATAAATTCTGCCCCATTTCTATTGACCAAATCCAACATAATTGAGGGGGGGGGGGGAGAGCAGATTATGCTGGTTTATCATATAAAAGATGACATTTTCTTGTTGTTGTGTACCTTCCAGTCATTGCCAACTTATGATGACCCTAACATGAAATCATCATGGGGGTTTCTGGCAAGATTTGTTCAGAAAGGATTTTGCCATTGCTTTCCATAGTGACTGAGACAGTGACATGTCCAAGGGCACCCAATGGGTTTCTGTGGCCAAGCAGGGATTCAGACCCTGATCTCTAGAGTTGTAACCCAATGCTCTCAGAAACAAAACATATGTATAACTTTCATTCAGTACTAACATGGTTGAACACAGGATCAAACTTCAGATCCAAACTTTTAATAGTTAAGTGCTCAGATTCTTACCAACTAAAACTTACTTTGAATGTGTGGTGCTGTATTCAGAAGATTTTCTGATGACACGCTTTTCTGTACCACTGAGAATTCAATTCAGGAACTACAAGATTCCTTAGAGACATTCATCCCCAAATGCCTTTTTTTATTCACGATGTCGTCTCCAATCCCAATGGTCAATGAAGGAAAGAGTAAGCATAGTCTCAAAGCAGCTGCAATATTTGTAAAGTCCTGTTTCATGTCAGCATTTTGCTTGGCTCTGTTCACATAAATTCTTCATATTGTGGCTCACTGCTATATTGGTGCTATATTGGTGCAGTCTACAAAGTAAACAAGAAAGGTGAATAGCTGCACTTTATTGAAACAGCTGTCTTAAGACCGTTGGACCTTTTAAGGTTTGTAGTCCTGTGCTTCAGTCACAATTTGGTATATGTTTATTCAGTGCATTGACCAAGGACAACAAATGGATTGTGGAAGAGTTTGGATAGTGTGAATTTTGAGCCCTGATTTTCCACAATTCAGCTGACGATTTTAGATACACTCTTATTTTTAAATCCCCTATCTGAAAAACGAAAAGGTTAGTGTACATGCATGTCAGTATTTTAAAATAACTTTTATGAACTGTTTTTATTATCACCAGCTTTAAAATCCACCTAGCATTTTGTTTTTAAAATGATGATGCTGGCAGAAAAGTCCTAATATTTACATATTTGCCATCAGTAATTAGTGTTTTGTTGGGAAATAATGTCATTTCATGCTTCTATTTATCCAGTGTTTAAATGGAAGAAATGTACAAGATCCAATGCTTTTTTTTTCTTGGCATGCATCTTTGCTTGAATTTCAAAATATCTTGTAGTGTAAAGTGAAAAGTTGCAATTAATAATATGCTGACCTATGTATGAGCATTTTAAAGTTCATAATGTTCAATATTTACAGTGAATTGCTCTTGGCAGGTTTATTATTAGTGGTGAATTTTCACAATGTTTACAATTTATCTCTTGTTTTTAATTCCATGTTACTAGTAATGCTAAATGAAATGCATCTAAATGTAACTGTGTAACAATGAGTATTGGTCTATGCTTTTCCCCATCATTACTAATAGAGTTCTGTTAATAATGCTGGCCACTGAAACAAACATGAAAAATAACAATTAGTTAAAATCATTAGGGCTTTCTCTCCCCTTCCCCCTATTCAAATATATATACTATATGCTAAGGGCAAATTTATTGTGAGTGGTGCTGTCCACTCACAAACAGAAAAGGATATATCAACAGATTTGGGAAAACTTTAATGTTTGTGGAAATACCACTCCTCCCACTAGGAATGAAAGAAAGATACCCATGGATATACGTATGGACAAAGAGCACAGTAAGTACTGCACATGCTAGTGAACTTGGAATGTAAACTGGTATTTTTGTAGAATTCAAATGCAACATGTGTTAGTTTGAATCGACACGCAAAATAATTTCATTGCACTTTTGTAAGTGAGAGAAAAAAGATGGTAATATACGTTTTCGTAGATATTGGGTGCTTCTGCACCGTAGAATTAATGCAATTTGATATCATTTTAACTGCTGTGGCTGAATGCTATGAAATCATAGGAGTTGCAGTTTTATACAGCATTTGGCCTTCAGAGTAAAAGGGTGCTGGTGCCTCACCAAACTGCAAATCCCAAGACAACATTGAGCCATAGTAGTTTAAGTGTTGTCAAACTGCATTGATTCTATAGTGTAGATACAGCCCGAAGGTCTGCCCAATAACACACCCTTATAAGCCGACCCTGTATGTGCAAAGAGCCACAGAAATGCAATTTTTTTTGGAAATTGTTGTGAGGTGACAGATTCAGTATTAACAATAGTCAATGGAGGACAAAAACAGGAGGAAAGATGATACCTAAATGCAAGGTGAGTGAAGGGAGGTAGTGGAATACAGCATATTGTAGTGTGATGCCAGAAAAGAATTGTGATAAAGTAGCCAAGAGGGGCCCGCATGGTGGTGGGGTGTTACCAGTGTTTTCATATATGTAGTTTGTCAGTAGCCAATTATTCCTGTCTAACCCACTGTTGATGGTCTGGAGATTGCAGAAGTATCGTAACACTGCTATTTGTCTGTCTCATCTCCCCTTGAAGATGTTTTGTTTTGTTCAAGGACTGCTGTTCTGAAGTCTATGATGGAATACTTAGGAAGACTGAAGTGTTCTGCAACTGGATTTTTTTGTATTCCCTTTCCTACTCTCTGATTTATGTCAATTCCCTGGCACAGAGACTAGCCTGTTTGTCCAATGAAGAATGCTAAAGGGCGTTGTTGACAAAAGATGGCATAAGGATGAACAAATGCAAGTACTTCTACTATTGTGGGTGATGTGATTAGGTCCTTTAATGACATTTCTCAAGTAGTTGTGTTGGCAGAGTTGGCATCTGGGTATGTGACAAGGTCTTGTACCCATCTAGCCATCTGTGTGAGCAGGCCCATTAAAATACATGGGACTTGAGTTGCATATGATTGAGATGTCCTATTTATTTCAAGGACTTAACCCGTGATTTGAATGTGGTTTTAAAACACAGTGAGGTAAGGAATCTGTTTATATCAGGGAGGGAAAATGCTGCAGATTCAGGCATCAGATTTTTGCCTCTAGGGTCCATACAGACTGATAGAGGTGTACCAAATCAATGAGAAATAAATGGAAATTACTGTAAAATTTCCTTTTGAAAAACCGTGTTTTATATTAAGCAGTAGCTCTCTGCATGTCCGATACAACGGTCATTGATTGATCTTTATGGGGTCTATGAATGGGCTTTGGGGAAATCCACAAACTATGGGCAAAATTTGATTTTCCTCTTAAATTTTTCCTGTTACTTTGAAGATTGTATTTTAAGTGTATTTTTTTCTGGAGAGGAGTGCAAAGAACCACTGAAAAACAAACTGGACATCAAGAGATGGGTTTCATCGATCAAAAAGTGTATTCTATTATTGCTTTGTTGATCAAGGTTCAAAAATAATCAGCTGCATCTAGGTTCATGCATTATGATAAGCAAAAGACAATGCTACCCTTCATGGTACACGGTCCATTTAGCATTTAATTCTGTAACTAGAGAGTGATCAAGCAAAGTGTACTAAAGTGTCATGTGAACGTAGTGGATTACATCACAGGTAAAGGAAAAATACCTAATTTGACCCTTTCCCCCACCACAAAAGGAATCTCTGTTGAAGACTTAACAAAATGTACATTGCCCCCAAATAGTCTATAAACTCTAATTCCATAACATTCAACATCCCAACTTTCCTTGGTGTTTTTCTTCCAACCTGTCCTGACCTCTGGGATAGATAAGCATGTGGAAGGTTACATCTAAAGCACCTAGACTAGATTATGTTCTATGCAAACAAATATCAGATGGTTAACATATTATAATTGATATTCAAATTACATGCATACCTTTACCAAGTCTGCTTTCTTTTTTCTGTGTTTTAGGTATTTTGGGACAATTAATTGACCGGGCAGAAGATGGAGAAAGCTAATGTCACATCACTGAAGGACTTTTATCTAACTGAGCTATCTGATCTCCCAGAAGTGCGGATTTCCCTTTTTGTAATGGTTCTTTTAATCTATTTGATCACGCTGGCAGGAAATGGGGCTATCCTCCTAGCAATAGTGACAGATGATCACCTCCACACCCCCATGTACTTTTTCCTTAGCAATTTGTCTTTGCTGGATATTCTTTGCCCAACAATCACTGTGCCAAAGATGCTCCAGACCCTCTTGTCAGAAGACAAGAGAATATCATTCATGGGTTGCATGCTACAATTATTCTTTCTGATTGATGTGGTGGGTACAGAAATTTTCTTGCTAGCAGTAATGGCCTATGACCGCTATGTAGCTATATGTAAGCCTTTACATTATACAGCCATCATGAGTAAACAGATTTATGCTCAACTGACTGTTGGGACTTGGTTACTGGGCTTTATCAATTCAGTGGTCCACACCTCACTAACGTTTTCTTTATTTTTCTGTGGAAGGAATAAAATTAACCAATATTACTGTGATCTTCACCCAGTAATGGCTCTCTCCTGCTCTTCTACCTTTGTCCCTGAACTGGTTCTTCTTCTTGTGGCTAGCATTATAGGAAGTGGGGCTTTTCTCATCACCCTGATTTCTTACATCTATATAATTTCTGCTGTTTTGCGCATGCACTCTGTTGAGAGTAGGCGCAAGGCTTTTTCTACCTGTGGATCTCACTTGACTGTAGTTTGCTTGTTCTATGGGGCTACCATAGCTACATATGCTCGTTCTAATTCAACCTATTTCCACAAACAGGATAGAATCATTTCCATGTTATACGGAGTTGTTACCCCCATGCTGAACCCCATGATCTATAGTCTGAGGAACAATGAAGTGAAAAGGGCCTTGGTCAAAGCGCTTAGATTTAATAGGTTATACTGAATGTTAAGTTTAGGTCTTTCTGCCTAATGTGCTGTTGGAATGTACTTTGACTAACATAACAGAAAACTATGCTTTAGCATTACAGAATGGCATGGACTAGTCTCTGGTTTCCCCTATCTCTGCTGCCCTTCCTTCCTTCTTCATATACATGAAGATATTGTGAACTGAGTGGTACATTGCTTTAAATACATGGATAACATGGATGAGGGTTTGCTGAGTGACGGCTCACCTGTAGATGTAGAGCCAAGCCGGGAACAGCAATTCCCTCAGTGGAAGACCCCACTGAAATACTGTTAAGCTTATTTTGGTTAAAATTGGTCTTCATTTTAAATATTGCATTGTTCTGTCATTATTTCTCCCTTTATTTGCATTGTGTGAGTTAGTTCACACAAACACTCTCCATCCGTCACTTGCCTGGCTCATGCCTGATTTATATACATTAGATAGAATATAATATATAAGCACTTATTGGGGCTCCATGAGAAACCGTTGCTGCAAAAAGGGCTCTATGGCTGAAAATGTTTGAGAACTGCTGCTCTACAGGGGAAAAAGATTGATCTCCAGGTACATATGACCTTCTAAAGGTAGTTTGCAGTGTAATTGAAAGAATAGTTCTAGAGGAGGCACTTTATTGTACTACCAGATTGTCTCATTCACATATTTTGTTATTCATATTTCTAACCTGATTGTAGTAGGAGTGCAATAATTAAAATAGCTTTAAAATGATCTAAAACAATTGAAACACTATAACATTTTCAAAAATTGAAAAATATTCAAGAAACCCTGTCATCTCAAATGAGATTTCCTATCCCCTCCATGACAACTAGGCCTCTCCTTTTTATTAAAGTTTCCAAAAAATGTGCAAAATTCCTCTGCTGTAATTGGATCTTTTTTCCTTTTTGTGAAACAAAAATGCATATGTAAAGCCAACTTGAGTGGTCTTCAGGGTAGAGAAAGGCAGGATATAAATAGAGTCAATAAATAAATAAATAATAAATTTACCAGCTGAACACAATTCAGAGTCTTCACTGCAAGGATGACTATAACTACAATGATCACACCAATGACTGGTAACTTGTATGAAAAACAATAATTGTAAGTTTTACAGTGCTGTCAATCATGTAAACTGCTTCAGATAACACTACCAATTCAAAAGAGATAACTACAATACTAACTTACACATTTTGTGCTGGCAATCAAGAAACAAGGTGATGAAGAGTCTGTAATTTTTTCCTGTGAACAATAGCATTACATTCCTTATAATGAATGGAATTAGTGGTTTGCACAGGAAGCTAATAATATGCTGAAATTGTAAGTACATAAGCATTTTCTAGCAGGGACCCCCAAACTATGGCCCATGGGCTGGATGTGGCCCTCCAAGGTAATTTACTTGGGGCCAACCCTAAACTTTAGACTTAGGGTCTCCCTAAGTCTGAAATGACTTGAAGGCACACAACAACAATAATCCTGATTAACTTGACTATCTCATCTGCCAAAAGCAGGTTCACACCTCTCATTGAAATACTGATAAGTTTGTGCTGGTTAAAATTGTTCTTCATTTTAAATATTGTATTTTTCTTTCAATTTTTGCACTAGAGATAAGATATGCAATGAGCATAAGAATTCATGCTTTTTTCAAACTATAGTCTGGCCCCTCAACAGTCTGAGGGACCATGAACCAGTCCTCTGCTTAAACAGTTTGAGGACCCTTGCCCTAAAGTAGATAACCTGAATTCAGCACTCTGGAGAGTTCAGCGCTCTGGAGAGGTTCACAAAGTCCAGCACTATTCACTTAGAAAACAAAACCCCTTCAAATCTCCTTCATAGAATCAAAGGATTACATAGTTGGAAGAGACCTTGTGGGTCATCCAGTCCAATCCCATTCTACCAAGAAGCAGGAACATCGCATTCAAAGCACCCCCAACAAATGGCCATCCAGCCTCTGTTTAAAAGCCTCCAAAGAAGAAGCCTCCACCACACTCCGGGGCAGAGAGTTCCACTGCTGAACAGCTCTCATGGTCAGGAAGTTCTTCCTCATGTTCAGGTGGAATCTCCTTTCCTGTAGTTTGAAGCCATTGTTCCACGCCCTAGTCTCCAGGGCAGCAGAAAAGAAGCCTGCTCCCTCCTCCCTATGGCTTCCCCTCACATATTCAGCCATGGCCCTCATCATGTCTCCTCTCGGTCTTCTCTTCTGCAAGCTAAACATGCCTAGCTCTTTAAACTGCTCCTCATAGGCCTTGTTCCTCAGACCCTTGATAATTTTTGTCACCTTTCTCTGGACCTTTTTTCTTTCAGCTAGAAGCAAAATGGAGCCATGTTCTTTCTTTCAGATTGCAAATTAAGCCAGAATATGTTTCTTCTTCCATTTAAAAGAAGCTTACCTAATGCCGCCACCCCGCCCCGGATCAGTTATTTTTTCCCTGCAGCTGAGAGCAATGCAGAGCCTTCATTGCAAGGTTGAGTGTAACTGCCGTGATTGCACTATGAGGGGCCACTAACAAAAGACAATAACTGGTAATTTGTATAAAAACTTTAACTGTAACTTCACTTGTATAATGCAGTCAACCATGTGCACTATCTCACACAAGCAAATCAATTCAAATGAGATCATTGCGATGCTAACCTCTATCTTATCATGACATTTAATAAACTGTTCCTCTTGCTTTCTGACACCAATGGCTCGGCTGTTTTCTGGTAAATGGGGGAAGCTCTTTGATCAGAGATAAAGGGGAGGGGGCATATATGTTTCCTTTCTTTACTAATTCAGGGTCCTCTGAAGTATTTCTATTGGGGTGAAATTTTACAGGTTCGAGATTTTGAAATTGCCTCTATCAAATATGTTGAAAGGCTTTTAGACTTTGGATGATTTACTCTCTAGTTGCTACAAAAAGAAAAGTGGCGACTGTATTGCCATTTGTTGCTATTGTTTAAAATAGAGCAAAAGGTCCTGAACAATATCTGGAGCAATAATGTGGATGGGGGGAAAGGAAACAACTTGTATGTTATTGTCACATAAAGATAACCTATGAGTTTGATTTTATTGAAGTGATCACCACCAGTTTGCAGAATGTGACCAGAGCTGGTTTAGTGTAGTTAAGAATGAGAAAAATTCAGTCAATTACTAGAAAGAACAGGAGAAATTGGATTTCCATATCTTAGGGATGTTTAGATGTTTGCCACATCCAAACTGGTGTCACAATTGGAATACAGGAGTCTGGGACAGGCTTTATTTTTTGTGTTAATAACACCTATATTTTCTAGCTTCCTTTGAAATTAGAAAAGTTGTGGAACTCCAAGATGCTTTAGCATCCCTCAACATTGATATACTATCTGAAAATGATGGGTGTTGCTGTCCAAAACCTGCAGAGCTATATATTACTTTTTCCTGATTTAAACTGTCTAGTCTTCAACACTGTTTTACCTGTGAGGATTTCCCTCAAACCCTTTAGACAGAGAATTGTTTTTCTTTCTTGTCACAACCTTTCTAATAGCTTTTTTCACTTCCTTATTTCTTAAACTATAGATAAAGGGGTTAAGCATAGGAACCACAAGTGTGTAAAATACAAAAATGATGATGTTTGTGTCCAGCTGGTACTTTAGGTTGGGATGTAGATATATAAAGATTCCAGTGCCATAAAGCAAAGCCACAGAGGTTAAGTGAGAAGCACAGGATGACAAAGCTTTGTGCCTATCCTTGGCAGAGTGTATCTTCAGGATGGCAGATCAAATGGAGAAATAGGATGCAATAATTGTTGAAACAGAGGCCATAGCAACTGTTCCTGATGCATAGACAGACAGAGACTCAGAAAGATAGGTTTCAGAACAAGAAAGCTTCAGCAATTCCAGAATATCACAGAAGAAATGTCTGATGATGTTGTGTCTATGTCTACAGTAGGATAATTGGAAGATGCACACTGTCTGAATTGTGGAGTTTGCAAAGCCAGCTGCATATGAGCTGGCAGTCAGACAACTGCATACCTTGTGGGACATGACAGCTGAGTAGTGGAGTGGGTTGCAAATAGCCACATAACGGTCAAAGGCCATCACAGCCAAGAGGAAACACTCTGTACTCACAAAGCCAGCAAACAAGCACAACTGAGCTGCACAGAATGAGTAAGAGATGGTTTTGTTGTCGACCAAGAGGTTCAGCAGCATCTTTGGAGCAATAGCTGAGGTATAGCAAAGGTCTGTGAGTGATAAGTGGCCGAGGAAGAAGTACATGGGAGTGTGAAGATGAGACTCTATTTGGATCAGCACAATCAGACCAAGGCTTCCACACAGTGGTGACATAGATAGTGAGAAACGGCAAAAAAAGGACAACCTGTAGGTTGGGATCATCCGTGAATCTCAGTAAGATGAATTCTGTTACCTTGTCCATTGTCCACCTTGTCCATTTCCAAAGCATAAAGGATCTGGAGAGATAAAATTGTATTTGATAATGTTGTTTATCTTATTGTCTATGTGTTTTAATTGCTTGTATTGTTATTATTGCTTGTATTGTTGTGTTTGGGCTTGGCCTCATGTAAGCCGCACCGAGTCCCTTGGGGGTACAAATAAATTATTATTACTATTATTATTATTATTATTATTATTATTATTATTATTATTATTACCAAGCAGTGGCCAGTTCCATTTTTGTGCGCTGTAGGTACCACAAATAGCAAATCAATGAGGCAAAGTAAGGATTGTGGGTGAGTGGCACTAACCAGGTTCCAATCCCGCTCAGGAAGTGTCAAGCCACTAACCAACTCCAGTGATGCTGATCTGGAGTACCCCACTCTGGATGAGCACCGCTTTTTCTGACCTGTTATGATGCACCCTAGGATGTCGGCTTTTAAAATATTTTTTTTAGGAATAAAAAATATGGCTGAGCTACCATTCATCACTCCAGTCTGAATGATATGTAACTTTTGTTTTGTTTTGTCTTCATTCTAAAAATTAACAAGAAACACTTCTGAAATTAATCCAATTTCAAGGAAGAGATTTACATGGTTTACACAATTACTCGGTTTACTAGGAGGAAACAAAAGCCTCCACTATTATAATTTGACTCTAGAGATAAATTATTTTAAGTTTGAACTGCCTACAATACCAGGGGAGCAATTCCTGAAGGTGATCCATGCCTACTACTAATACAGTAATAAAATCAAATCCTAGTTTCTCACAAACTGAGTTGCTTTCTTCGATCCGGAGGTAAGACTCTAGACTATCTTTCCATCTCCTGTATTCATTTGGTGCTCATTTTCAGAAAGTTCTTGACAAATTGAAAAGGGTTTGCAGTCAAACTCTGGTGAAGAAAGAGAAGCTGTATTAGACATGACTAAGATAAATTTTCAGGGTAAGCTTTATTTAAATTTAACAGCTTTCAGCGCTGCTTTCTTTGAGAGGCGGGGCTTCCTGAGTTTGAAAATTAACTGCTCTGTTTGAGGGGAGGGGCTTCCTGAGTCTCAGAGGCGGGGCTTCCTGGTTATCCTATATAAACCAGTGTCTGAACCCAAGGGGCAGCTGGGCTTTCCACAGAAGTTGAGGAAGCAGGAACCCATTTTGTTTCCTTCTGCTTCAGGGTAAGCTTTATTTAAATTTAACAGCTTTCAGCGCTGCTTTCTTTGAGAGGCGGGGCTTCCTGAGTTTGAAAATTAACTGCTCTGTTTGAGGGGAGGAGTTTCCTGAGTCTCAGAGGCGGGGCTTCCTGGTTATCCTATATAAACCAGTGTCTGAACCCAAGGGGCAGCTGGGCTTTCCACAGAAGTTGAGGAAGCAGGAACCCATTTTGTTTCCTTCTGCTTCAGGGTAAGCTTTATTTAAATTTAACAGCTTTCAGCGCTGCTTTCTTTGAGAGGCGGGGCTTCCTGAGTTTGAAAATTAACTGCTCTGTTTGAGGGGAGGGGCTTCCTGAGTCTCAGAGGCGGGGCTTCCTGGTTATCCTATATAAACCAGTGTCTGAACCCAAGGGGCAGCTGGGCTTTCCACAGAAGTTGAGGAAGCAGGAACCCATTTTGTTTCCTTCTGCTTCAGGGTAAGCTTTATTTAAATTTAACAGCTTTCAGCGCTGCTTTCTTTGAGAGGCGGGGCTTCCTGAGTTTGAAAATTAACTGCTCTGTTTGAGGGGAGGGGTTTCCTGAGTCTCAGAGGCGGGGCTTCCTGGTTATCCTATATAAACCAGTGTCTGAACCCAAGGGGCAGCTGGGCTTTCCACAGAAGTTGAGGAAGCAGGAACCCATTTTGTTTCCTTCTGCTTCAGGGTAAGCTTTATTTAAATTTAACAGCTTTCAGCGCTGCTTTCTTTGAGAGGCGGGGCTTCCTGAGTTTGAAAATTAACTGCTCTGTTTGAGGGGAGGGGCTTCCTGAGTCTCAGAACTCGTACACTCAGTAACCTATACTTTCACCCCTGCATACAGACAACAACATCAAACACACACCAAGAGGAGGTCATTAGCAACCTCCAGATGGAACAAACACGAAAACTTCCCATCTCATGCACAAGCTGTGGCATGTTCAGCTTTTTCGCACTACAATTACTCAATTACATCTGGCCCAAGTGTACACAGATCACTCGCATGGAACACAGGATACGACAACTCGAGGACCGTATTAAGACCCTTAAGGACATTCAGGAACTTGAGCTGTTCTTAGACACCACACACCACACTGTCCTAGACACGCAGCCCATATCACACCAACATTACGGGGAGGCTCAACAGAACAGCACCTCAGATGTGGACAACCCTCAGGCTTGGAGAAATGTCACCCTTAGAAGGACACATAGGACCCAGAAGCCTCCTCAGAATACTTCCGCTCAGCTGCAGTTACACAATAGATTCCAAATTCTCACACAACTAGCACCTGACCAAGAAACACAACATATTGGGGAAGACCAGAATGGCTTAGATACTGATCAGTGGCTCATCCTTGATCAGTGTGCGGGGGATAGCCCTGACCGGGACAACACTTCACAACATTCACACTTGCACAATCGTGCAGGGGTACCATCCCCAACCATAGACCAGGAGCAACAGGAACACATACAGGAGAACCATAGGCTCTTGGACGAATCTCAATGGATTGTCCTTGACGAATGCACCGGGGATGTCGAGGAGGAGGACAACACTTTTCACCTACACAATTCACACCATCAGGATCACTTTTCTGGAGACCTACACACTACATTGCACAAAAGGGGCCCTGTCATTCCTGAAAGTAAACAGGTCTTGGTAGTAGGCGACTCCCTCCTTAGAGGAACGGAAGCTGTCATTTCCAGACCAGATGGGATGGCTCGAGAAATATGCTGCCTACCGGGGGCAAAAATACACCATATCACTCAGAGGCTCACCAGGCTCCTCAAGCCCTATCACCGTCCTCCCCTCATGTTGATTCATGTAGGAACCAATGATACTGCAAGGCATACGTTTCAAAAGATCACAAATGATTTTCGAGCTCTAGGAGCAATGCTAAAAGAATGTAATGTACAGGTGGTCTTTTCATCCCTCCTCCCTGTTGTAAGACACGGACCCACAAGAGCCAGAAAAATAGTACAGGTCAATGACTGGCTTAGAAAATGGTGTCAGGAGGAACGCTTTGGCTTCCTCGACCATGGCCTGCTATTCCAGGAGGATGGCCTACTGGCAAGGGATGGGGTGCATCTCACAGAAGTAGGAAAACACCTTTTTGCTCACAGACTCGCAAACCTCATTAGACGCACTTTAAACTAGGTCCACCGGGGGAGGGGGACAACAGCCTTGCGAACACTACTTTACCCATAATGTCTGGGAATCGCCAGAAGGCTAAACGGAGGGCTGCACAAACACAACAAGGACCAAGTACCAAAAGCACAATAATCCCAATTAAACAGCTCAAGGGAAGATCCCAGGGGCTCACATGTCTTTACACTAATGCACAGAGCATGGGAAATAAACAAGATGAACTCCAACTTCTAGCACTACACCACAAATATGATATCATAGCCATCACTGAAACCTGGTGGGATGACTCCTATCGCTGGAATGTAGATATCGAGGGGTATAACCTCTTTCACAGAAACCGAACAAAGGGGAGAGGAGGCGGAGTAGCCTTATATGTCAAAAACTCTTATGCGGCAGAAGAAATTCAAGACAGCAATCTGGGAAACCAGCTTGAAATCATCTGGATAAGAATCAAGGGAACTGGGACTCAAAAAGATGTCGTTGTGGGCGTCTACTACAGACCCCCAAGCCAGGAGGAAGAACTTGATGAAGTCTTCTGCCAACAGTTGACCAAACAGGCACAGAAAAGAGATGTAGTAGTCATGGGCGATTTCAACTATCCCGATATTTGCTGGAAAACAAACTCGGCCAAGAGTACAAGGTCCAACAAATTCCTCGCTTGCCTTGCAGACAATTTCATGGTCCAAAAGGTAGAAGAGGCAACAAGGGGATTGGCTACTCTTGATCTCATCCTAACAAATGCGGAGGACCTGATCGATGCAGTCGAAGTGGTAGGATCCTTAGGGGCAAGTGACCATGTGCTCCTGCAATTTGAGGTACAAAGGAAGGCCGAAACTAAGACAAGTCAAACCCGCATTTTGGACTTTAGGAGAGCTGACTTCCAAAAAATGAAGGAAACGCTGAGCAGCATTCAGTGGACACAGATACTAAAAGACAAGGGAGCTACGGATGGATGGGAATTTCTCAAGAGTGAAATACTCAAGGTGCAATTGCAAACCGTGCCAACAAAAAGAAAAAATAGGACAAGTGCAAAGAAGCCAGAATGGATATCCAAAGAACTTCTAACTGTGCTAAGACACAAAAGAGACATGCACAAGAAGTGGAAAAAGGGAGAAATCACCAAAGAAGAATTCAAACAAATAGCCAACACCTGTAGGGAAAAGGTCCGCAAAGCTAAAGCAAAAAACGAGCTCAGACTTGCCAGGGACATTAAAAACAACAAAAAGGGCTTCTATTCTTATGTCAGTAGAAAAAGGAAAAACAAGGAGGCGATAGGACCTCTTCGAGGAGAAGATGGGGCAATGCTGACAGGGGACAGGGAAAAGGCAGAACTACTTAATGCCTTCTTTGCCTCGGTCTTCTCACAAAAAGAGAGTCTTCAACCTCAGCAAGATGGAGTGGATGAGGGATTGGAGGACATCCAACCCCAAATTGGGAAAGAAGTCGTCCAGGAATACCTGGCCGCTCTTAATGAGTTCAAGTCCACAGGGCCAGATCAACTACACCCCAGAGTATTGAAGGAACTAGCGGAAGTCATTTCGGAACCATTGGCAACCATCTTTGAGAGTTCTTGGAGAACGGGAGAAGTTCCAGCAGATTGGAGGAGGGCCAATGTGGTCCCAATCTTCAAGAAGGGAAAAAAGGACGACCCAAACAACTACCGTCCGGTCAGCCTCACGTCGATACCGGGCAAGATTCTGGAAAAGATTGTTAAGGAAGCGGTCTGCAAACACTTAGAAACAAATGCAGTCATCGCTAATAGTCAACATGGATTTATCAAAAACAAGTCATGCCAGACTAATCTGATCTCTTTCTTCGATAGAGCTACAAGCTGGGTAGATGCGGGGAATGCCGTGGATGTGGCGTACCTGGATTTCAGTAAGGCCTTCGACAAGGTCCCCCATGACCTTCTAGCAAGGAAACTAGTCCAATGTGGGCTAGGCAAAACTACGGTGAGGTGGATCTGTAATTGGTTAAGTGGACGAACACAGAGAGTGCTCACTAATGCTTCCTCTTCATCTTGGAAAGAAGTGACAAGTGGAGTGCCGCAGGGTTCCGTCCTGGGCCCGGTCCTGTTCAACATCTTTATTAATGACTTAGATGAAGGGCTAGAAGGCATGATCATCAAGTTTGCAGACGACACCAAATTGGGAGGGATAGCCAATAGTCCAGAGGACAGGAGCAGAATTCAAAACGATCTTGACAGATTAGAGAGATGGGCCAAAACTAACAAAATGAAGTTCAACAGTGACAAATGCAAGATACTCCACTTTGGCAGAAAAAATGAAATGCAAAGATACAGAATGGGGGACGCCTGGCTCGAGAGCAGTATGTGTGAAAAAGATCTTGGAGTCCTCGTGGACAACAAGTTAAACATGAGCCAACAATGTGATGTGGCGGCAAAAAAAGCCAATGGGATTTTGGCCTGCATCAATAGGAGCATAGTGTCTAGATCTAAGGAAGTAATGCTACCCCTCTATTCTGCTTTGGTTAGACCACATCTGGAATATTGTGCCCAATTCTGGGCACCACAATTGAAGAGAGATATTGACAAGCTGGAATGTGTCCAGAGGAGAGCAACTAAAATGATCAAGGGTCTGGAGAACAAGCCCTATGAGGAGCGGCTTAGGGAACTGGGCATGTTTAGCCTGAAGAAGAGAAGGCTGAGAGGAGATATGATAGCCATGTATAAATATGTGAGAGGAAGCCACAGGGAGGAGGGAGCAAGCTTGTTTTCTGCTTCCTTGGAGACTAGGACGCGGAACAATGGCTTCAAACTACAAGAGAGGAGATTCCATCTGAACATTAGGAAGAACTTCCTGACTGTGAGAGCCGTTCAGCAGTGGAACTCTCTGCCCCGGAGTGTGGTGGAGGCTCCTTCTTTGGAAGCTTTTAAGCAGAGGCTGGATGGCCATTTGTCAGGGGTGATTTGAATGCAATATTCCTGCTTCTTGGCAGGGGGTTGGACTGGATGGCCCATGAGGTCTCTTCCAACTCTTTGATTCTATGATTCTATGAATTTAATCTTTTTCTGGAAATACTGTGTGAACTCCATTTATGAGTATTAAAAATGGAAATGAACCATATTTTCACCTATTTTTACTTCTATCATCTATATCTATCTCTCTATCTCTCAGTCTATCTTTCTATCTACCCTGTAACATCAATCAACCTGTAGTAAAATAGAAATAAGCAAAGACAGCGTTTATCTTCATCCTTTGTGTTCTACCTAATATGCCTCAGAATACATGATGGGGTGCATTTGTAGAATAAAGAAAACAAAGACAGACATGGGAATATTTTATTTTTCATGTGAAGAAACTAGAGCTTGAAAATGTTATTCCTTTAGACCACAGTCCCAAGCTTCCTCGCTCAATATGGTAATTTAAATTAAGCATTTGGGGTCATTAAAAATCATTTGTAACTGAAAAACTTCCCTCCCCTTCCCTTGTTTTTCCCTCCTTTTGGTCAGACTACGTTACTTGGAATATGAATTGCAGAAGAAATGAGAGCTCAGTGATAGAATTTCTCCTTTTGGGGGTTTCTCTTTTTGGAAAGGCACCAGCCATATTTTTTCTGGTTTTCTCCTTAACATATGGCACCATTTTAGCCTTCAACGTTACTGTCATGTCAGTGGTAGTGCTTGATTCAACTCTGCACAGACCTATGTACTTTCTGCTGCTGGCCCTCTCTGCCTCTGAAATCTGCGGCACATTTGCCATCATCCCCAAGTTCTTGGTGACTCTCTTAACAGGCAACTCTTCCATTTCCTTCACTGGGTGTGCTGTGCAGATGTTTTGCTACTTCAGCTTGGGAGCAAACAACTGCTTCCTGCTAGTCACAATGGCTTATGATCGGTATGTGGCGATCTGCCACCTACTTCACTACCAGGTGCTGATGGACAAGAGGGTCTGTGCTAAAGTGGTAGCGGCATCATATGGAGCAGGATGTATCACAGCAGTGAGTCTGAACATCCTTATTTTCAGGCTACCCTTTTGTGGGCCAAATGAAATCAGACATTTCTTCTGTGACCTCTCTCCTGTGCTGATCCTGGCTTGCACTGATACTCACCTAACTAAAACAGGGGTGGTTCTAATTTGTGCTTTTGCTTTGCTGGGCAGTCATATCAATCTTCGTCTCATATACCTATGTTTTTCTCACCATCCTAAGGATTGACTCCCGCTTGGGAAGGCAAAAGGCCTTCTCAACTTGTGCTTCCCATCTCACTGTGGTGATTACACACTTTGGCTGTGCTTCCTTTGTGTATCTGAGGCCTAAGTTTGCCTCTTCACCAGATTTGGACACATTACTCTCCTTGGTTTATATCTTTCTAATCTCTCTACTCCACCCTGTGATTTATACCTTAAGGAATAAAGAAGTTAAATTGGCCATTGAAAAATGGTTAAGAAATGCAAATTGTTCTCAGAAATTCTGAAAATGGCACTGTGTAATTTCTATGTATTGATGTTATTAACATACAAGCTCTAGTGAAGGATCTTGCTTTATACAGTAATGGGTTTAGCAGAAGGCAGTGAAATTTTTGGTTTAAGTGTAATGTTACTGTTGACAAATGATTTGTGCATGCCCTCTAAATTTTCACAGATGAAAACCACCTGTACATGGCTAAGCAACCTGAGAATGTGGCTAAAATATATTCCCAGACAAGAGGAAGGCAAAAATTAATAATGAGGAATAACTTACGAAATTAATATTTTAAGCACAAAACCCCTGGATTTTCAATACTGAGTTTAGGAAAAACCAGAAAAAAAGAAAACGAATCAACAATTACTGGAAAGGACTAGATTCTGCCCTGTTTTCTCCTCTCCCTGTTGTTAATTTCTGCACTCAGTTTGCAGTAACTCAAGTAAGGTGAGAATGAACGGGGAGAGTGGGAGATGGAGAGACAATCCATGGCATTTTAAAAGCCACATCTCTGCCATACAGGGACAGCTGGAGGTTATACATATGATGTTTAAAAATGTTTTTGATGTTGCATATGTCTTTTTTCAATCACTTGTTTGGATGATCCAGCTGGGATCAGGATCTCAGCAAAGAGGGGGTGCAATTGTTTCATCCCATGCCATGTTTCTTATGATGAAAGCAAAGTGTGCACACCCATGCAAGCACACACGCTACAGCTCCTATTTCTACGGGAGATATAGTTAGGGGCAAGTGTACAAGAAGAAGGAATTATATTGTTGTTTTAGGGGATATGAATAGCTCTTGATACACGCAGTGGTTCCAGTCCTTAATTGGAACCATTGCACAATATTGTGTATATTTCTATTCAAATTTCCGAGCAAGGCTTTTAAAGACACAATGCACAGAAATTTTATGTGCCTCCACCTTAGCTCTGCAGCAGAGCTCAAAAATGTTTTGGCGTCTCAAGTCCACGACAACCAGTCATGGTGGCTGTGAGATTCTGAGAACTACACTCACAGAAAGAAACTTTTCTAGCCTCTGCTCCTAATTTAATCCTTCACATAGTTAAAGTTGCTTTCATTTTTCTTTTACACACAAATGTATAAATATTCAGATTGTTTTATCAGTTTTAAACCTAAAAGAAATGTATCAAACAGAAACCAACCAAAATCAGCAAATTCAGTCATTACAATGGCTCTTAGTAAGAAAAGAAAGGGGAAAATCACTTTCTTCATCACTCCTACTTTTTAAATTATCAATTTAAATGACCATTTGAACATTTTGGCAAGTTCTTATTGAAAAATGGCCCAAGAGATATTCTCAGCCATTTCAGTTCCATGTAAATGTCTCCAGTTTTATGTATCACAACTCTGGATTTTCATTTTAGCAGAAATAAATTTAAGGTCAGACTCGACTACAAACCAAATGGGCCAAGAGAAAATGTTTCTGAGCAAATTGCAATTTTATTGTGGGAAAAACCCCTCCGTTGCTTTATTTTCATGAAATTTCAAGAGTTAGATGTTCTGAAATTATGGCTATCAAAACAAAACTAGATACCTGGTAACATTCTTTCGCAATTCAAAATATCAGCTAACTATTCCGTTTATGTATATTGTTACCATCGGAGTGATGACCATACAGTGCTATTTGCATCCTAATGCTTCCTTTGATAAACCAGCCAAATAAAAGCTACTTGCTAGTTTGCATGTTGTAAAACCCTAAAGATGCCTTCCTGGTAATCATTGTCATTAGTGAGCCCCCGGTGGCACAATGGGTTAAAACCTTGTGCTGGCAGGACCGCTGACCAATGGGTCAGCAGTTTGAATCTGGGTAGAGCAGTTTGAGCTCCCTCTGTCAGCTCCAGCTTCACATGTGGGGACATGAGAGAAGCCTCCCACAAGGATGGCAAAACATCAAAACATCCGGATGTCCCCTGGACAACGTCCTTGCAGATGGCCAATTCTCTCACACCAGAAGTGACTTGCAGTTTTTCAAGTCACGCCTGACATGAAAAAAAACCTGTCAGTAGACAACGATAATAACAGAAATCGTTATTATCCTATGCACTGTAACTTTCCTTTTGTGTGATTTGCACCCTTGCATCCACTTATGATGCTAATGGGACAAACTGTGTGTTGAGCTCCAATGCATGCAACTGAGTCTTGACAGATCTTTTTCTTTTTATATATATATGATGAGAAACAATAGTGTTTTCTTGTGAATAAGCTAACCAGTGATTTGCTTGGAAAGCTACCCATATACTTACCCGTATATTCCGGCATATAAGACGACTGGGCGTATAAGACGACCCCCAACTTTTCCAGTTAAAATATTGAGTTAAGACAACTCCCATGCATAAGACTACACCCGCATATAAGACGACCCCTGACTTTTGAGAAGATTTTCTTGGGTTAAAAAGTAGTCTTATACGCCAGAATATACTGTACTCCTACAGCATGTCTGCATACACTTGGTTTAAACTGATGGATTCCAAGAACTGTCATGTGTGTGTATGTATATCACTCCTTCTCTTTGATATAATTTAATGCTGAATTGCATGCTTTCAAGACAAAATACTGGTTGTGGTCTGGCATTCACGAGTAGGCATGCTAGCAAAATCTGCCACAGCATCCACTGGAACCAGAGGCTTCCTGGGAATCCTGGAATCTGTAGTTTGGAGCGTCACCAGAACTCTAGATGAGAATTCTAAAACCCGTCCCTGATTACAAAGTGGAATGATATTACTGTAGTTGTATAATGTGAACGATCCCAATCTCTTCAAAGGTGCAGCTTTAGAGATACGGACAGCAAAGTAACCAGGCATTTCTTGCTCTCAGAAAGAAAGTTTTATTTTAAAAAACTAAAATGAGTTAGAACAACAGAGAACCGGAGCTCCAGTGGTACCCCCAAAATGGAGGGACTTCGAGCATGGACAGTATATTTGCTTTTAGTTTCACAGTGTTGTGCCAGCCTTTTGGGACATCAGTCAATCATTGTCAGACTCAGTTGGTTAAAAGACAATCAGGCAATTCCACACTGTAGTCCAGGGGTCCCCAAACTTTTTGAACAGAGGGCCGGGTCACAGTGCCGCAAATTGTTGGAGGGCCGGATTATAATTTGAAAAAAAAAATGAATGAATTCCTATGTACTCTGCACATATATTATTTGCAGTGCAAAAAACCCCCCCAAAAAATCAAAACCCCACACTTCTATCTAAATAAAAATGTAATGTTCGTTTGTGGGATTAACAGAACTCAAAAAGCACTGGACGAATTGACACCAATTTTGGACACAAGACACCTAATAACCCAATGTATGTCCTTCACTCAAAAAATTGATTTTGTCATTTGGGAGTTGTAGTTGCTGGGATTTAAAGTTCATCTCCAATCAAAGACCATTCTGAACCCCACCAATGATGGAATTGAACCAAACTTGGCACACATTTCTCCCATGACCAACTGAAAATACTGGAAGGGTTTGGGACTTAAATTGTGACTATTTTTTCTCATTGATTTCAGGGGGTCCTGACTGCCAGATAGAGTAGCCTTGTTTGTATTATAAAAACTCCATAGTTTTAAGGCTAACACATTTATTATGACATAATCCTTTGAGAACGAAATTTTGTTTAATTAGATGTATTGAGTGGCAGTCCCATTATGCAGATGAAAAGCAATGTTAGCAGTGAAGTAAGATGGAAGTGACAATGAAAATATGCAGACTGTGGTAGTTAATACACTACAATTTAGATGTATATAAATTATATACATTCCTAAAGTAGTCTTGACACCCTGCCATTCAACAAACTGAACATTCCTCAGAAGTAAATCTCATTGTGTTCAGTAGGAACTGGGGGCCAATCTACACTGTCATATAATGCTGTTTCAGAATGCAGTTTAACTGCATTGAACTGGATTATATGAATCTACTATACTGACCATATAATGCAGTTCAATCTGCATTATAATGACAGTGTAGATGGGGCCTATGAGGGGGGATTAAACATGTTTGGCCCAAGACATGTTGTTAGTAGTAAAACCACTATAATAATAAATTGAATAACCATAAATTTCATGCCTTTTCATATCTTCCCATCTGCCTGATCAAAACGAAAGGAAACCTGTCATGGATATTAAATGTGAATAAGGTGGGAGTCAAGAGACCTGTCCTGTCAATACTGGCTAGGGCTACTGGGAGTTGCAATTCAGCATCCAGAAGACTGCAGTGAAAGATGTAAGGCAGTATTTCACAACCTTTTGTCTTCCAGATGTTTTCAACTTCAGCTCTCAGAATTCCTCATTTGCTGGGGCTCCTGGGAGCTGACATGCAGAACACTTTGAGGATCTATGGTTGAGGACTACTGTTGCTAGCATGAAGTCAGGTTTAGGACCATTCCATGCAGTCATATAACCCAGAATATCAAGACAGAAAATCCCACAATATCTGCTTTGAATTGGGTTATCCAAATCCCCATTGCCATACATTCTAGTTCAAAGCAGAAAATGTGGGATTTTATTCAGCTGTGTGGAAGAGGCCTTATATTGGTTGCTAGCTCTGAGACACATCCTTGCTTTCAAGAAGCCTTTTGGAAGCCTCTTTGACTTTCTTGTTAAAACATGGTGAGGATTTTGTCCTGTTCAATAGACTATTTTGAACTGGTCCTCAAGTACATGAAAATTGCTGCTCCAAGAAGAGAACGAGTACTGTTAGGTTAGAGGCACGGGGTGAGAAGGCTTTATGTCTGCCTTCAGCTGACAGGCTGTATGAATAATAATAATAATAATAACAACAACCCAATAATAATAATAATAATAATAAACAAATTTATTTATACTTCACCACCATCTGCCCGAAGGGACTCGGGGCAACTCACAAATTTTGCATATAAAATAAACAATACATTAGCATAGAAACAATGCCATTTGAATACCATTTTTTATCCCCAGGATGGTAACAAGCAAGTATGTGTATGAGACAAGAATGGTCAAGATAGTTACTGACACAGTGACTGCAGAGAGGATGAAAGGCTGGAATCTTCAACTTGTGTGTCTGAACAGGAGCGTTTACAGATAAGAAGCACACCATAAAAGAAATAGTTGATGACATGGATCTACAAAACAACAAGTTCAATATGGATGATGTCTGAACAATTGCAGTCACATAACCCGTTAAATGTGAGCCGACCATGAATACATGGCAGAGGTTTTTTTTGTGGAAAAATAGCAATATACAACAAAGGGTTGCAGATACTTATGAAGCAGTCATATGCCATCACTCTTGTAGATAGCTTCACAGAGTACGGCAATACAAAAGAGAAAACACTGCAGTGGACACTCCATCAATTAAGAGGGAGAGAGTAAAGAAAAATAACTGAAATGATGGTAACTCTTGCTAACAGAGCATACAATATCAGTAATGCTACACTCCATGGTAAAAAGAACTCTCTACAAAGAGGAGACCCTTACCTTTCTTAGAGATTAAATCATTTAATTTAGGGTGATCTATGCAAAATGTAAAAAAACAAACCCCAGAAGGCATATTTATCTTGTGTACATTTGCAGATTTCAAAATTTACACAAGATAAATATAAAAACCATTTGCAGAAAAAAGAAATGATAAGTCAAATCATCCAAATTTTGTAATGCATTTTAACAGCCGGTGTTTATTAAGCAGCAAATGTTGTTAGGTCATGCAGTGATAATAGGCATGTGCCCATGCCTGATCTCGACTGACCCCCTTCTTCCAGACAGAAAGGCACAATCTAAACTCTCCCGACATCCAATTAATATGCTTTCCCTGGACACACAACCAGATAACTACAATTTGGCGCAGATTTATACTATTACTTACTTTAGCCCTCTTTGCAGGTTCCATGATTTTACTTATTATAGACTGTCTAAACACTATGATTTGCTGCTGCAGCCCAATGCATTCTGGGAAATGTAGTTTAGCACAGGCATATGACTTAAAAATTACTATAAATGGGGCTCCTATCTCCCTTATTTTTAAAACTATTTGGGTGAAATTTGCTACAATGGTAGAACACATTTTCCACTCTTTGCCTGTCAAGTTTCATAACATTCACTCATCCACAGAATCTTTTTAAAGACTTAAAAAAGTACAAGAGTGATCTCCACCTCTCCCTCCCTCCCTGATTGGCTGCCAATAGGTTTCGCTTAGTCTCTCAGCAGGGCTTGGTTGCTCTGTGAATTTTAGATTGACTCTAATGCTATGTTGTTGTTCATTCGTTCAGTCATTTCCGACTCTTCGTGACCTCCTGGACCAGCCCATGCCAGAGCTCCCTGTTGTCCATCACCACCCCCAGCTCCTTCAGAGTCAAGCCAGTCACTAATGCTATAGCCTAATGCATTCTGGGAAAGGTAGTTTCATGCAGGCATATGGCTTAAATTACTATAAATGGGGAAAGTTCACAGGTGCCTATCTCCCTCATTTTTAAAGCTATTGGGATGAAACTTGCCACAATGGTGGAACACATTTTCCACTTTTTACCTATCAACTTTCATGATGTTTCACTAATACACTAATTTTGGGGAATTTTCAAAGTTTTTTAAAACTAGATTTTTAGCAATCGCTGCTTCTGCCTCCCTCTCCCTCCTCTGTCATCCCTGATTGGCTGGAGAGGCATGCTAACACGTTTGGCTTTGTCTCTCAGCAGGGCTTGCTTGTCCTGTGAATTTTAGCTTCATCACAGCTACATCCAAACACATTTGAAACTTAAGAATTGAAGGCACCTTTTGATTCAAATTCTTAATTTTGGGGAGGGGGCAGCAAGCAGCCGTGTTGGAACTCGCTTCAAAAGTGCTAAACATCTGAACTATATCTGAACCAAGGGTATTTCCACATCAAACATACAAGTCTAGCTGACAATATGAGAATGGTTAAAGGAGCAAATTTAGAATATTAGTGCTTGTCACCACTTTCCAAAGAAAATCAGGGGAAGCAAGCTATAACTGTATGTCAAGGAAACAGACATGACATCTGAGGCACCTAGTGGGGATGGCACACTGATATGTTGTTGAGCCCAAATAATCATTAGGAAACTGGCAAGAATATGATTTATTGTACAACTACTTATGTATCTTCAGGTAGTGATCATTTCTTTTAAGACATGTGTGATGTTTTTATTTATTTATTTATTTATGTTTACATTGGTGTCACTATGCGACTGAAATAATCAGAAATAAGGAGGCTAAAACTAAGGACCCTACACATAAGACACACAGACAATTTACCTAACTTTAAAGATGATGAAGACAATCAAATTGTTCAAGATTCTTGTCTTAATCATTGATCCGATTTATTTCAATGTGGTAATTCTTAACTGCTCAACTGCACCATTTTATTCTTATAACGTCGGAAGTAAGTCCCAAAGAGTTCAATAACACTTACTCTCTGGTATAGAGCAGCAGGCGTCATATGATGGGAACATGTTCAAAATTTTCAATATAGTGCATAACATTAATACACAAAAATCTGATGGCAAAGCCTAGGATTTAATTACTAAATAAACAAAGCACTATCGCCTATGCTAGAGGTTAGAAAAATTGCAAGTCTTGGTGTTGTTAAATGAAAGTAGTAGTGGTAGGGCAACTGTGTAGGGGATGATTAATGCCCTCAATTCATGCTGAAGGCCACTCCTTTGTGACCAGGCACAATGGATAAGCAGACTGTTAAAACTGTGAAGTGGTTTTGGCTTGGTTTTTGCTTCAAATTCAACTGAAAATTGAGCACCTAAAGATATGTTACTAAGGGATTTTTGGCACATTATCTGGGGTTAGGGGGACTACAAAAGAAGGGCTTAGGTCCCATGGGGACACAACTGAGGCAGAACAACATTGGTAGACAAGCAGCTCTTTACAAGTAGAAAAATAGGGGTTTTCACACTTGCTCTATGAGAATGAAATCACTAGATACAGTGCAGCCCATTCCTAGGAATGTGTTGATAATTTCAACTTCCACTGATTTGCAACAAATGCTATCAGGCAGTTTTAATTAGCGGCTACATGATGCCTTTAACCAAAATATTTAACATATTTCCACCCCAGGTAGGTTTATTTCATTTTAAAACATTAACGAGTCTGTCTGAGTCAATTAACTGAAAGCAAATACTCCAACAAAAATGTAACACTCTACAAGGACATGACATTTGGTGACATTGAATTTTATCCACATTAGGATTTGTAATTTATTAACATTTGTTGTTGAGAATGAATCCTTCCCTTGAGTCTGATTAGCAGGACACAAAATGTGTTCAGATATTGATTCATGTTAGAGATACTTTTGAACTTGACAACACAAAGAAAACAGGTGATATTTTAGGCATGGGTAGACATAAATCAATGGGCTGAGAGAATTACATAGAGATGGACTTCCCTGACTCTCCCTTCTTCCTTTCTCTCCCTCCCCTTTCCTTCTCTACTGAATCTAAAAATGGATATCATTTAACCTGCCAAGCTTGACTGGCACTTCAAAATCATGTGCTTGACAGAACAATGGAAGAAGGAGTGGGAAGAACACATAAGTGCATCCCAAACGTGTGTATTCAGGCAGGGCTTGTCCTTTTTGAGATCCTTTTCAAGGCATCCTTCACTTCCCTGTTCCGCAGGCTGTAGATGAGGGGATTCAGCATTGGAATGAGCAGAGTGTAGAACACAGAGATGATTTTGTCCTGTGCCATTGTAAAATGGGAATAGGGTCTCACATACATGAATGCACCAGTTCCATAGAAAATGATCACAGCAGTCAAATGGAAAGCACAAGTTGAGAAAGTTTTGTGCTGGCTTGAGGATGAATTGATTCGGAAGATGGTTGCAAGAATGAATATGTAGGAAATAAGAATAGTCAAGGTAGTGCTTGACACAACAATGGTGGAAAGTGTGAAATGTACAATATGTGTAGTATGTGTGTCTGAGCAAGACAGTTTGAGGAGGGGGGGCACATCGCAGAAGAAATGGTTGATGACATTGGAACAGCAAAAGGACAAATTGAATATAAAACATGACTGGATGAGTGAATTGAGAAAGCCACAGGCATATGCTCCAACTACCAAGAGAATGCAGAGTCGTCTGGACATGATGACCACATACAGCAGTGGGCTACAAATGGCTGTGAGGCGATCATATGCCATGGCAGCCAAGAGGTAACATTCAGTGGACACAGCAAGGCAGAAGAAAAAGAATTGTATAGCACATTCATTGAAAGGAACTGTTTTTCTGTCTGTTACAAGAGCAATCAGCATTTTGGGAGTGATGACGGTCAAATAGGCAACATCCAGCAGAGATAGGTTGCTGATGAAAAAGTACATGGGAGTATGAAGCCGAGAATCACTTCTGATCAAAAAAATCATCCCAAGGTTCTCCACCAGAGTGACAAGGTAGATGAGCAGAAACAACAAGAAGAGAGGAATCCGGAGCCTTGGCTGGTCAGTGAAACCCAACAAAATAAATTCTGTCACAGTAGTGTGATTCTTCTTCAGCATTTAGCCCAGATGAGATTCTCTGCTGGAGGGAATGTAAGAGGTTAATAGTTACACACAGTAACTCTATAATGACTAACTTGCTTTCCTCACAATTACCTTTCTTTTAAAAAAAACCCACTAAAGCATTAAAATGATGTGATCTTAAGCATTCTTTCCAGAGCTGTAAGCCTTTCTACAGACTGGGAGGTTTGGTTGTCAGAACAGGGTTCTGAAGACCATATTTCAAATCCCCATTTGGCCATGGAAATCCACTGGGTGACCTTGGGCAAGCCACATTCTCCCGATGCAGCAGAAGGCTATGGTAAACTTTCCCTGAACTAATTTTGTCAAGAAAGCCTTGTGATAAGTTCATCTTAGAGTCGCCAGAATTTGGAAACAAGGCTCACAACAATCCTCCCTCCACATAACTCTCACCATATCCCATTAAATTCCTTTGCAGCCGCTATGGGGAAACTTTGCATTTCATTTCACTATTTTAAAGATATATTCCTAAAAAAGAGAAAATAGAGTGTCTTCTATGTTTTTACATTTTCTGTTCCCAAAAGCACTGTCTAAGACTTAATAATTTCAGTGGAAGGTGAAAGGCTATGTAGAGACCAGGATGCATTGTGGAAAAAAGAAGAGGTCAACACTGATTTCCTGTATTTGGAAACTATGTCTAAATAAACAAAAAACACAGAAGCATCTGAATGTGGAAATATATTCATTACGCAGTTTGAATGACTTGTATATTTAAATAATCATGGGTAAAATCAGCTAAAGAGCGTGACTACAGTACAGTAAAAAGCTGGTACTTTGCGTGTCCAAACTACCAATTCCAGTTTCTACCATCCTGTTGCTTGGTATAAGGCAGCCTTCTCTGTTACTAAGACAGAGAAGTAATAGAGGATTCTAAAAAAAGTCCCATTTTTGAAAGGCATTTTCTCCCTAGTGTTGTAAAGCATAGCTACTCAATATAGGAAAAAATCACTCTTTTCTGAGCAATACTAATACTTTAATTCTAAATACTTTTATTGAACATTTCTCTTTGCTTTCAATTGTGTTTACCATCAAGATATGCTTAAAACATCCCTCTGCAAAAGAGGCAGAGATGGGAGAATTATCCTCACTATTGCAGCTGACAAATCAGAGACTCACCTCTCTGTTGAAATGTTTCTCTCCTCCACTCAGTGGGTGGAGATTGTTGTAGGTTGCCACTTAAATACCACTCTTGGAAACAGAACTGAATCCCTGGTGCTGTATTTACAAACATGTCTTAGTTACTGAAAGAATAATTAATTCAAAAGAAGAGACTTGTGTTTATGCTATCCACATTCATTGGGGTTAAGGGCAAATTATTGCTATTTTTTTTACCCAAGAGAACTCCTTTCTAGGATTTTCTAGATCTTCCAGTATGACCCGAAGGTTGAATTTTGCTGCAAGGTGACCTTAGAATTGCACTGGAGGGTCTGGAGATTACTATAGAGGTGTTGCCTGTAGAAACCTCTAGGTCCTCCAGCATGGCCAGAAGAAGTTGACCATAGCACCAACACTGAAGGTCCCAGGGATTCCTAGAGACAGCATTTTAATTTAATCTGCAAAAAATCGAAAACACAGAAGTCAAAACAGCAAACGTGGAGGTCAGCTGTACTAGATTAAGAAGTATAGCAATCCCTTTGATCTTCTTATGATCTGGAAAGATAATTGCTGACAGGAGATTATCTCTAGCCAATAAAAAATCTACAGCATTTTATTTCCCTGCAGAGTCAAGCTAGTGTGACGGTATTAAGCAATTATCTTTCCTGGAAATCTATGCCTCTACATCCCAGTTTATCCTACTGAATGTATTTTCGAGGTCCAGTTTGTTCACTTTACATGACTGCTGTTTTCGTATGACAATGAACCAAATAAAGGTGCAGGGTAATAAACACATTATGATGCCACACTGTCTAAAAGAAAGCCACAAGATTGTCCATATTACCTTTGCTTCTATAGTTGTCATGAGTACCACCCTAATTATCTTAGTCTACTATATTTACATTGTAATCACCATTCTGAAGATCCGATCTGCTGAGGGAAGACGAAAGGCCTTTTCAACTTGTGCTTCTCATCTCACAGCTATCACTGTGTTCTATGGGACTCTGTGCTTTATGTATTTGCAACCCACCTCTTATGATTCCAATGCTATTTATTTATTGTGTCATCAGAAACCATACCATTGTGTTACAATGCTAAATCCTATGATTTATACTTTAAGGAACAAAAAAGTGAAAGCAGCTATGAAAAGGGTAATAAAACTGAAAAATCTTATCCCAGTGAATGAACAAACTGCATTTGTCTGAAGAGAATCTAAGGACACAATTCTTCAGGCATTATTTTGATTATTGACTTGATCACCATGCTGTGCTAGTGATGGAGAATTAGGGCACTGGTAGAGGTGTTCCCTTGTTTTTTCTAGTGTGCATATAATGGCATGCTTTTTTGTGTGCGCTTCTTAGCTTGCTACTGCTTGCTATCATTAGTTCAATTGGTTATACACCCCCACCTCTTTTAACCATGTTACTTCTGAGTTTTACAGCATGTGTAGAAGGGACTTTGCTGCTTGCTATCCTGGGCCAAAAGCTTTCACTTCTCCCAACCTGTTCTAGATCTCCACTAAAACTCTCTCTTCTCATTTCATTCTTTTCTGAGAATTAACCTGTTGTTTCCTTGTACCTGTATCCTATATCTGTGATTGCTTCTATAGAGACACTATAATGCAATATAGAAATTGATTTAAATGAACTGGTTTCAGCATGCAAAGTCTGCACCCCAGAATACCCCAGAAATCGGTTTGAGGCTGGAACACTGGCTGCAGTATCTGTTGATTGGAACTGAAACCAGGAATGTATTTTTCTTGTCCAGTCTACTGAGATGTGTTGATACGTATTGCCATGTTTGTTTGGGATAAGAGCTAGACAGGGCACAGGAAATGAAAACAAAGCAAGAGTTCCCATGGGGATGATATAGTCTCCTCGTTTGGGGGTGCTTGTTTACATTCCAGCCAGTTGTGTTTCGTTTTTTTTAATGCATCCATGCTAGATCTGTCTTGGCAAGTGCTCTTTTTTTGGTCTCAGTTTTTGATATTATAAATTGTTTTCTACATAATCTTCCTTATATCTGAGCAGTTCATATTCTTAACTGCGCCTTCCCTCTCCATTTTCCATAAGGAGCTAAAACCCTGGTTGTTCTGCTGTGCATTTGATTAGGCAGTTCACCAGAGAATTGGATCGATCTACCATAGCCCTTTGAAATCCTGTTACTGTAAATGTCTAAGGACGTTACCCTCCCAGCTGTGACCCAATCAGAATTGAATCGTATTTTGCACTTTCCCTGGGACCTGTCTAGGAATGATTGCACATTTCCTGTTCCCTCTGCACTCAGCATCCAATCCTTCAGCCATTATACTGTTTTTAAAATGTGCACTTGTGATTGTAACTGTTTTTTCTAATGCTGTTGTTGATTTTAAATTTGTTTTTATTTTTATTGTGTATGTTTTTACTTTGTATTTTCGGGCTTGTTCCCTTGTAAGCCTCCTGAAGACCCTTTGGGGAGATGGTGGTGGGGTATAAAAACAAAGTAGTAGTAGTAGTAGTAGTAGTTGTTGTTGTTGTTGTTATTATTATTATTATTATTATTATTATTAACAAGACAGAGAAAAACAGTTGATTTTACAGTATAATCTTGAATGCAGAGGAAGACTTAAGTGTATGATTCCTGATTAGCAGAAAATAATAGACTGAGTTTGTCTTCTTTTCAAACAAAGGAGTATATCACATGAGGTAGACAAATCATAATTACAGCAGGACAACATCTTTTGCTGGGACTTATCACACATTGGCAGTCCCTCTTGCCACTCTCCTTGGGGAGCCACCCTGGAAAGTATTTCTTTTACCAACATAAATTACACAGCCCAACAAAAAAATCTTGGTGTCTTAGTTTTTACACTTGTTCCTAGGATTATTTAGGGCGCTGATTCAGAAAATTGCATTGTATAGACCACATCAGCTCTAGTCTTTTAGATATGGTATTTGTTACCATGATTTTCTATGGGCAAACAGATGGTGACAGCATATAGCATATGTTCTGACGGGGGAAATTGGTGCCATATTTTGAAGAAGTAGGCCAAATATAACCAGAAACAGGGCTAATAGTGGAGGCACCAAAATGTGTGTTGGTCAAAGTAAACATTAATTTTGCCAGAGTAAAAGATTTCCGAATGCCACCCATTTACATAAATCTGTGAACAGCAACATGAAGTGTTTACAATGGATTATGCAGAAGATGCTTCAGCTGTACTCCACAAAAAAGAAAAATGAGGCTGTTTAGCAGGCTGTGCAAATGCTGGTTTATTATCAGTAAATGTTTGATTTTTATACCTGTTTTGTATACCAATATACTTGGGGTCACATAAAAATTTCTCAGGCAGAAAAGGGTCATGAGTGGGAAAAGTTAAGAAGCTCAGGATTAGAGCTTCTGATTAGAGCTTAATCAACATATTTCCACTCAGCCTGTTGACAGTGCTACATCTATAGCTAATTTTACTGGAAAAGATTCCTTGGGAATTCATGTCCCTAGATGTTAACAAGAAACATTCAAACAACTCTTAATAATTCATAAAGCATTCTTGAATTCATGGAAGGAATCTCACTGCTTTTCTCTGTTAGGCGTCACTAGTATGACAATAGAATTGCAATAGTTATTATGACTTCTTTTTTCTTACACAGAGATTTGCACTTCTAAAGTATGTTATTTTTAAAAGGGAAATAATAACTGGGTTGCTGTGCATTTTCCAGGCTGCATAGCCATTTTCCAGAAGCATTCTTTCCTGACATTTTGTCCACATTTATGGCAGGCATCATCAAAGGATGTGAGGTACTTTACAACCTCTGAGGATGCCTGCCATAGATGTGGGTAAAATGTCAGGAGATACTACTTCTGGAACGTGGCTATACAGCCCAGAAAACTCACAGCAACCCAGTGATTCCAGCCATGAAAGTCTTGGGGAACCAATAACTTATTTCTTCACAGAACTGGATGAAATTTGCAACCAGGTTGCTTCTTCAGTAGGGGTAAAGTCTGACAATATTAGACAGATTTGGGGCACATATGCTAGAAGAATCTTTAAAATGGAGAGGGGATTTGCTTAATCTCTTTAGTTTGATGGATAGTTTGTAAGGATATGGCCTACATAGCAGCTTCTAGGTAAATTACTTGTAAACTCTTGCACATGTGCATAAAATAAGAAATCGAAAAATTATTTTTGAGGGATGGACTGAAGGTATTAATTTACATTCCTCTGTGTTTGTATGTGGGAGTAGTTCTTTTAATGCAGAACGCATAAAAGTATGCATCATGCAAAGTTTCAAAAAGAGGAGTTGTGATGTAAAGTTAAAGGACAATTTTTGCTAATCTGCTTCCTTGGTTGAAAACTATATCTGTCAATCGTAAACCTACCATATTTTCTTCATAAGGAGAGATTGGAGAAATGCCATGCTAAAAAGTCAGTAAATCTGAGCCCAGCAGCAGTTTTCTGAGATTTCCAAAACTATGACATGGTTTCAAAGCTTTCAGAACAATCCAATTTGAGTTATAAAGAAATGGTGGGAAGCTTTCTTTAGTATAAAGAAAGCTTTCTTTAGTATACAGTTTAAGATAAATTTACCTAATCTGGCACTTTTACAGATAAAGTGCAAACCAGAGTTCGAATATTGATTGAAACTTGCTCAGAGTGTTTTTTTTAAATGTGTAGGAAAATGCACATATTATACATACAATAGAGGGAAGTGTTCCAAAATAGTGAAAATTGTGAAAATAATGTTCAGATCTTGGACAAGGGAATTTGCTTGCCAAACACATGTAAACTTTAGAACAAAATGCATAAACTCAATGTATAAAAAAGGATATGCAGGACAAATCCATCCAGATTTCTGTGTAAACTTTAAATATTGGCATTTGAGATCAATCTAACCTTCTGTCAGAAAAAAACTATCAAAGTTTGCATAACATGAACTAAAATAAAAAAAAATGATAAACTAAAGAAAGGCAATACTGACATCTAGATCAATTCCTGTGTTCAGGCTTTGTTCAATATTCCTGCCAATGATGCAAATTTATGTATTTATGATATGATATTGAACAAATAATTGTCAAAGGAAGTAACACTGTGTACTACTTCATCACATGAAAACAATAAAAGATGACCCAGCGTTCAAAGTATCACAGATTAACTGGCTGTTTCCTTCAAAGTGTCATACACCATGGGAAATTATTAGGCTTTATTTAGGACAAGGCATGAGATTTTCTTGTAGATATAGAGAATGAACTGACCTGCATGTCATTACTAATAGACATGGAGTAGAAGCTGTAAACTCACACTTCTTAAGCTCGTAATCCCAAAGAAAAACAAAAGCCTATGTTTTTCTCTAATGGAAGTTTTTTCTCTCTCTGTGTGTGTCCATCATCATCAAGGGCACTCACGCATGGCTATGATTGTCTACCAGAGGTTGCCAAACTTGGAGGGAAAAAAGACAAACACAATTAGCTGGACCCAGGAGCCCTTTTCCATTCACAGAAGATTTATTGATCCAGCAGAGAACTCTGCTAAGAGGAGGACAGAAGCTATTTCTTAATTGATACACGTCTCTGTGTAGACTCCTGCTCTTATTTTCCAACTGTCTGAAAGTCAGCAGATCTTTAGAGCAGATTTTCAGGAGGCTAGATAAGGGAGGATAATTGATAATAGTCAATCATCTTTTACAGGGCCTTTGCTTTACACACACACACACACATATAAATGTTGAGTTTTCTGTCATCTGCGCTTCAGTCATTGCCCTTCCCGTTTCATTCCCCTATTGTTCCCAGCATCCCAGCTTTAATTCTCCCTCAAGCATACCTACACAAAACTGTCATGTATCTGAGTACCCCTTTTCCTTCTTCTCATCCAGGTTGCCTCCAAAAACTTGAACTAGCATTCAATCTGGAAGTTTGCAAGTTCTTTTCAGACCATTCAAAAACAATAACAACAAATCAAACCTTAAAAAAATGCATATTTCTGAATATTGAGGCACTCTGCCAAGTATATCAAACTTGTGGCTTTATTCATGAGATATCCATATTTTGGTTCTAAAATTTCCAGGAACCTCATGGTAACATTTTTATTCTAATTATGTCTGATTAAATCTTAAGTCCTTTTCAGAAAACTGAGGCTAGATTCAGGATGGAAATAGCATCAATTATATAGTTTTATGCCCCCCCCCCCCCAATATTATCTTATATCCTGAAAAGCAGTAAACAATACATTTAGATTGCTTAGAAGGCAGTCTAAGTAGATCCAGGACAAACATGTTTTAAATAGCCACTGCTTTGCTTCAACCTCTTAACTTCTGCCTCTTTGTGCTCTCAAAATACGCCCCCATTCTTTCCTCTCAAAAGGATTAAAATATGCAGTTCACAAGAAATGCACGGTTTAGTTGAACCCGAAGATCTAGGTCATCATTTAATATTTTCCTGTTAATGGTTCAGTCTGATAAAACACGAACACTTAAATCCAGTTTTGTTTCCTTTTCAATATAATAGGAAAATAGTACATGAGCCAGTACAGTGGTTTGGGTGTTGAGTTAGGATTGCGAAAGATTGAGACTCGAATTTTACTCAAACCTCTGGGTGTCCCTGGGCGAGTCACTCACTTTCTCAGCCTTCAAGAAAGGCAAACTCCTATGAACAAATCTTGCCAACAAAACCCACAGATAGAGACAACTAAACTGGAAATTTGAAGGCACAGCAAACAAAACTGTCAATGTTATGGCAGTGATGAAATTATCCAGACATAGTCCTCAGTGTATGAATAAGAGATCATTAGGAGAAATGTTGTTCCCAGGCTTTCCAACTTTTAAAATACTCTCAAATAATAAAAAACCCACCTCCAAATTGGTGTGAGATCACATAATACCTTGCATAGTCAAGGACAAAGAGGAGGTGAAATAGGGATCACATCAAATACCATTTTTTTTGCGTAGAATAACAGATTCTGCTAGAGAACCCCAGTTGCTTACTTTTGTTATTCAGTCAAACTAATCCTTTATAAACCAAACCAGTTCTAGCTAGTTTAGAAAGAAAACCACACCCACACAAATAAGAAGTGATTTCACTACTGAAAGCCAGAACATACATATTACACTTACGGCTTGATTGATTCACATGCCTCTGAGCTTAGGATTCAGTGATGAGATCTTTTGTGGTTCTCAAAGCCACAAAGTGGGAAAATGGATGATCTATTTACTTACATGAGGAAACTACACTTAGTAAAATATTTAAACCTGAAGACCCAAAATGTTGAGCAAATAATCAATGTTATGATATCCACCTTTTGGGGAAAAAAATAGAACACATTTAACATATTTAAAAAAAACAGCCATAAAGTAAAGGTAAAGGTTTCTGGGAAGCTCCTGGAGCTTTGTGGCAAATGATATGAAACATTCAAAAATATCTTCTCAGGGGTATAATTGTAAAGAAATATAATTGATCTAAAAATTGTGATGACTAGGTTTATTTAACCTATTTCAGTTGCTTTTCTTCCTTATCACATGAATTCCTGAAGATCTGTAGGCCAACATTTGCCCACCCTTGCTGTCTATAGATATCATGATTTTCTGAAGACACCAGAAGCAAAGCAATCAGGATGAGTAAAATCTCTGGGAATAATTCCACCTGCTCTATCAATATTGTAATAAATAATAAATTTAATAAATAAGTTGTGGAAGAGATCCCCAAAAGTTACTTTCTGAGATAGCCTCTAACTGAAGTGTTTATTAAGTTCAGATCCTCTTCTTCCTTTGAAGACAATTGGCTTTAAATCCAGATCCTGAACTACGTCGAAATGGGATCTGTTTATGGTACAAACCAAATAGGCTGCCAAGATTGAAAAACAGAAACTATTCTGCATAAGAAAACTGAATAGTAATGAAGAGAAATTAATTATCCCCAACCTAATGCCCCCCTGATATTCTGGACTTTGATTCCTATTGGTATCAAGAAACATGATTTACTGAAACATGAAATGCTGAAAGGCCAATCATGGTAAACTCAGATAGCTAGGATGAAGAGCTGGTAGAAGGGACAGCCGAGGCAGTGAAAGTCAGCAGCTCCCATTTGCTGAAGATGAGACTTCAGTAGAGGCAAACACTGCCCAGCATTTTGAACAAGTCCCTCTAAAGCAGTGGTTCTCAGCCTGTGGGC
The DNA here is from genome assembly GCF_037176765.1 of Anolis sagrei. Classification (NCBI taxonomy): domain Eukaryota; kingdom Metazoa; phylum Chordata; class Lepidosauria; order Squamata; family Anolidae; genus Anolis; species Anolis sagrei. Next base: position 233,486,369 of record NC_090021.1, read on the forward strand.
CCCCAGATATTTTCACCTTCAACTCCCAGAAATCCCAACAGCTGGTAAACTGGCTGGGATTTCGGCAAGTTGTAGGCCAAAACACCTGGGGGCCCACAGGTTGAGAACCACTGCTCTAGAGGAAGCTGAAGCAAGCACCTCTGAGCAAGCTACAATGGGGTTAAACACACCTCTAGAGCATACCCACACCTCTAGAGTACAGAAAAGAGTCAGCAGGGTATTGCAGATCTCAGAGATTAGGTGAGAAATAATTGTTACTTAAGCACAAGCTTCGACTTCTTTTAATCTGATTTTTGGCTATGATATCTTCGGTCATTTGATCTTCATGCCTTTCATTCTGGACTTTTGGATATTCTTCTGCTTCTTGTTTATGACTCAAGGACTTCTGGTTTCAATTTCTGGCAACCTGACTTTCAAATGATAGCTTAAGGTTTCATTTCTTTGGATTTTTATTTAAACTTAAACCCTTTCCAGCAATTTATGTGTTTCAGATGTTGAAGAATTTTATGCAACTAAGCTTTTATATAAAGAGCTTTACCAACTACTGGAGATGGAGAACTTTTATAACCATTGAATGTACATAGCCATTCTATGAATTATGGTATATGGGTTATATGCATCATGCAATGTAAATGAATGCAACTCTGGATAAGTGGTCTTTAAATAATGTCTTGGCATGTTGATTTCACTACAGTGATTTGTCACGAGGGTTGATTTGTTTCCAAGGTGGGAGGTTTTGGAGTATGCACTTTTGACAATGGATGATATAAACTCATCCAAAAAAAAAAAAAGAAAAAGAAAAGAAAAGAAAAAAGGATAGTGTTTACCTCCAGTTCAGCCATTTGTTCAAAGAACATGAAATTTAGTATGAATATCCTTGACACTTCCCCGCTCATTTTAAAGGAAGGAGCTCAATCACAATTCTCTTCCTTTGCTCACATAAATATGTTCCTTAATTCAATTAAAAGCCATTGCCCAAAAGATTAATGGGCATGCTTCAGTACAAACTGATTTCACAACTGGGAGTAACATCATATGGTTAATGTAATTAAACTGCAGCATGGGGATTAACAGAATTGCCCTGTGCATGCAAATTCAGAAGTGAGTCCCACTGAGTTTACAGGAACTTAGTTCCAGATAAGGATGCACAGGATTATAGCCTAAGTCTCATGAACTGCAGTGGAAGTGATAAATACTAATATGGCCAGAGATCTGGCAGAAACATGAGCCATGTCACTGGCAGCCTCAAATAAGCTCCATGAAATGATGTTATATTTCATGAAACTTATCCAGGTGTGAAGATTACAGCTTATTTATGATTTTTATACTTGAACAAATAATATCATCTCCATGCCTTCCTGTGGGTAGTGGTAGGGACACATAGATGGGATGTATTGGAAGCACAGAAACAGAGATTCTCTGGATTGAACTGTGAATAAGCCAATGCTGATGCCATGCTATCTAAATTGCCATTTTTTAAAATAAAAAGTAGAATGAGTTACATAGAATATATGTTGCACAGAGTTTGGTCTGGTCTAGATACTTTCTGGTTTCCTGATTTAAATGCTAAACTTTTAATTGTAGATCAGTCATACTTGTAACTGTAACCAGAGGCTACTTTCAGTATTGTTGATTTCTTTAAAATTTTCCAATTTCTATCATTTTTTGTAGGAGCCCTCAGTGGTGCAATGAGTTAAACCCTTGTGCCGGCAGGACCGAAGACCGACAAGTTGTAGGTTCGAATCCGGGGAGAGTGTGGGTGAGCTCCCTCTGTCAGCTCCAGCTCCTCATGCAGGGACATGAGAGAAGCATCCCACAAGGATGGTAAAATGTCAAAACATCTGGGCATCCCCTGGGCAACGTTCTTGCAGATGGCCAATTCTCTCACACCAGAAGCGACTTGCAGTTTGTCAAGTCCTGAGATGAAAAAAAAACTTCCTTCCTTCCTTCCTTTCTTTCAGTTTCCCACCATTTTTCCAATACTGCCTTATGATATAATTAAGCAAATGCAAAAAAACCTCCAATACATTATAACATTAAAGCACAAACATGATTCTATTAAATAATGATAAATTAAAATAATTGTAAACTGCTTGAGAAGAAATGTACTCTCACTCCTGCCTGGCTATGGGGAACGGATGCCATTGCTTGCTACTGGTACAAAGAGCAGTGTGGGGTGAGCATTTACAACAAGGTACATGACACCAGGCTTGGAAAGGCTGAGGAGGAGCCCATAGGTTTTACAAGTCAGCTCCCAGCTCAACTCTTTGTTCTTTCTCTTTTGCTCTGTTCACCTTATCTCACTTTAGGCAGTACAGGCAGTTGTTGGTTGCTTTTGGAACTTGGTAGAAATTTCTACTACCTTTCCAGGATTTCCCTTCTTTTGTAGAGTTAAATTTTAAATTTTAATATTTATATACAGTCTTCACTAAAAGTCCACTTTGTAGCAGCTAATCAATTGCCAAAAGTCATTTGAGAGAGTGGGTAAAAGGGTTCCAAAACAAAACTGGGCTTCGCTTTGCCTTGTCCCATTATAAAAATACTTCATTTTAATTTACTAAAAATGATTTTTGTTACTTCCAACCCAAACAACATTCTGAACCCTGCATTGGTTTTTAATTCTTCCTGCAACTTTCTTTTTGACATACACAATAACTTAGAGTTTGAGGTAGACAGTCCATGCTGGGGTCTATTTCAACAACATTTTGAATCAGGTTCTTATTCAACCTCTCTCTATTTTGGGAAGAAAACCATGCACAATCAGGCCATTAGGTGGGTTGTGTACATGAAAAATGCCTAGCAATACCACATTAATGAAAATTCAATCTGGCATAGAGAATGTAAGGTGGTGAATTATTTAATTTTGCGAAAAAAGGATTGGAGCATTCTTAGAGATGCAGATATTCAATAGGTATGCTTGCAGTCTGTAGCGTTATTTCTGCTGCTATTTTTGTTTGGCCCCAGCTGCATAATATCAAGACATCAATTATATTTCCTGGGAATGCTTAGTACAAAAAGATGTGTGATATGAAATCATTGTATGCAGACATCTAATAAAATGGCTGTGCTTCACAGAAGGAGTCTGTATATTGCTACAGCGCATTATGCTGAGTCCAACAATAGACTGAAAACATTAATGGGAATTACACAAATGTTATCAGGTTCCCATTATTTCAGCAGATCTAATCTACTTGGGAGTAGGAATTCCATTTAGGCTCATATGCATTCTTTACATATACAGTATCACAGAAATATGAGGAGAAGGCACAATGTGGCAGCCAAACTCTTCTTTTATTATGTAGTTTGGGCATTACTCAGAAATAATTTAAAGTATCAACTTAAAATGGTAAAAAAGTCATTCTCGCATTCAGAGTGGAAACAGGGAAGTGTAAGGAAGAGAATAATGGAGGAGAGTATACCTCTTTAGTAGTTCCTCTCTGAAAGAATGTGATTTTGTATGTCAAGGTTTCTAAGTATTTGAGCCTCATACAACTTTGATATGATATCTATACAAGGCTAGAAATCCAAGGATGGGCAGACTACAAATTTGTGTAGTCTACTCAGAGTATTGCTTTTTTTAAATAAGAACTTTATTGTTCTGCACACATTTCCAAATCCTGCCATATCAAAAGCTATTCCTGGTCACCACAAGCATCTTACATTTCAGCAGTATAATTTGAGAAAGAGGTAGAATAATTTTGTTATGAGTCGGGAATCTTTAAAAACTGACTGCACACCACCTTGAGACTTACCCTTAACTATATTTAAATGCTGAATAGACCCAGACCTACCCTCTGCCTATACCCAGGGTAGACCCATAGCAACATTTTTCCTGTCTTTTGAGTAGACTTACAACTACTTTCTACCTATCCCTGACATAATGCCTAGAAGCTTGTCTTTTAAGTATAGGGATGTTAATTCCTGATTCACTCCTTTGGAAATATGAAAGAAACCACATTTCTGTTGCTTTTGAAAGAACAGGATATTTTACATTGGTCTTCTTGAGTGAGTTTTGGCAACAATTTTGTAAACTGAAGCTATTTCATACCTAAACTGCAATTGTTGCTTCATATGGACCATGAAAACTTGATCTATCTCAAAGGCCTCTATTTGCTGTGCTTCAGAGAAAGAAATAACCCTGATTTTGAGCAGTGACCTTTTATGCTAATTGTGGAAACTACAGCAACAACAAGTGCTCGTAGCTTTATGCTTTTCTAGAACAGGCAAGAAATGTTATGAACTGCCAAAAAGGTAGCTAAATTTATTCAGACAGCCTGTTTCATTGAGTTTGTAATTTAGTGAGTGTTTTCCCCACAGCTGAGCATTCATCATTGATAACAGCACACATTTCTTTCCAGTGTTCTCTCCAAGGCATCCTTCACTTCTTTGTTCCTCAGAGTGTAGATCAAGGGGTTCAACATGGGAAACACTACAGTATAAAAAACAGCCATTATTTTATCTGTGTCCAATTTCTATCTGGAACTTAGGTGCAGGTACATGAAGAGGAGGACATCATAAGAAAAGACAACAGCTATCAAATGTGAGGTGCAAGTTGATAATGTGTTATGATGGTTTTTTGCTGTGGAGATACCCAGGATGGTTTACTTATTTATTTCATCTCAAAAGCATTGCATAAATTAGTATAAAACTGATAAAAATAGAAGGCGCACAAGTGGCTAAATATCTATTGACTAAAGATGCACCACTGCATTGTCTGTAGCCTCCAACAATTCTTCCTTTGTACATGAGGCAGGACACTGTGGACAAGCATACAGATGTGGAGTTGTCTGTTCTGCTCCACAGTCACACAAGGTGCAGGATTCCTTTAGGTAGTGCCATTTTGCCAGGTTGTCTTTTGATCTACCCACTCCACTTCTGGAACTTCTGTTCAGGGACTTCCAAGTTGCCCATTCCTGGCTTGCCCCTGGAGGCAGATCCTCGTGAGGGACCACCCAATGGGGATTTCCTGATTTAACTGCCCAGAGGGATACTCTTGCTGTTGCTGGGGAAAGGTTAAGAGGAGTGGTGGTTCTTGTGAAGCTTTCCTTTGATTTTAGTCTTCTGGGAGGAAGCTGATACCCATGCAATAGATGGCTTTCATGGTGTTCAACCAGCTAGCTTGTAGCTTTATTCAAGTAGGTAAAAACAATATAGGCATAGGAAGTTAGGATGAACAAGAATGTACTAAGCCACATAGGGCAAAGTCAAAGATGAGGATTTCTTTGATGTAGGGGTTGGAACAGGAAAGGGCTAACAGTGGAGGGATGTCACAGAATAAATGGTTCATCACATTGGAGTTGCAGAAGGAAAGGTGGAAAGTAAAAAAAAAGTGTGCACCAAAGAACTCATGTTGCTTATGAGATAAGAACAAGCTACCAGAAAATGCACACTTTGGAGGCCATGAGAATTGGATAGAGTAGTGGATTGCAAATAGCCATGTAGCAGTCATATGCCATGGCAGCCAGCAGGAGACACTCTGAATCTGCAAAGGAAGCAAACAGACACATTTGGGCAATGCATCCTGGGAAAAATTGACCAGCATCTTGGGAGCAATGGAAAAGGAATAGCTGAGGTCCAGAAAGGTCAGATTGTTGAGAAAAAGCACATTGGACTATGCAAGCAGGGGCTGATCTAGATTGACACAATGATTCGATATTCCTAGCACATAGATGATCAAGAAGAGAGATCTCAATCTCTTGATGATCTTTGAAGCCAAGGAACATGAACTCAGCCACTGTGCTATGATTCTACTTCACCATTTTTCTAGTTTTGTTTTTATTTCTGCTGAATCACTGAAAGAAATCAAGGAGAAGAATCAACCCTTAACCTGCTTTGATTTTAGAAAATTATTTCATCTGCCTTCCCCTGAAACAGATATGGAGAAACATCTGACTATATTTCTGTATTAGAGGTAACAGAGTAAGAACCCTGGTGCAAAATGCATTTTGCAGAAAGAGAGCACTGGATCCAACAGGCAGGAGACATTTTGTTGTTAGCTGCCATCAAGTCAACTTCAACATATTGTGACTCTATGAATGAGGGACCTCAAAGTTGCTGTCTCCTCAACGACGCTGCTCAGGTTTTGCATTCATATTGAAAAAGAAAGAAAAAAGAAATACAGCTTTCATGTGGACTGTGGGAGAGCATGAAGTGAGACTCATTCACAGTGGTTGAAAAATCAGTCAACAAAATCCATATATGTAATGGAGCGAGGTGGAAGAATGACAGCACTTGTCAACTCCCAGTGTTTGAGCTGTTCTTGTAAAATTTTAGGGATTTTTGGAATCCAGCAGACCTGCCTGCAAAAAAATAAGGTTCATGCTGCTCTGAAGGCCAAAAGTGATGCCAAAGCAAATAGCTGATTTTAAGAGTACTTAAACTTCTGGAAGCTGGAGACAGTTGATGACTGTTGTTATTTTCAATCAATTGTAAAGGAAAGAAATAGGAGATTATGGCTGCAGGAGGCCTCTTATTATGTGGGACATCCCTGATTTGAGTTGGAAAGCTGATCCTTTATAGAGCTGATTACTTCAAGGGATGTCTCCTAATTGAGGGTTGGGACACTTTTCCTTGTACATACACTAAGAAACAGGATGCCCATCCTAAGAAAACAACTTCTGAATGAAGAAAAAAAATCTGCATCTTATGTATGTGGAAAATATGTTAATTCTTTAAAAATGGTTGTTTATCACCGGCCCATATTTGTTGTTTGAAGTCAATTATTTTTCTAACATTGGCGATTCTTCTTACAAGCATGAGACTAAATGGTGAATAGAACTGGCTTGTGCATGCATACTAGTGTATGCTTTACTGGTAAATTCACATGAGAACCAGAAAATGAATTTCTGTTCTATGTGTAAAAGAGCTCTCAATGGAGAATGTGTAAAGCAGGGGAGTGCTAGAGCTTGGGTTTGACTGGAGACTGCCCCTGATGATATGGAGACTCTACTTGTCAAATCTGGATATACTTTTGGACACTGACAAGAAGAAAAAGCACTTTTCACTTGCTCAGAGCCACAATTACTTTTAAAGTTGATTTTCCTTTTAGACTGAAAATAGCTTACTGGCACGAGCCCTACTTGAAATTCAGCTCCAAACATTACTGCATAATAAATATTACATTTACAAATGAGATTCCTATCTTTTCCTTGAAGCTCAGAATACTTTGCCCCCACGTAACGTGGGCTCACAGAACTTCATGCTTTGTTGCACCCAAAATAAACTACCGGGCTCTCTCCAAGAATGAGCACAACAATTTGTCATTATTACTTTCCAACTCGCAAAAATAGCAAGTGCCCCATATTCCACGTCAGGTGCCCTCGACTAGTGCTTATTGTTAGAGGCTTGCCTGAGAAGCATGTAAAGGAGCCTTTTCTGCCTCATTACCGGAGGCTGGTGCTTTTGAGGCTTCAGCATCCATCACTCTGCCACTGGAGGCCAGCCCCCCGGAGGGGCTGAAGGTGGCTGGGTGCAGAGACGGGTGGGGAGAGGTGCCGTACGTGCAAAAGATGAAAATACCTATTAGGATGCTGCAGTGGCAAAATATGAATAATTTCAGGTGTGATAACGAGCCCTTTCCTGGATGAGTTATTTTTATTGCCTCTTGGAAATCTCAGCAAGATAATTGTGGGTTGGAAATGCACCTCTATGTTGCTATGAGTGCTTTAAAATCACAGTAATTAATGCTACTATACAGAGAAAGAAGGCATTCAGGTTGCTTACCAGAAAAGGTACTCACTTACAAAGTGCTTACCTCTATAGGGCAAAAAACTCTGACATAAGGCATGTACTATCCCCACATCTGAAAAGTGCTTCTTCAATATGGACAACACTACATCAGTTTCTTTTATGTGTTTCTCTTTATCAGGGAGGGATGTCAAATTGTCAACCTTATGTGGCCTATTTGTTTACTTCCCTAGAATACCAATGGACAGCCATTGTCCTTTCAACTTATAGTACATTCTCAAAAGGAAGAGGAAGAGAGGGAGGAATGCAGTCAAAGAAATAATAAATTGTCCAAAATTTAAACATATAATTAAAACATCAATAACATTTAAAGCAGTTTTAAAAATCATTAAAACAACAACGCAGAATCTTCTGCACAGTTAGCTCTCAAAAGTCTTCTTAAACAAATAGTTCAGCACCTGCCTGTGAAAAGATGTCAAGATACTTATCATGTACAGAATACAACAATTTCTAAAATCTACAAAGGAGCGATAGCTTTATCGGTCAGCCAAAATGCACAGAGTACATTGTTCAAAGCTCCACTGGATTTTTCTTCAGGCAAAATATGTTTAAATCATACAGAAGGTGGCAATGGCAGAGTCTCAAACCTATATTTTATACTGGATGTTGTTTGGGTCTCTGTGCAGACAGTGTCACCCACCTCAGCATAAAAAAGATACGGTATTGTCCAAAACCACAAATGAAAATCTGCATGTTAATGTGTGCATGATACACTGGCAAAATAACACATATTTTGTTTATATATTGATAAATTTTATTTCCAGCAGTGCCTTTAGTGGTATACAGGCAGTCCCCAACTTATGAACAAGATAGGTTCTATCGGTTTGTTCTTGAGTTGAATTTGTTTGTAAGTCAGAACAGATACATTTTAATGTGTAACACCAATCAATATATATTGCATAGCACAGGGAGGGGTTTACACCCCTGTGGTGTTTGTTTTGCTGTCTGTGCCCCTGTTCAGAAGGTTTCACCTCACTTTTTGTTGCTGTGATAATTGGATTTTGAAAAATTTGGCTTGTAGTAAGTCTTTCAGGAATGAATTTTCCTTCCTAGGGATTGATTTTTCTCCCCATTTGTATCTTTCCCTCTTCTTAATGTCAAAAGCTTGGATGCTTCATTTGAAATTATTTCTTGTCCCAATGACTGTCCCAATGATAGCTCCCATCTCAGTGTGTCATCAAATCTCCTCTGGGTTTGGCCTGAACTTTAAATGAGTTATCCAAAGTGCTGAACCTATTTGGTAGTATAAGATTCAACTGCTGGGTAGCTCTAAATCCTGGAGAGGACTAATCATGTCATTGGCATGGAAGCACCTGTTGCCACCATGTATACAGGATGTCTGATGTTTCTCACTCACTTCAGTAGAAGGATGACACCTTCTTGGAAAAAACACCTAAATCTTATTATTAATCCTGAGTAGTCATGAGTCAAATAGATTTACTTACATGCTGATTCACCTTTTAATAGTGGATTGAATAGATCTTCTCTAGCTGGCACTAATTGAAAGAATTCTAAAGGGGATTTAATCTTCTCTTTCATCAAAATAAATGAGGCAGTCAATAGCAGGTCTCTCCTCTATTGACTGTCCTATTGACTGTATATAGATGGCGGTACTTCAGTTCAGATGGAGTGATTCATTGTGGCATCATTTATTACCCTTCTGATGAGTTTGAGAATGGATTTTCTGTTCAACTGTCTGATCTAGAAGGAATTATTGAGAAAGAAGTGCTGTTCAAATTGATTTCTTCAACTTGTATTTGAGGATTAACACCAAGCCCTGCACTTTGAGACACCGTATCTTTGATAACAAATGTTCTGAGCCTCATTTTATGGTGGAGTCATTGATTAAAGTAGGACCCACATATCTGCAAGGGAGACATTCCTGGATTTGAGGTGGAAACAGTAGTGAATTTAATAGTGGATCCTATTAAATTGAATGACGTCCACCATAGGTTATCATGAAGTCACACTGGAGCACTTAGAAAGTGCATAGAAAGTCCATAAGAATTTCCTAGGTTCTCTATATGGTAACTTCCAGTGTAATTATGCCATGGGAAATTCTTGGGGATTATATATTTTGTTGGATATGCATAAGTGAAGCTGCAGGTTCTGGAGGCACAGGAACAAAGGTCATATTGGATTTCTCATCTCAGGATCTGACTCTAAAGAAACACAACAGATGCCAGGTTTAAGTGAAATAACTGTCAGCAAACACAGGTCTGGAAACCCAGGTTGCCACTTTATAATTTCAGAGTAGTAAAAAAATGCTTTGCAGGGAGGAGCAATGGGAATGTGTGTTTCAGTTACTCGTTTTGGATAATGATTTTCCTTTCATTCTAAAAATAACATAGAGCCAGATGGAAAAGTCGTGGGGTGGGCAGGTGAGGTAGCTCGCTGTCTGCAACTCTTTCTCAGGAAGTTGAACCCTTGAAGTCATACAATTTTCCAGCAAAGATGATGGGCCAGCTTCCTAAATCCCACTTTGTTCTAAACACTTTTGACCTTTGGGTCTGCTTTTTCATAAATGTCTTTCAAATTTATTCCCCACACAATCTTTCCCATTCCTCTTGAGGGCGTTATGATTCCAACAGTTGAATGTGTAATAAGGCTTGTTCTTATTCACTCCAGAAGAATTTTTCCCATAGAGATTTGAATTACAATCAAATCTTGTGATGAGCAAACACAAAATAATAACAGTCTGTTCAGTGATCCAAGGACATATTAATGCTCAAAGGAGATGGTTTAATAGTACACAAACAAACACTGACACTACAATTTGCTATGATTATTTGTATTTTTAATGTATAATGCTCCAAGGCTATGTTGTTAACCTTTCCCCTGGTTGGATGAGTCTTATTAAATCTAATAGGAAAAACCATGTGTCCCTGTGCACAAAACCTAGAGAATGTGGTGATTGTGCCAGTCCCAGAAGAAATATGTAATTTATGAGTAATACCAATGCACTTCATTTAAAAAACCACTAGAGCAGCAATTTCACAATCACATAATGGTAGAATTGAAAAATACCATAGGACCTATCCAATCCAATCCCTGCTGTGTGGGAAAATACAATTGAAACACTCCTGACAGATGGCCATACAGCCTCTGGTTAAAAACCTCCAGAGAAGAAGATTCCATCACACTCTGAGGAGGCAGCATATTCCCAGTGAACTCTGCTTTCTCCCTGCTGCTTCCCTCTCCTAATGGCAAGAGGGCATTGATTTAAAGAGGAAAGGCAGCCTTTTCAGTTTTGTTTTACTTCCTTGCACTGAAAATGAAATTGATTTTGGGAGGCTTCCAAGATTTACAAAATTCAAACAAAAAAGACTCTTGAAGTGAAATAGAAGGGGATTATTAGGGATGTGCAATTTTTTGTTAGTTGTCGTAAGTCATATCAAATTCATTAAATTCATACTTATGATATGATATCTGACACGTGGGCAAAAACACAAGAATCAAAACTTACTCAATAATCCCCTTCTATTTCACTTCAAGAGTCAGCAGCCAGACTGAGCGAAGGGGTTACCTTTCAATTACTTCCTACTAGCAAGAGAGGACATGTCAAGGACTTGAGATGGGACACTGCTTGTGATTGTCACTGTCTCATGGGATAGGGGTGAAGATGGCAACCTCTTTATATCATAAGCCAAATAGATCTTTGCTCAAACCAGCTGCTGACTCTTAAGATGGGCTGGGGTGGCATTTATGAAATCACACCGTAACACTATATAGTTTTACTGATTAGAAAGCAGTTACAGACTCATAATTTGATGATACAAAGCAATAATTGCAGCACTGAATTGGAGCCCCCGGTGGCACTGAATTGGAGCCCTTGTGCTGGCAGGACTGAAGACTGACAGGTCAGAGGTCTGAATCGAAGGAGACCGCGGATGAGCTCCCTCTGCCAGCTCCAGCTCCCCATGCGGGGACATGAGAGAAGCCTCCTACAAGGATGGTAAAACATCAAAACATCCAGGGTTGTCCTTGGGAAAACACCCTTGCAGATGGCCAATTCTCTCACACTAGAAGTGACCTGCAGTTTCTCAAGTCACTCCTGACACGAAAAAACCCCACTGAATGTTTATTTTTGTAATAAAACTCAAAAATCCATAAAACCTTCAGCCAGAAGAACTGAACCTGCTCCCAGAAATGAGATCAATCAAATTTTAAAGTTGAAAAATGGGAACCCAGGTGAGATCATTTTTGACAGTTTTGCGTCTCCTTAGTGGTTGCTACTGTGGTTCACAAAGCAAAAAAGAAAATGCCATACAGCAACCATTCTCCAGCCATCAGCCCTTCCGTCTTCAGTTTGTTTTCCTTCAGTTACATCAACTTTAGTCTCCACAGATATTGGAGGTGGATGGTGGCAGAAAAAATACTGTTTTTCTGAGAGCAAACTGGGTGGTCTCTGTGGAGGTGACCAATCTCTATGGAGAGTAGCACACACAGCACCAAACAGCCAGACTACAGCTTGGGGTGGTCTTTTGAAAGGCCCAGATATTCCAGGGCAAACATTCCTTGATCTGAGGACTCCTTGAAGCAAGAAGAATTTAATTGGCTTGGGGAAAAAAGGTTTGTGTCCTTTTTAAGGGCATATGCCGCGGCAATAAGAGCCGCAAAGAAGACTTTCTTCGCGGCCACTATTGCGTCTGCAAAGAACCGTCCGGCTGAACTGTTCCGAGTTGTCAGAGGCCTATTAAAACCCACCACTCAGGATGGGTGCCCTGATGACTCGGCAGCTCGCTGTGAAGCTTTTGCTCAGTTCTTCGCAGACAAAGTCGCTTTGATCCGCTCTGGACTGGATACCATATTAACGGCAGTATCTGAGGATGTAACACGAGCATCTGCCTGTCCGGTTTTGATGGATTCATTTCAATTGGTTCAATCCGAGGATGTGGACAAGGTGCTTGGAGGAATGAGAGCTACCACATGCATCCTAGACCCCTGCCCATCCTGGCTTCTGAAGGAGGCCAGAGGGGGATTGGCCAAGTGGGTGAAGGTGGTGGTTAATGCCTCCCTTCGGGAGGGCAAAATTCCAGCCAGCTTAAAACAAGCTGTGATAAAACCGCTGTTGAAGAAACCATCACTGGATCCCACTCAATTCGTCAACTATCGGCCTGTTTCCAATCTCCCCTTTTTGGGCAAAGTCATGGAACGTGTGGTGGCCTCACAACTCCAGGCATTCTTGGTAGACACGGATTTTCTGGATCTGGCACAGTCTGGCTTCAGGCCGGGGCATGGTACCGAGACAGCCTTGGTCGCCTTAGTGGATGATCTGCGTCGGGAGCTCGACAGGGGGAGTGTGTCCCTGTTGGTGCTGCTCGACCTCTCAGCGGCCTTCGATACCGTCGATCACGGTATCCTTCAGGGACGCCTCGCGGGGATGGGTCTTGGAGGCACTGTTCTTCAGTGCCTCCACTCATTCCTCGAGGGTCGGTCTCAGATGGTGTTACTGGGAGACTCCTGCTCAACCCCACAACCTTTGTCTTGTGGGGTTCCTCAGGGTTCAATACTGTCTCCCATGTTGTTCAACATCTACATGAAGCCGCTGGGCGAGATCATCCGGAGTTTCGAAGTGCGATGCCATCTGTACGCAGATGATGTCCAACTCTGTCACTCCTTTCCACCTGCTACTAAGGGGGCTGTCGAGGTCCTGAACCGGTGCTTGGCCGCTGTGACGATCTGGATGGGGGCGAACAAATTGAAATTGAATCCAGACAAGACAGAGGTACTCCTGGTTAGTCGCAAGGCCGAACAGGGTATAGGGTTACAACCTGTGTTGGACGGGGTCGCACTCCCCCTGAAGACGCAGGTTCGCAGTTTGGGTGTGATCCTGGACTCATCGCTGAGCCTGGAACCCCAGGTTTCGGCGGTGACCAGGGGAGCTTTCGCACAGTTAAAACTCGTGCGCCAACTGCGACCGTACCTTGGGAAGTCTGACTTGGCCACGGTAGTCCACGCTCTGGTTACATCCCGCCTTGATTACTGCAACGCTCTCTACGTGGGGTTGCCTTTGAAGACAGCCCGGAAGCTCCAATTAGTCCAACGGGCGGCAGCCATGATACTAACAGGAGCGGGGCACAGGGAGCGCACAACTCCTCTGCTGTACCAGCTCCACTGGCTGCCGATCTGCTACCGGGCTCAATTCAAAGTGCTGGCATTGGCCTTTAAAGCCCTAAACGGTTCTGGCCCAACTTATCTATCCGAACGTATCTCAGCCTATCAGCCCGCCAGGACCCTAAGATCTTCTGGGGAGGCCCTGCTCTCTATCCCACCGGCTTCACAGGTGCGGCTGGCGGGAACGAGAGATAGGGCTTTTTCTGTGGTGGCCCCCCGGCTTTGGAACACCCTCCCTATAGAGATAAGGTCAGCCCCTTCGCTGATGGCGTTTCGGAAAAAACTTAAGACATGGATGTTTGAACAAGCATTCGGATAATCCGACGAAGCGAACCTTGACGATTAAGGACTGGTAATTACGGACGACGAATTTGGATTGTGATCCCAGTTACGAGATGCACTTGGATTGTTATTGGTGGCCCAATAATTCTGTATTTTATATGTGTTTTTATGTTTTTAAATTGAATATTGTTGTTTTTAGATGTTGTAAACCGCAATGAGTCGCCGACTTAGGCTGAGATATTAGCGGTATACAAGTGTAATAATAAATAAATAAATAAATAAATAAATAAATAAATAAAAAATACCTGGATATTGGTCTGCTATGGCTTCACGACAAAGCAAAATCAGCTTAGGCAGCTCTTTAGTGTCCTCTGATTTCTTACTTTGAAGAACTTGGCTGGATGCTCCCAGGAGCAGCCAGTGACAATCTCTAGAGCAGCAGTGGGGCCCTCTTGACAGGTGTACTGTGCATGCAATTTCCTACTCTTTACTTTCCTCTGCCTGCAATGGACATCCCATTCTACCTGATGGAACTCTGGGATCACTAGAGCCTTGCAGGGGGTGCAGACTGTCCTGGATGACACCATCAATGGGGCTGACCCCCAAATGATTTTTGTACAGGTTTTCTACATTTTTATACAGTATTTCAGCAGAAATTGATTTATTTCTAGTTTTCAAACCACCTCCCCTGTTATTAGTTATAACCACAAAAACATTTTCCTAAGCACAGGTTACAAAATACTGTATATATACTATATAATTATAAGTTCTCTATCCTGAATTACATTTTGAACCTTTTTAAATATACATGCACTCTGGTCAAAGCAGTAATTTTTACTCAGATACAATTATAGTTTGAATCATATGGTTTTGCTACAAGCATGTCTTGTTGCTTTCATTGTTGCTGGGTTTTTTTGTAGCAGAAAATTTTGTCTTTTCACTCAGAAATATACAAGAATTGCAATTTATGAGTAACATTAAGACAAAAAAGTTTACTAAGGATTCTGGCATGGAAGGATGTCCATGGGGGTCCTGGCATGAGTTACCACACTGGGTGATACCAACACTATTTATTTATTATTTATTTACAATATTTATATGCTGCTTTTCTCACCCCTGGGGGGACTCAAAGCAGTTTACACAAAAATAACGACAAAATTCAATGCTTTACATACACAAATCAAAACTCAAATCAACAACATATAACTAGGAATAAAATCAGTAGGACAATTCACTGTAAGATGAGATAAAAGGACATTCAAAACATGAAATATAAGAATTAAAACACCCAATAAAATAATTAAAATCACATGATCCAACTCTTAGACTGGGCCATTCAAAATGTCGATTACACATATTCCACATTTTCTTCTTGTACTGCATTACTTTACTAGTCAAAAGCTTGGTTCCATAACCATGTCTTTGTTCTCTTTCTAAAGGCCAGGAGGGAGAGTGCAGGTCTAATCTCACTGGGGAGAGAGTTCCAGAGCCAGGGAGCCACCACTGAGAAGGCCCTGTCTCTCATTCCCACCAACAGCACTTGCAAAGAAGGTGGGACCAAGAGCAGGGCCTCGTCATAAGATCTTAGCTTCCTTGATGGTTGTGTGAGAGAGATACTTTCAGACTAGTCGTATGACTGCTAATAGAAGACCCAGCCCTTACTCCCAATACAAATCAGAAACTAGTTATTGACTCTGTGTTTGTGTATTTTTATGACCTAACATGACTAGGCCAAATATTTGCAAAACATCAATGCACTGTTAGAAAATATTGGGCACCAAGAAGAAATTACGCAGTTATTTTCTGGTTTAGTAATGCCTCTTTGTCTGAACTCCCAAATATGATGCTCACAGATAACCATGAGAGCAAACATTTATAAGTCTGGCATGAAGCTGAATAGAAGTTTGAATACCTTACAATTCTGTAGCACATTACAAAACTGAGTTCATGTTGTTTTAAATCTACAGAAGTGATTGTTACATTTATTTCTCTCCCTCAGTCTCCTCAGTGCATCCTTTACTTCTTTGTTCCTTAGACTGTAGATAAAGGGGTTAAGCATTGGGATGCCAAATGCATAAAACAGAGATGTTATTTTGTGTTGACCTTCAGAATAGTTTGAGCTGGGTTGCAAATAGACAAACAGGCCAGTTCCATAGAATATGGCCACAGCTGTCAAATGGGAGAAGCAAGTAGAGAAAGCTTTCCTTTGGCTCTCCCGTACGTTGATCTTGAGCACGGTGAAAAGGATGTAACTATAGGAGCTGACAATGACAGGGAGAGGTCCCAAAAGAACAAGGCCAGCACAAATGAAAGCGAACATTTCAGCTACAAAAATATCTGAACATGAGAGTTTGAGAAGTGAAGGGATCTCACAGAAGAAGTGGTCAATTTCCCTGGACTGGCAGAAAGACAGGGTACCTATCAAAGTAGTATTTATTAGTGAGGTCAAGAAACCAGCTATGAATGCACCACTTGCCATCTTGATGCACTGGGTGTGGGACATGATAGATGTATACAGCAATGGGTTGCAAATGGCCACATAGCGGTCATAGGCCATCAGCCCCAAAAGGATGCACTCTACACTTGCAAGAGCAACAAAGAAAAACATTTGAACAAAGCAACCTGTGGGAGAAATAGTTTTTCTTTCAGACAAGACATTTTCCAAGACTTTGGGGGTGATGTTGGAAGAGTAGCAGATATCTAGAGAAGCTAAATTACTGAGGAAAAAATACATGGGAGTATGAAGCTGAAGGTCCATTCGGATCAGCAAAACTAGTCCCAGGTTCCCCGCCACAGTGATAATGTAGATCAGCAATAGCAGTATGAAAATGGGAATCTTCATCTCTGGCTGATGAGTAAATCCCAGAAAGATAAATTCAGATATCCCGCTGTTATTTTGTACAGACATCTATATGGTAGAATTATATCTGGGGTATTTATGATGAATGAATATGGATCTTGGTATTGCTTCAACTGTAACTTAACTTTTTAGTTAAGTATCTGTTTGCTTATTGTCTCCTTTGTTTTTCTTTCAGCCTGTAAATATAATACAAAATAAATATGATCCCACTTCATAGTATTAATAATCAATGCAGCATGTCTAATGTTCCTAAAATGAAGCATATATGATCTATATACAAATATGACTCAGGATGTACCTACATTATAGAATTAATGCAGTTTGATGTAATTTTAACTGCCATGGTTCAGTGCTATAGAATACTTTGATGTGTAATTCGGAGACATACTTTGTAATTTGTAAAACTACAACTCCCATGATTCAATAGCATTGAGCTAAGGCAATTAATGTGATGTTAGACTAACACATTTTAGCTGAACGAGAAGTCTCTTGCCCCTTCAAATCATTTAAAAGCTATTAAAAAACCTTAAGGAATATCTCCCATATTACCCTTTTTCTTGAGAGTGTGTGTGTGTGTGTGTGTGTGTGCAGGCCTTAGAATAGCCCACAGTGAGAGTTCTCATTATGGAAAACTGACAGGGATCTCATAACAATGCCTTCAGTTTTTCTTTTGGTGTTTCTTATTTGTGGCATAAATATAAGATTGGGATGAGATGCCTCCTTTCACTGGAAAATGGAGAATAAGAGCAAAACTATGGAGTACTTCTCAAGCAGGGTCAAAGGGGAGGAGTTGGAGAAGTACTGTATAATCTATGGACTTGATATCCATGGTTACACTTACATATGCTACGAAAAAAATCCCCTTGTAAAAAAGTGTTTGTGAGATTCTCTTGGCCTTCCAGTGCGATTCTATGATATGCTTCCAACCCAAGTATAGTTAAAATATATGGTTTATATTTTATTGTGTATGAACTTATCCACCATGGATATAGGGATCCTAGTGTACTGAATAATGTAGTTCAGTCATTCCCAACCTTTGGACCTCCAGGTCAGTGTGTCAACCTTTGGGCCTCTAGGATTCCAGCTCCCAGAAATCTCAGACAGTTTACCAGCTGTCAGGAATTGTGGGAGCTGAAGTCCAAAACACCTAGAAGAGCAGAATTGAAGAAACACTGCTCTAGATCAACTGGCAGGGATTCTAGGAGTGAAATCTAAAATACCTGGAGAACCCAAGGTTGGAAACCACTGTTCTAAAAGCAAGTCGGATGCCCTGAAGGAAAATGCTTCTGGTGAGAAGGTGTTTACATGTCTGTGTTGCTGTTCTGTGCTTTTTGAGATGTTATTGTGTGAATTTGCATAAGTTGCTGGTTTGTTTATATTTCTTCATATAAAAAAGTGTTGCCTTAAAGATACAGTTATTGTTTTGTTTATTTGGAGAAATATAAACAAACCATCAACTTATGCAAACTTACTCAGAACAAGAAACACATTGATAAAAACCTTATTTTAGCATAGTAGATATTGCATAACTTGCTATGATGAGTAAATACTACAGAATAATAGTGAACACTTTTTTGACTGCCCCCTATTCTCCCCACCACATACATGGCTATAGAGAGGAGTCACTGAAAGAACAAGGTTGAATTAAGGGAGTTGGAGGGTCATTGTATGGAAATAGGAAATGATGCATATATGGAAAATGCACACATACATGATTCCATTTATGGGCAAAATGAGAAAATCCTTAAAGGAAAATATGTGCCTGAAGGTATGCATATTGAGAGAGAAAATGTACTAACATTCACATGAATGTCTGCATGGAAAGGAAACAAATTTCAATGCAATATGAAATGGATGTGATGAGGATGGCAGTGGGATTGTGAGGACAACAACAACTAGCCTGCATATCTAAGGGCACAGAGAATATACATTTAAATAACTCATTTTTGCATGACAACAGGTACATAGACAGACATTGTACATGTTTAGAGATTAAGAGAAAGTAAACATTTTGTAAACAGGTGGCAAATTAGTAATATTTTCACTGTAGTTATTCTATTGTCACCTCACCAAGTTATTTCGGACACACTCGACATAAACACATTTCACACACAGTTCACAATTAAATCATACATTCACACATGATAAGCCCATACACTGCTCAGCCTTGGGCACAATTGCAACAGAACTGTAATTGTCCCAGACCATCCACATTTCTGCTCTCTCTCTCTCTCTTCCTCTTTCTTCCCTCCACACACCTATTGACCAAAGATAAGAATTAGACATTTCTCCAGGATAGATGAGATCATGACTTACCTTTTTATCCAGAAAGAAAATCTGGATAAAGATCTTGCAGAGCAAGTTACCTGCAAGACCTTAAGAAGTATTACCTGTCTGTATTACATTACTACAGCTTCATTCTTGTGCAACTCATTCATCTAGCAATCTTAATTAACAATATGTGTTTGCCTTATTCGTGGCTTACCCATCAATGTTTAAAAACAGAGGAGGAGTGAGCTATTTTTTCTGCTATTCTACTTGTTCCTTTAAACTCCTTTGCAGACATACATGTAGGAGCACATAGTTTGCCCTGTTTGCTAATGTGAGAGACTTGATCTCAGAGGAATACAATTATCCAGCAGTTCATTCATGTTTCCATACTGTTGGACCAATTACAAGGTAGATTGAGAGGCAAGTTCTGGATTTTCAGAGGTCACAATTTTATTCATTAGATTCGCAAGCAACAGAACGTATTTCAAAGACAGATATTGAACTTTAAACAATCCTCAATTTCTAGAGTGATTTTACTTTCAGGATTAACAGATCTCAATATAAAGAATTTAGCTCAACAAGTTCACCACATAGAGAAGATGCTTCTCTCTGTAGATCTGTACCCATTATCCATGGTAGATTGAGACTGGAAAATAGGAAGTAAGTACTTGAAAAAGGAGGACAGAGATGGTTTTAGGAGGTTACCATGACCCAAGGCAGGGGTAGATTCTTTTGAAGAGGGACTACCAAGTCAGAGATATGTGCTCCTTAAGCTGGGCCAGAACTTTTTTTTTACATTACAGCTAACCAGAGGATGTTAATTCCTAGCGGATTGTAGTCCAAAAAGTAATTTTTCCAATTCCCTGTATGTGTATAATATTGTTCAGTTCTAGTCAGTCAACCTGATACTTATTAGGTGCTCTCTCTCAAGTAGTGTCACTTACTAGATTGATGTTTTGGCAAACTATGAAAACCAGAGTCACTTTTGTTTAGGCTGTGAATCTGCCTTGTGTGCGTTCAAAACCAATTGAATTAACCTACCACAAATAGTGAGTTCCATCACTCACAGCAGTCAATTTATTCAGTTGATTACATCATAATTGGCTTATCCAAATACCCTGCTGACTTCAGCCATCTGCTGGATCCGCAAAATCTAAGTGCAGATCTTCCTTTTCTCAAATACCTCAACGAATACACCAACAAGAAGGAGCCAGATACAGTCATATAGTGGTTTGTCATTGTGGTTGCAACTTTCCCAAGAGTTAAGCAAGTTACACTTAGGAACAGGAGGATCTATGCTTTTGGCTAAATCTTCATCTGTGCTGGAGCTTGCAGCTGACCGGCCTAGCCAGGTTATATGTTCTCCCTCTCCTTTGGGGTCATACCTAAATTCACCAATCATTTATGTCTAGGTTATCCAAGGTCCTGAGATATTTATGATGGAACTTAAGACCTAGATTTTACATGGGCATATCCTGATTATGTCATGAAGTATGCAATATTAAACATCAGACAGACAAACTTGTACAGAATGTCATTTAAAAAGACCAAGTATAATAAAGAGAACATATGTACACACTTTCAAAGCAGTTGTCTTTCAAAGCAGTTCTCTTATCCAGAGATTCTTCCCCTTCTCCCTGACAACTGATACAAAGGTTCCAGCCCCTGACACTCACTGCTAGACCCAGAACCTCATCACATGGGTCGTGGGACACTTTATGTCAATTTCAAGGGCAGCCTCTCCTATACAATCCTAAAGGATAGCCTTTTCTTGTACAACACTTAGCTCCTCGGGGGGAGACGCGGTTACTCCAACCAGCTAGAACCTGATTGGTGACCATCACCCAGAGGACCTTTTCATTGGCCACCCCAAGACTGTGGAATGACCTCCCAGAAGAGCTCCAACAGCTAAATGAGCTGTCAGCACTTAAAAGCTGTTGGAACTTAAAAGGCCTACCCGGACAGTTTTTAAACATGAATTTTAAGTGTGTATCCTTTATTTAATCTCTGTTTTGTGTATTTTAATACATATTTTATAGACATATGTTTTAATATGTATCTTTTATAGACATACATTTTAATATGTGTATTTGTGGCATTTTTGCAATGTTTATGTGTTTTAATTGTTTTATAACCCACCTTGAGCCACAAAGAGAGGCAGGTAAACATATTTTTTAAAAGAAAAAAAAAGAAATGCATGGAGCCCATCAGATGACATTTCTCTATTTCCAGCCATTATTTATTTATTTATTTCACACATTTGTAACCCTGAGTGGGACTCAGGCGGCTTCACAACAGGCAACCGTTAGATGCCAACACATAAATTATACATAACAGTTAGTTACAAACAGTTAAAACATCAATTATTAAAAGATCAATTCAAAAATTATGCAAGTTCAAAATTATAATCCAAGATCAGTCCATTATTGGTCACATAAAATCACTCTCATTTTTGTTGCTGTACCTGCTGCAAGAATGCTTGATCCCACAACCATTTGTTTCATTTTCCCCTAAAGGACAGGAGGGAGGGGCTGACCTGAGAGGGCCCAGTCTCTCAACCCCACCAGTCGTGCTTGCGAGAATGGTGGGACTGAGAGCAAGGCCTTCCCCAACAATCATAACCTTCGAGATGGTTCATGGAGGAAGATACATTTGGACAGGTAAGCTGGGCCAGAAGTCTTTAGGGCTTTATAGGTTAAAACCAGCCATTATTTGTTGCCTTTCTTCCTTGAAATGGAGCTGAAGAGAGGTCTGAAAGGAAGGAGTTCAGAACATGAATGAATAATTTTGTTCTGAACTCCTGGTGCATGCCAGAAGGATTCCCCATTAGATGGTTTTGAATGTGGGCAACAACAGGCAAAAACCTGAAGAGAGAAACATGTGTGATAAGAAAACATGTGTGATAAGAAAACAGAACTTGAAACAGGGCGATTGGGGATTTAACAGTATGATTTCCTTTTCTAGACAGATGTCCCCCGATGTTTCTCAAGGTCCATGTGATTAGGTCCCTAGAGATGTAGAGATTCTGCCAATCTCAGTTTCTCTGGGTTTTAATTAAGTTTGACCAGTTTTACTATCTCAGCTGTTGCCTAGATCTTATACAAAGTTTAGCAGCTCAATCAAATGAAACACATTATCTATAACTCCCCTTTCCCTAAGAATGGGCTTCAAGGCAGCACCTTCTACGCTCCCTACCTGTGATTTACCTTCTAATTTCTTGCCCTTCATCTTGGCCAGGAGTAAATAGTTCTGACAATTGCATACATTTGCATTTTCTGCTACTTTCTGCCCCCAAGTCATCTAGTAAGCAGTTACTAAGTGGGCTGTAGGTAAGGGTAAATATATGATAAGATCCTATGCAGAAAACAAATTACACAAATGCCTGCTTTAGTTATTTGGACTGAGCTTCCTTTCCTTAAATAGCTATTTACTAGTTGATCCAATTTGCTGTAGTTATTGGCTTGAAAAAGTATTGACAAAGCAGATAGAGTAAATGTGAAAATTGTTCTTATCCATTTGTCTTCTCAGTGCATCCTTCACCTCCTTGTTCCTCAAACTATAGATCAGGGGGTTGAGCATAGGAATGATGAAAGCATAAAACAAAGAGACAAATTTATTACGATTATCTGAAAGTTTGGAACTAGGCTGCAAATATATAAACAGGCAAGTTCCATAGAAAATAGTCACAGCAACCAAATGAGAGCTGCACGTGGAAAAGGCTTTTTGGCGACTCTCTGCTGATTTCATCTTGAACACCATGGAAAGGATGCAAGTGTAAGAGCTCAGTATGATCAAGAGAGAACCCAACAGGTTGGCTCCAGCACAAATGAAAACAAGCATTTCTGCCACAAATGTATCAGAGCATGAGAGCTTGAGGAGTGGGGGGATCTCACAAAAGAAATGGTTGATCTCATTAGACTGGCAGAAAGACAAAGTACCTACCAAAGTGGTATGAATAATTGAGTTCAGGAAGCCACCTGCAAATGCTCCGCCTGCCATCTTGATACACTGAGTGTGGGACATGATAGATGTATACAGCAAAGGGTTGCAGATGGCCACATAACGGTCATAGGCCATTAGCCCAAAAAGGATGAATTCAGTAGTTGCAAAAGCCACGAAGAAATACATTTGGATGAAGCAGCCTGTGAAGGAAATGGGTCTCCTTTCTGAAAGAAAAATTTCCAAAGCCTTAGGAGTAATGCTGGAAGAGTAGCAAAAATCAAGAACAGCCAAATTACCAAGGAAAAAATACATGGGCGTGTGAAGCTGAGAATCCTTTCTGATCAGCAAAACAAGTCCCAGATTGCCCACCACGGTGATAATATAGATGATCAAAGACATTATGAAAATGGGAATCTTGAGTTCTGGCTGATCATCAAATCCAAGAAAAATAAATTCAGACACCACACTGGTATTTTCTATAGACATCTATATAACAAAAGTTCCCAGGAGATGTTTGTGGTGAACGAATCTGGACTGTTGATACTTTCAGAATAATAATAATATAGTTATACTATGTTTAGTAATGTGAAGTTCAGTCTTTGTTCACTGCATGCTCCCCTTAAATTGTAGACCAAATCATACTATTTGCTTTGTCTTCTTAACCTGTAACTAAAAAATAAAACACAGTTCAACATAAAGTCTAGGGTATTAAATGACATACAGACGTCTGTGATATTCCTAATATTTTACATATATGAATTAATATTAACAGTTGGCCCTGAAAATCCACAGATTCAATCAACCATGGCTCAAAAATATTCAGACAAAAAAATTCCTAAAAAGCAAACTTAGATTTTACCATGTGCCAAGCACTAAATGGCTGTGTTGGCATATCCTGCTTTAGCCTCCCACCATTTCACAGAACCTCAAGCTCTCTCTAGCATTCATTTGAGTTATTACTGTATATACTCGAGTATAAGCCTAGTTTTTCAGCACATGTTTTATTTATTTATTTATTTATTTTATTTATTTGGTACGCTTGTATACCGCCAATATCTCAGCCTATGCGGCGACTCATTGCGGTTTACAACATGTTAAAATATACAATTCACTTTAAACATATAGATTAAAATTAAGAAAACATACAAACATACATAGTATTGGGCCACCAATACAGATCGAGACATCTCATCGTTTAAATCGTAGTCCAATTCATTATCCTTGATTGCTAGTCCATGGTCAAACAACATCACATCAAAAATCAATTGAAGACTTGCACAAACATCCAAGTTTTTAGTTTCTTCCGAAATGCCATTAGCGATGTGGCTGATCTTAGTTCAGTAGGGAGGGCATTCCAAAGCCGGGGGGCCACCGCAGAAAAGGCCCTATCTCTCGTTCCCACAAGCCGCACCTGTGAAGCAGGTGGGATAGAGAGAAGGGCTTCTCCTGAAGATCTTAGGGTCCTGGTGGGCTGATAGGCCGAGATACGTTCGGATAGGTATGTAGGGCCAGAACCGTTTAGGGCTTTAAAGGTCAAAACCAGCACTTTGAATTGGGCTCGGTAGCTGATCGGTAGCCAGTGGAGCTGGTACAGCAGAGGAGTTGTATGCTCCCTGCGCCCAGCCCCTGTTAATACCATGGCTGCCGCCCGTTGGACTAATTGAAGCTTCCGGGCCGTCTTCAAAGGCAACCCCACGTAGAGAGCGTTGCAGTAATCAAGGCGGGATGTAACCAGAGCGTGGACTACCGTGGCCAAGTCAGACTTCCCAAGGTACGGTCGCAGTTGGCGCACGAGTCTTAACTGTGCGAATGCTCCCCTGGTCACCGCCGAAACCTGGGGCTCCAGGCTCAGCGATGAGTCCAGGATCACACCCAAACTTTTATGCTGGAAAAGGCCCCCTCAGCTTATACTTGAATGAAGGTCCTGGCAGAAAGGCATGAGGTTGAAAGGAGCCCTTTGCAGGGCTTCTACCAGCTGTATGCCTCCTCCCCTTTCGGCACAGAAACCCAGCTGGATCTGTGCCAAGAGAGGAGAAGAGAAAGGTCGCGGCCTCTCCTCTCTGGGTTGCTGTGCCGAGAGAAGAGGAGAAGCTGTATGCCTCAATTAATGTAATTTTATTGGTATCTCTTTTTATTTTTAAATTTACCAGTAGTTGCTGCATTTCTCACCCTAGGTTTATACTTGAGTCAATACGTTTTCCCAATTTTTTTTTTGTGGTAAAATTAGGTGCCTTGGCTTATATTTGGGTCAGCATATACTCGAGTACATATGGTATTTTACATAAGGGGCATGATTTTACTACACCATTGTATATGATCATCCCTGCCCCTTCCTAATTCTAGTGGATTTTGCTGTCCAGCATTGGATACTATTGCTATAGGGCTCTTAAACTGTTTCATATTTGTTAATTTTATTACTATACTCTTGAGTAAGAATTTTCACTTTATTTCTAGATGGACAAAGAAGACTAGGAAGGTGGTTGTCATCTTCTGGTGAAACAGGCACTACATATATCGACAGTTCCCACCTAAGGCAGTACACAGCAAGAGTTGCCTGAGTAGCCCTAATCAGACAGTTGTCCATTGAGCTCCTGCTTCTTCCTAGAAAACAAAACAAAGCAAAACATAAATGTAGTCACTTCTTACAAAGTTGCCAGCTTTAATTAGTGATAATTGAACATATATCTTTGGACAGATTCAGCACACGCATATCTGGATTTAGATGGATATCTGTTCCCTTGCCCCACTGGTTTTCAAAAAATTCTGCAGAGAGCAAAGTACCAATAGATTTATGGAGACCTTAAGTCCAGCTTGTATGTAGGTGCTTGTGGCAGCAAATCCAAAGAACATGTGTATGCCACAAGGAAATAAATGTGAACTCTAACGAGTGCAAGTAATCAGCATATTTTATATCTCCTCTGGTGTTAGCCTACATCACTACTGTGTGCATATATGTGTGTGGGTACAAAAAGATTCACACACACATCACACACATGTATCTTTAATTCAGAGTGTGACTGTGCCATTGTGCATATAAGTTTCCCTGTTGATTCTACTAAGTAAGAGGGACCTGTCTATATCATTATTCCATCTGCACATTGCAGGGGGTACAGAATGCCAGCTCAAATGGTTCATTCAAAATGGGAAAATTGTCATTTTTCTGTTTATTACAAAAGCATGTGCATGAGTTTAAACAGTACAGAAGACACTTAAGCTACTGGAAATTTACCAGAATTCATGAATAAATGTCCCATTATGCTTTCATTATTGTCATGTAATACCGGTCTCTCACACACACTTTCCCAGCACACTTTCATTCAGGCACGTACATATTGTCAGGAAAAGAATGAGAAAGTTCACCTGACCAGCTGCAATCATAAATGAGCCATCTGAATGAGCAAGAAGAAAGTCAACAAATGGTTGAACAGTTTTGCAGCATCATAAAAGCAATTTCTTTTACACGTGAAAAGTACAGTACACATTTCTGTTTTCAAGGCAGTAAATCATCCACGAACCTTAGAGGGTGTTGATCTTCTTTGTGCCTAGGCTCTACTCACTTAACTGACTTTAAAAAGACTGTTTCTTTCTTATATTTCTTTTGCAGGTATTCATGAGGGAGCACTGCTCACTAATTTGAGAGACTTGATCCTTGAGGAATAAAAAGACTCGGAGGTTTTCTGTTACCTTATTCTTGGCCAGAATGAAGACTATGAAGCACTTTCTAGATAGTCAACAGCTACCACTTTATTGTTAGAGCTTGCAGAACTTTCAAAGCAGTTCTCTTTCAAAGCAATTCTCTTACCCAGAGATTCTTCCCCTTCTCCCTGAGAACTGATACAAAGGTTCCAGTCCCTGACACTCAGTGCTAGACCTAGGACCTCATCACATGGGCCGTGGGACACTTTAGGTCAATTTCAAGGACAGCCTCTCCTATACAATCCTAAAGGATAGCCTTCTCTTTTACAAGACTTAGGTCCTCTGGGGGAGGGAGGGGGAGGTGTGGTTACTCCAACCAGCTAGAACCTGATTGGCTTCAAGTCAAGAATAAACAATGAACAATTTAAGACTTCAGTACCCCAAAATAACATCACCCTCAAGAAATAAAGACTAAGGACCTCTTCACACGGCCCTTTTGGAAAGTGCTGCTTTGCCAGCAAACGGAAAGATGCATGGGGTGGCTTGTGGTGCCCTGTCTGCCCTCCATTCTACCCCCATCATATGGTGGGGACAGGACAAGGTGTGTTAGCACCTTGCCCTCATCACATGGGAGAAAGGGTGGCAATGTGCATTGCCCTGCTACCCTTTCTCCCATTATATGGGGAAAAGGGAAGGAAAGTGCAGGTAGCCCCATTGGAGTTGTCCAAAACATATTTTTCTCCCCATGGTGGAGGAGGAAGCGCCATCTAGTGCCTCCCCTCCACTTTGGGAGGAATGTGAGCAGAGCCTGCCGTGCCTTCTCGTTTCTAGTTCATGTGTGGCATAGAGTGCCTGCCTTGGATTCATGTTGCCATATTTATGGATATATCTGTGGATTGACTCTTGAGACTGTATCCGAAAGAATGCTGGAATCTTGGCTGTCTTAGAAATAATTTTTGGAACTTTGTTTCTGTTTTTTAGATTTGCTTATTTTTATATAATCTTCTCTAAATAAACTTTTACTTACTGAATAATCCGGACAGAGTGTGGTTTGTGGTGAAAAGGAGTTTCAGGGCTCTAGTGCAACAGATATCTGGTGTAACAGGCAGAAGCAGGGCCCTGTCATACTTTCTCTGCATCTATAAAAACAGTTTAAAACACTCATTGTCAAAATATATTAACTATTAAATTGTTACATTAGAAATCTCTTTATATTAATTAAAGTGGTGTGCTGCCAAAATACTTTTGAAAAGTAATTTAATTAAAATAATAGAATGTGATAGACATTACTCAATTTTTTGAACAAGTTAATCAGTGAAGAGAAATAATTTCATTTTAATTATGCATTTTCAAGTTCTGCTTTTACGGTGGTAATAAATTTTGGTAAGCCATATAATTAAACTTGTTAAGAGATGAGCAACATTTCTCAGAATGCTCAGCATTCTTCTCATGTTACACAGCATAAAATGAAGGAATGTACAGGATATAATTTTTGCTAAATAATGACTGTGAAATGAAGCTCAAAGGTTTTTAAACCTCCAGTTTTTGTGTTTATTATAAAACAAATAAGCCTACAGTATTTTCCAGTGTGTGATGATATGCTATGTATTTGAACAGCAACTTTCAACAGCTGATTGGATTTGCAATCACAGCATATAGATATTTGCCAGTAAAATATCCATTAATATTGAAGTTCTCAGATTCTAATCTCTGTTGATATCAGCAATATCCAAAA
This sequence comes from Anolis sagrei, assembly GCF_037176765.1. Taxonomy (NCBI): domain Eukaryota; kingdom Metazoa; phylum Chordata; class Lepidosauria; order Squamata; family Anolidae; genus Anolis; species Anolis sagrei. The sequence goes on from NC_090021.1 coordinate 233,514,958, forward strand.
AGGAATGTCATTTTACCATTTGAGTTTCCAGCCTTTCTATTCGTTGTCATGCCATATGTGGATGCTTACCATTTTGTCCTCACAAGCATCTATCTTAACATTAATTTTATTTTAAAAAATCAAACCTATAATAATAAGTTTACTCTTATATCCTGCCTCCATCTCCCTGAAGGGGCTCGGGGTGGCTTACATGGGGACAAAACCCAATATAAACAAAGGTTACAAATAACACAATTACAAACATATAACAGTAAAATATGTTAAAAGAGTAAAACTAATGAAATGTAAAACATTATAAAACATAAACCATACATCAAACAACCAGTAGCTGGGAAAAAAATACAGACAAGCAAAAACATACATTGAAAAAGAAATTACACAAAACAAATATCCCACAATATCCTCTCACAAAAACAAAACTACAACAACTAGCAGAGCACAATCTAAATACATCATCCTAACCACCACACCCCCATATTAAACACATGCTACACATATATAGGTCAAAAACTGATCTATAAGCTTCATACTCTCTGCCTATTGATTTTAACTTCACAATTTTCTGTTCCTTTAAAATATTACTGTATAATAATACTCTTCCAAATCAGAAAACCAATAGTAGAAGTTTTTCCACATCTTTGATGTGGAAAAAGGTAACAAAGAAGTCCAGTCTTTCTTCAAATTGGTCAAGGATTTCTCCTTGATCAACATCACCCTCACAAGCATTTTTGAGGTGATGTTAAGAAATTGTGTGGCCCACAATGTCCAGTAAGCTTCATATCTAAGACACAGTTTGAAGGTAAGTCCTTTTTTTCACATTGTGAACATTCTATATACCCGTATCTGCTGAGAGATTGCTGAACATTTGCCATCAAACTATTTCACAGTTCTATATTTATAAAAAATTTACTCAGAATGTCTTTTGTTTCTCTGTACAGTGTACAATGGAAGAGAAGAAGGATGGTGCTTGCTGGCTTAAAAGAGTGCCATTCTAGTTTAGAGCACTGTACTCTACTAGATTAGAAAAAAACAACAAATTCTGGAAGTTCTCTATGAAGTGTTTTCATTTCTGTTATATATATAAAGGAGACGCAGGACAATCCCCATATTCATGAGACAGGTATCTGTGGTTTCATTTACTTGTTTTTGACAAAATATTTCCTCTCTCTGCATTTTCTAGGTCCTCCAGAAGATTCTGTGATATGCGTCTACCAGAAGTTGCACTGGAGGACTCAGTGATGCCTAGACAGATGTCCTCTCTAGGCATTTCCTAGGCCATCCAGTGCAACTCTATGCTATGCTTTTGCTGGAAATTGTTCATCCCACAAGGTTCTCTATTACCAATGGTTTTACATTTCCACATCAAGATCTGGAACAAATCTGTAATTCTTTTTAAAAATATATTTTTATTTATGTTGTCATAATTCAATATATTTGTTATACATCATTTGTTTTAGAGCAGACACATAATATTTAGTACAATCTCTAATATATTAATTTTTGGCATCTCCTGTTATTTTCACGCTTTTATATATTTTCTATCCCTCACCACCGTGTAATTCTTTACACCTTATTTGGCAGAAGGAACTGGATTCCTTTTATATGGGTAGAAGAAAAGGGATGTTTACATAGTAATAATGTGAATCAGGTTACTTGAGTTCCAGCAGGTAGTACAATAGTTGTTTATAAAAGTTGTTTCTCTCTTTCCTTTCAAAAGAAAATGACCTGTTGCTAAATAATTCTAGCTTATCATTTCATTGCATACTTTTCTTTGAATACCTCCTAAGGCATATTTCACTTCCTTGTTTCGCAGGCTATAGATCAAAGGATTCAGCATGGGGATAACAATGGTGTAGAACACGGACAAAAATTTGTCAACCACATCTTGAACAGAAGATCCCCCACTAGACCTGGCCCGGAAATGCAGAATGAGAATGGCTCCATGAAAGATTGTAACAGTAGCCAGGTGGGAGGTGCACGTGGAGAAAGCTTTGAGTCTACCTGCAGCAGATCCAATCCCAACAATATTGGTGAGGATATAAACATAAGAAACCAGGACACTTAGAAGTGTTGTTGCTTCTACAAGTCCAGCTACATAAAAAATCAAAAGTTCATTGATGTAGATATCATTACAAGAAAGCGACAGAAGTGCAGTGATGTCACAGTACAAATGATTGATCTCATTTGACTGACAAAATGAGAGTTGAAAGGTGAAGATGGTATGAAGAAGAGAATGCAAAAACCCCAGAATATATGATCCCACCAGAAGAAGAATACAGAGTCTAGGAGACATAAGGATTTGGTACAATAATGGTTTACAGATCGCCACATAGCGATCATATGCCATGGCAGCCAGGAGAAAACACTCTGTGCTTCCCAGACCTATTACAAAATACATTTGTATAGCACATTCAGTAAAAGAAATGGACTTTTTCTCTACTAAGAGATTTACTAAGGTCTTACAGGTCACCACAGAAGAAAAGCAGACATCTAATAGAGAGAGGTTGCTAAGAAAGAAGTACATTGGGATGTGAAGGCGAGGACTGACGATTATTAGAGCAATCATTCCAAGGTTTGTCACCAAAGTAGTAAGGTAGAAAGTTAGGAATACTAGAAAGATGATTATCTGCAGTACACGATTATTTGTTAAGCTGGCAAATACAAATTCATTGATTGGAGTGGTATTGTTTTCTTCTGTCATTGCATGCAGACCTTTTGTTTTTCTCAGATCTGCAAAATAAAGAAATGTGGGTCCTCAGGAAAATGCAATTATATCTTTGTAGCACCTATAGCCAACATAAGGACTATATTTCTACCATCTGTGAAAAAGGCCACTACTTTACTGTGAGGTTAGAAATATTTGTGAAAGAGTCGTAACAGTTAATATGGTGCAGCGGTGGCACGATGGACTAGTACTTGAGATAACCAGATTCTTCTCCATATGGAGACATTAAACCAGAGATCCTTAATTTGTGATCTGTGCATGTCTATGTCACACTGCACAGAAGGGATCCAGTATTTGATTTTAGCAGAACCATGAATAGGGTGCAAAAATGGGAGATTTTGGCTGTATATCTACATTTTATGTCACATTAACTGCCATGGCTTACTGCAATGGAAATTTTTGATCTGTAGTTTTGTGAGATATTTACTGTCAGAGAGCTCTGGTGCTACCACAAACTATACATCTCAAGATTCCCTAGGATGGAGCCATGTCAGTAGATGTGGTGTCAAACTGTTATAATTTGGAAGCATGGGTGGCCTATTTGGGGTTTTTTTAATGCAGTTTTTGAGGAGTAGTGGCCCCATCACTTTCATCATATTCTCAAGCAGGTATGCAATCCAAAGGAAGGTTAACAACTACTGCATTAAGTTCACCATGTGATCCTGGAGCAGTCTCTCTCTAGTGGCCTGTTAGACTTCATTCAGGCAGCTATTAGGTGGGCAAGTTGGGAAAAACATGCATTTCCTTGAAGTCTTTAGAATAAATGCAGGAAACAAATGCAGCAAAGAAATAAGAAGCGTATAAAAATCCCATCTCTTCTCATCTATTAGAATATATCCATACCATCTGCTGAGAAGAACAACTTCTTCAGCCCCCCAGTCAGTGAAAGAGTCCACAGCTCTCACCATCTCTAGACAACACTCCAATATATCGTGAGGGTATCTTATTAGGAGTGATGATTTGATATTTTTCCTATGCACATAGATGCCTTTGGACATTTCGAGAAGAAAGCAAGATAGGAACAGGAATCCTGGAGAAGCAGTGATCTCAGGTCGGTCATAGGGGTAGAAATGAAGGGGTACTCTCAAATATAGCATACCCTCCTTTTCCTTCTTTTGGGAGCTCAGGGAATTGTATCTTCATGGCTTGAAATGCTTTCACATAATCTTCTCTATCACTAAGCAACAGCTGCATATGTCTCTTTTGCCCATTGAACTCAGTTTACAGCAAATGGAGTAGGATCAAAAAGTGAAATGCAAAGAGAAAACAACATTTAATAGCAACTGGAAAAATGGAATAATGGAGAACTAATAAGAACTGTCTCTGACAGACATATCAGAACTCTTGAAGATTATACATATACTGTATAAATTCCTAATAACATTAACAAGACCTACCCAACTGTCACATTGTGCATGTCATGAACAGAATTCTGACCAAACCCTGCTAGATTGTAATGCAAAAGAGATTAATTTGTAACCAGGGCAGTGGTAAAGGTAACGAAAGCTGGACTGAGAGAACAGGCTGATTAGCCAAAACACATTATTCTTCTGATTTCCCTCCCCTTCCCCATTTTAGGTCAAGCAAATAATAAAAATAGTTGTCTGTATATGTTTTTTCCCCCTGCACAATCCAGTTGCAATGACTTACAATTAGCTCCTACTCCTTCCTTGGAGAAATCCTTACACAGATTTGGGATAATATAGAGTGGACCAGGGATACTGCTAATGGGAAAAAATTCATCATGTAAAACAGAGTAGCCAATGCAGAGTAGTTGGTCACTCATTCACTCATCAAAACAGATATTGAAAGGATAACATTTACATATATTGTTATATATGTCTGCATGCTCATATATGGACATGTATTTAGAAATCTTGTTGTTGTTGTTGTTGCTTATTCATTCAGTCGCTTCTGACTGTTTGTGACCTCATGGATCAGCCCACACCAGAGCTCTCTGTTAGCTGTGGCCACCACCATCTCCTTCAAAGTCAAGCCAGTCACTTCAAGGATACTATCCATCCATCTTGCCCTTGGTCTGCCCCTCTTCTCTTTTCATTCCATTTTCCACAGCATCATTGTCTTCTCCAAGCTTTCCTGTCTTCTCATCATGTGGCTAAAGTGCTTCATCTTTGCCTCTAATATCCTTCCATCCAGAAATCTTTACCTAATTTTAAAACAAATATGACATATTTCATGAGAGTGGAGAGTACTAACCAGATGATCCAGGTACTTACTTTGGATCGGCAACTTCAAGAGCCTTCATTTGCTCCTTATGGGTCTTTATCTTTAAATCATACTTGATTGGGACATCGCTTCTAAAAGATGAAATGGAGAACTATCTTCTGCAAAACAAGATGCATGGATATACTCTAGTGTGGAATGCTGATTAGCCAAGCAGCCACTCTTCTCTTCTGAGAGCAGCTTGTTTTCTTAAAAAACACAATTACTTTAGAAAAATAAAGACGTTGTCATCAATATTTAAATATATAATCCTTAAGCATACAAATCTGTATGAATAAACAAAGAGATAATAAACAACAAACAAGGGGGTGAACTGCCAACAGCATAGTTGAGCAGAAGATCCGTTTCAAAATAAACGTGAGCTGCAGAAGGTGGGAAGAAAGAAACAACCACATGATTATTGTTCTTCTCCAAATCCATATGTCCATACTTACTCATGATGGAAAATGAAATGCAAGATGATCAGAGCAAATCAATATAGAGCAGAACTTAATTCTAGAGTGGCAACTGGCAACAATGTTGGTCTGTTGAAGCAAACAAGGCCCAGAAAGAATCATGTAAGAGTGAACACCTTTACTAAAGCATTCATTAGCACTAATTCGCTTCATCAAAAGGACATGATATTACTCTAAAAAACTGGTACAATTTATATATTGTCATGCAGTTGTTTCCCTGAAACATCAGTCACATTTCTCAGGGCTCTGTGTCCTTGGAGGACTTCCAGCATCCATCGTAATCCCTTGGGAAGTATGTATGCTCAATTACTCAAAACCATTATGGCACTGCCGCTTCCCCTTAAGAAGCAAGGAAATACTATGTGAGGGAACAAGAAGAAGGGGATGAAGGCAAACTTGTACTTAAAAGCCAATATGCTTGATACCACGTCTGTCAAACTGCAGAAGGTGGGAAGAAAGAAACAACCACATGATTATTGTTCTTCTCCAAATCCATATGTCCATAGTTACTTCAGCATTATCTTAATTAGCTGGGAGTGATTCTTTGGGAGTTCATATAGTGGTCTTTCCCAGGGCTATGCAAAGGTACCATAGATCAACCACCTGTTCTTCCATCAACTCAGTTTCTAGCAGTGTGGTATTAGCTCTTATCAACACTATGTCAAGTAGGAGTTTAGAGGAGAGATTTCTCTGGCAGATCCTAAAGCAGGGAAATGATTTCACCTATTACATGAGATGCCTCCCATGTTGCAGTGATGGCAGCGAACGCCGCTTGCTCTCCCTTTAGCCACAGAGCCCCTCCAGAAATCGATGTATGTAGTGTAATGGGCTCCATGGGAAAGGGGGAGAGCAAGCAGGCAAATTCGACTATATGATGAGGCTCTAAGAATCCTCAGTGGGCCTCATATGATAGAAAATATGATAAACTCTAACAACAATACATAACAAATGAGATGGTATGAAGATACAAATCTGCTGTTTAAAATATGTTGGTATCATTTGATTCAGATGTGGAAGAAACCCAAAGCTGAAGTAGAATCAGTTCCCTTCAGACCAGATCTACTGTCTTCCAAAGTGGAGCAATCTTTCCTTCAAAACTAATGAAGTTGAAACTGGGGTCCATATGAAGCTCAAGATATTCAGGCACTTTGCTTTCAGTGTCAATTAAAATCTTGTTTTTTGAAAATGCTGCAGATGAAGGAGAGGGGAATTTGAGGGTGATGTTGGGGTTGATTTAATGATGGGTCCACCTGTCAGTGAAGAAAAAGTGAATTGAAAAACACTTGGGTGGGGTTAATTTACAGACTTTATTGAATCTTGGTAAATCCAACATAAAACCAAATGAATGATATGTGAGAACTTATATATCATCAGATCAACTATGCCTGGTCTTGCAAGCCAGTTTCACTATGCCATGCACCCTGACTCCAAGGAATTGCATGTAAGTTAACTAACCAGTAGTCATAGGAGGGGTTGGTCAGCTAGGCCAAAAAACACAATTCTTCCATTTGGCAAAACTTGTAGTCACCCGAACTCCCCATTGACTCAAGCCCCCCTCCTGAATCCTCTTGTGATCTTTCTCCTACTACTTTCAGGGCCCCACACTCTCGTTCCACATCTTCATCCTCTAGCCTACTTATTCAAAAATTAGAGCAGTGACATTGTTACAAAATCAATACAAAGCTGAAGTTAAAACTGACATAACAATGAAATCAAAGGCAAACACTTTATTGAAGTCTTGTTATTTTTATAGGAATAGATGGATCAGCTGACACTATTCATTTCCAAGCACAACCATGCATTTCCCCAAAGTTTTTAATGGTAAATTCAAAAATTGATTCAATTAGATTAAGTTTTGGAAAAAATGGGAAATCAATTGGATTTCTTTCATTGATTTCTTTCTTGCTACCTAAAGTACTGGCCAAGATGCTGAAGAAAGCTTTATTCCCATTTAGGAAAACACAGACCACACCATAATGCTATGATTAGGAGAAGGTGGGGCATCGAGAGCAGCATATGTCTGCAGTTTTGCAAGCAGAAATAGAGAGATGCCAATAATAATAATTTAATTATTTGACCAGTCATATGAACATTTCAAAATACAACACGTGTAAAAGACAAGGCAAAAAGGAGAGGACATCAGCTGACCTTCTATTTACAACCAGAATTTTCCTGTTTCTTCTTTCAGGAAGATAGAGAGATGTCATTTTTCCAGATCCTTACTGAAGGGGAAGGACACACTAATATGAGTTATTTTAGGCTAACTTAGAGGAATCCTTTATTTTATTTTTTTTAGAATTGTGCATCTTGTTTCAAGGACTTTTCCTCCTGAAAAACAAACTGTCATGGCTAGGGTTTCACCCAGCATGTCTCTTCCTCCTTGGCATAGAAGAGTTAAAAGATTTTTGAGGGGAAGGAATTTGAAAGACGCCAATGAATGATCAGTGTTGATGTCTAGTCTGGGAAAATAATGTAAACATCTAGTCAGAAATGTTAGTTGGATAGAAATTATCCCAGTACATGTGAAATCAAAGTGAACTGGTATCTATATTAAACTGTAGAATTACTGTAATCAAGTGTCTATTCAATTCAGATCCTGGTCTATCGGAGTGTGGGACAGAAAAACAACTCTTTCATTAATGTTGAATCTTTGATTCACCAGCACAGAATTACTGGGGAATGAAATTCTCTTTTTGTGGATCCAGGAAAGGAGCTCTTCCTTCTACCTCCAGCCTGCATCTAGATACTACTTTGGTGCCTCTCCCATCTTTATCTGACCAGTACTGAGGGTGTTGCCCTGTTGAAGCCTTTAGGATGCACTACCAACTTCTACTCACATATCATTACATCTCCGTATGCCATGCAGTTGATATGCCATGTATCTGCTATATTATAGCAAAGAAAATTTCCCCCCTTCTATTAAGGACTAACTCTAGTTGCTATTCCTTGCTAAAGTAGATTCATCAATGGGATTTATTCACTTCTTGATGCAATTGAATGTAAACTTAAGCATTGGCGGTGTTGGTGGTGGTGGTGGTGGTGGGGAGATGACGCAAATAAAAGCAGTGGTATTCTGAAAGTTCTATTGGTGTATCAATCATTCATATGTTATTGTTTTTTAAACTGTCATGTTGGTCTCCCTATTAAAAGTTTCATTGCATACTCATTTTATCACACACCTTTCTTTGAATATTTTTGAGAGCATTCTTCACCTCTTTATTTCTCAGGCTATATATCAAGGGATTCAACATAGGAATGACAATGGTGTAGAACACAGACAGAATTTTGTCACCCACATCTTGGACAGGAAAGCCACTGCTAGATTTGGGCCGGAAATGTAGAATGAGAATGGCCCCGTGGAAAATGGTGACCACAGTCAGGTGTGATGTGCAAGTGGAGAAGGCTTTGAGTTTGTCTGAGGCTGAGCTGATCCTCACTATGTTAACAAGAATATATGAATAAGAAATGAGGACACTGAGGATAGTAATGACCTCTACAAGCCCAGCCACATAAAAGATCAGGAGTTCATTGATGTAGGTATCAGAAGAAGCAATTGTTAAGAGTGCAGTGATGTCACAGAAGAAATGATTGATCACATTGGATCCAGAGAATGACATTCTGAAGGTGAATACTGTATGAAGTAGAGAATGCAAAAGCCCAAGAAAATATGACAGTGCTACCAAAAGAATACATCGTCTAGGAGACATGAGGATTGGGTAAAGCAATGGCTTACAGATGGCTGCATAGCGATCATATGCCATGGCAGCCAGAAGAAAACATTCTGTGCTCCCCAGGCCAACAAAAAAGTACATTTGCACTGCACATCCAGTAAAGGAAATTGACTTTTTATATGCTAGGAAGTTTGTCAGTGCTTTTGGAGCAAACACAGAAGAGAAGCATACGTCAAGGAAAGATAGGCTGCTGAGAAAGAAGTACATTGGAGTATGGAGTTGGGGACAGGTCCTTATTAAGCTGATCATTCCTAGATTTTCAACCAATGTAACTAAATAAATAGCCAGGAAAACAAAAAACAAAATGAACTGCAGTGTAGGATTTCTTGTTAATCCTAGAAATACAAACTCCTTGGGTTTTGTGGTGGTGTTTTCTTCAAACATTACTTCCAGATTATTTTCCCAGACCTGCAAAACAGCATACTTTGTTAAAGCTACAGTTTCTTTATTCAGTAAACAATCCATATTTGGGGTTCAATAATATCACCTTAGGAGATACTGGCTAGCTCAAAATCTTGAAAAGGAACGTTTTGGACAACAATTCTCACAATTGCCACAATATGGGCATAGCTGAATGAAGGATTCATACTAAGAGTAATCCAAGAAGCAACTTCTCTGAATTCTAAACTATCTTGCATAGCTTTACAAGGGAGTTTGACAGATCTTTGAAGAATAAGTCTTTTTGGCTTCCAGAGAAATATTATCATCACTTGACACACTCAGACATGAAAACCATCAGAATTTTAACATATGTTTTAAAGCTTAGATTCTTTTCTAATTTGTTTGTCTGTACAATAAATATCGCTCCATGCAGTCATGCCGGCCACATGACCTTGGAGGTGTCTACGGACAACGCTGGCTCTTTGGCTTAGAAATGGAGATGAGCACCACACCCCAGAGTCAGACATGACTGGACTTAATGTCAGGGGACTACCTTTACCTTTACCTAGTTTGTTTAAAGAAATGTGTTCTTTAATCATATACCAGGCAAACAGTCTGCTTGATTGTATTGTACTGCTTACATATTTTGAAAGTCTCCATTTAAATTTTTCAAGTGTTAATTCATTCTACTAAGTTAGTCCCCAAAATGCTGAACACAGAGAAGTTTGTTTAGTGAAAACTGTCACTACACCCAAATGAGACATTGTGGATACTGTATTATAAGTTTCATAATTTACAAAAACAAACAAACAAAACAAAACAAAAAACACCTACAACGTCAAAGTCTAAATAATTGACAAGTTAAGGTGTAATTGGTTAACAGTATACAAAAAAGGAAAACAGAAGGGAGGGCTGAAGATTTGATCTAACCAATGTTATCTGTTCATAATCCATACCTAGAGATCAGGCTGCAAGGGTGATTTACAAGTTATAATTGTGCAAACCTTCAAAGGATGGTCCAGTGAATAGCTAACCTTGGAATCAAATCCGGTGATACTTGAATATATATATATATATATATATATATATATATATATGCCGTCCCCTGCCATGCGTTGCTGTGGTCCACTTGGGGGTTCTGCATGGGAGGCTTTGCCCAATTTTATCATTGGTGGGGTTCAGAATGCTTTGTGATTGTAGGTGAACTATAAATCCCAGCAACTACAACTCCCAAATGTCAAGATTCTATTTTCCCCAAACTCCGCCAGTGTTCACATTTGGGCATATTTAATATTTTTGTAGAGTTTGGTCCAGATCCATCATTGTTTGAGTCCACAGTGATCTCTGGATGTAGGTGAACGACAACTCCAAAACCAAAGGA